>NC_044323.1:38598284-38901314 GCF_007399415.2 Gopherus evgoodei
CCTTACAGTAATTTACCAGCAGGAAGACTAAAATAATTTCCTAACTTATTCATCAGAGAAAATGTAATATAGTGAATGATAAAAGTTCTGCTCAGAGTCTCACACAGCTTTTTCTTCTCCTGTTATGAAAACTAATTTGGAAAGATATAACATTTTCCCATTATCACTGGCTTATATTTGTATTTACTACTCATTGCTTCAATCACAATTTTCTAGGAGATCTGCTCATAAAGTGCTGGAATCATTGTGTCAAATTCATCTCTGGTATGACTCCATTTCAGTTACTGCCCACTAAGTGCAAAGTGAGCTAGCTGCATGTGGTTTTGGAAACTGTGGTCAGTCAGTACATTTGATTAGTTAGGGGGCATTTTCTTGCCCATGAATTCAATACTGAAGCCCCTATTACAGTCAGAGTCTGCCACCCTTACTCAAGTTGAGTAGTTATTTTGCAAGTAGCCACAATGATTTCAATTTAGGTCACCTGGGTTACCAGATTGTCAACCCCTTACTCCCGCCAGTAAGTGGTTACTTGTATAAGTTGTTTGATTGATTTAAATAGGACTTTTGATTCACCAGCGGGAATAGCGGATTGAAAATTTGGCTGTTGGGGAATTTGTGCAACTCACTATAAATAAGAGTGACAGAATCTGGCCCTTACCTGTGTTATGTTTAACCCGACTCTCCTGGATATAAAATGAAAAACAAAAGGAGATTTTTTTGGTCAAAAACATTTTAAAGAAGTAAGGAAGCAAAAGTACTATACACAGATTTGAGATGATCAGAATATTAAAGTGTTGAGAGAAAAACAAGGTAAAAATTTAACCGACTGAACCTAGCTATAAAAAGAGTTGCTGGCAAATTTTTGCATTTGTGCACCAGATTTTTTTAGGCATCTATTTGGGAAGATTCCTTGTATTTCAGAAGAGGGATTAAAAATCCTTATCCACCGACTTTCAACTTGTCTGATTACACAACTCCCATTAAAATCAAATCAGTAAAAACCTTATGTTATTCTTTGAAAATGTACTCTTTTATCCTGCAACTCCACAGGGCTAAGATACACTGTTAGAAAAGATCCCATGCCGACATAAGGATTTGATCATTTTCTATGCAGCCAGAAATGAGCATCAGTGTGACTATATGGTCTATTTCTAAGCTCCTAAGCTCCAGTAAGTAGTTTCCTCAAACTGCATACTTTCATGGGAAGCAGCTCAAGTAAATGGGGGCCAGTGATACTGATTTGTGAAAATTTCATTTTTAAGTTTAAGTTCTACAAAACCTAAAAACACAGGAGTCCAAAATAAATCAGCTGGCATCTGCTGCAACCCCATCCTTCAGATTTCCCTCTTCAAATCTCACTATGGAGACATTTTTTGTACACTTAATTCCACTAAAAATGACTAGGGAATTTCAGGAAGGCCACAGGTCATCTAGACCTTGGGCTGCAGAGCCAGCTAAGCTGCACCTTTCTATATTTATTCTTTTCTCCTCTCCTCCTTGCCTTCCGATAGCTGAAAAATCAACATCTGTGATAGTTTATGACCCTTGATAAATAAGTGGCAGTACCCAGGCGACAAGTTCTGCAATATATTAATCCATTAGCAGCTGCAGGACTCTGGCTGTTCGGTACAGCTGGCCCTATGCCTGACTAATCCAATGGATCGGCTAGTTCGTAGCTGTGGAACTATCTACAGAACTTTCTCTGTTTAGGCTGCCATGAGTTGGCTTGGATGTCTTGTCCTCCTGAATGTTATTATGTCTTTGCTCATTTACTGGATGGAATAAATTCCCTATGACAAGTTCCAGAATAAGGTCCACTGGAAATTCCTAATGAGCTCCTGTGCATATTGGCTTTGTCATAGCAAATGGAGATAGTTGCTAATGCCTATTTATCTTCCTTGCACATTTCTCTATTGCTCTAAGGGAACTGATCCAAACTCATTGAAGAGGCCCCAAAAGCCTCGCTCAGACCTTAAATTAACCTTTAAACTACATTAGGTTAATACTCAATGCAATTAAGATTGGCATCTGAAAACTCACTGCAGCAAATGACATAACCCTTTGATTTGTAGTTTCTCTTCCATTGTGATGCCCAATCTTTTTTTTTTTATTCTTATGGCCAAGACAATTTAAACAGTATTGGAAACAGTTATTCAAAAATAAGCAGCGATAAAATGTTTGGGTTTTTCTTCAATTTGAAAATGGTTTCTGTAGCTCTGTTGTAAACATGTTACATAATAACAGAGAACCCATGTTCTCCATGTTTTAAAATAAATCAGTATTTGGGGGTTGAGTGTGAAAGCAGTACAAAAAAATTGGGCACGGGATTTTTCAGTTTTCTTCCTACATTTTAGCCTCAGAATGTCAGTTTCTCTTACATTTAATCCTATTCTACTGCAACCATACACAGATCATTTTAGACATGTCTTAAAGCAATAGTGTTGTTCTAATTAGTAGCACTCAAATTCAGCCTGGAAATAATCTATTTGCATGTTGTAGTTGCTGCACTGCAGCTGAACACTTCACAGTCTCAAATTAGATGGATGGCAAGGTAGATAATGCAGTCTTCAAACACAGCTATAATGTCAATGTCTTTCATTTGCATAAATGGTGAGGATTTTGATTTTCAATACACAGTATTTCTAAAACTAGTTGAACTGCCCATCAGTGTCATTTCAATGAGAGAATTCTTATTCTACATAGAGATTTATGTTAATAATAATATGAGCATTAAAACAAAACCCAATAAATTCAAAGACATTGTCACAGAAATTTTCTGCAACACCCTTAACTGAGAGTCCCAACATGTCTCCTTATGCTTGACAGCAATACAATGTTCTCTATGAAGAAGTCCCACAGCAGATGTGACGTTGAGCTCATTATCTAAGATAACACTTTAGGAATATAACAAATAATATACTTCTTTTGATGAAGGTTCATAACCCCTATTAATGCTAACGTAAATCATCTATACACATCACAAGGATACTATAGGCTTGCTCTGCTCTCACACTAATATAAGTCTGGGGTTAATGCCACTGAATCCGGAATAACTCCTCTGAAGTCATTGAAGTTACACTGGTGCAGTAGTTAAAATAGATTGAAACAAGATGGGGAACTCCACTATGTCTTCTCAACGACAATGTACTGGCTGATCAGACTTCAGTCCATATGTGAGACTGGATACTGCTAAGCAGAAATTCAGACTACCGTCCGCACTGCTGTTGGGATTTGCATATGCAAAGCAATGGAAGGACAAGACCAATTTCCTGTAGAAGCATTGGGAGTGAATTTTTTTCCTTCTTTGTCCATCTCTAATACATGACTTTGTTATAGGACAGAGAACTGGGCTAGTAACGTTCTCACTCAAATTTATATCACTCAAACTGTCTTTAACTTGCTCAAATTATGCAGCCATTAATTATGAATAAAGACAGCAGCTCACAGAAGGGTGGGATCGTTTAAAAATAACCTACAAGCATTTATGCAATGACTATATGGTTTATGTTAGTTTAATTTTAAAAAGAGGGAAGGGAGAACATGACTTAATTGAATAGCTTTGAAACCAAGTGGTTACTATAGAAATTACTCTAAAACGTAGAGAAAGGGATTTTTGTATAGGTTTTTGAACCATTCTAAAGAATTCCATAGCAAGGATATAAATCTGTATTACATTCTGTGGGATGATTCAAAAAGCTCTATAGATAGGATGTTTCCTTAAGTACTGTGGCAGGGTGTGTGTGTGAGAGAGTGTGAGACAGAGAGAACTATTTGGTAAGGATCATCTGTTCAAGTTAAAGATAACTTTAATAATTCCTTTATTTAATTGGAAGAGGGGTACGTTTCCTAGTTAGTTCTTCAGTGTATTGTTACTTCCTTTAAAAAACCCTAGAGCAAATGAGGTTGGTTTCATGGACTCCAAACTCATTTTAAATAGTACTGGGATGGTTTCAAAAGCAATTGTGTGGCTAAATCAAATCAGATATTTTATGCTAGTGTATGGCTTAAGGTAACAGTGATAGTAAAAAATACCTTTAAGAAAGACAGCATGCTCCAAACATAAGTAGAGCGCTTCAGGTAAAGAGCATCTAAGAACCTCCCCAAAGTGCTGTTTCTTTCATGGAGGTAAGGCTGACCTTCCTTCTGTTTCTGAGCTCAAATGTAAAATAACTGCATTTCAAATTCTAAAAACAATGAACACAACATTTACCAACTCTCTCCACCTACTGTTAAAGTACTCATTTAATTTGTATATATTACATCTCTTTAACGAGCACCAGCTGCTCAGTCACAAGAAAAGAGGTAGAACAAAAATCAAGTGTTCAGTATTTAAAGAGAAAATTACAGAATGTTGTGTTAACTCAAAAGGAAAACCTCTTTGACTCCAATCCTGCAGAGTCCACCTGCATAGGTCACTTAGCAGGATTGGGGCCATTGGAAGATCAGTAGAAGAATCTGCTTTTGTTTTTCCTATTAAATGCATTCTATGTAATCAAAGTGGGCTATACATATAATAAATGGCCATCTGCACTTCTAGCAAAATCCTCCATATAGTAGTGTATTTATAGTTATAGTTACTTTAGGCAATCAATGTTGATATCACAACGGGTATATACATAATACAATTCCTTATTTACTTGTCACCCAGGTTAGTCATTTGTATATATGAATATTAATTATTAACCATTTATAAGTGGCCAATCACTATAGTATTTAGATGTCACAGATCACTTAAAAAGATTAGAACACAAAGCAAACACTGACTTGAAATAAGTGTTTGTCATTGTACTTCATTCATTCTAAACACTAGGACCTTTCTGCCTTTACCTATGACTGGATTACTATTGAAGAGTAATTTTAGAAACACATCAATAAATCGGAATTATCAGTCTTCACCCAGCTGTTTGATTTATGGATTTGATCTCTTCTGGAAAACAGCTGTGTCAAGGTATTATTCCCACTTTGAACTTTAGCGTCCAAAAAGTGAGAACCTGCATGTACCCTTATAAGCTTAATTCCTATCTTAGATTTGATAGCACTGCCACCAACCAAAAATATAGTGTTTTGGTACACTTCCTGTCCCCCAAAACCTTCCCTGGGGGACCCAAGACCCAAACCCCTTGGGTCTTAAAACAGAGAGAAATAAACCATTCCCCCTTCTTCCCTCCTCCCAGACTGTCCCCTCCCTGGGTTCCCCTGAGAGATCACTGTGATCTAAACTCCTTGAATCTTAAAACAGAGAGGAATTAACCTTTCCCCCCCCGTCTTTCTCCCCACCACTCCCTGGTGAGTTCAGGCCCAATCCCCTTGGGTCTTACACAAGGAAAAAAATCAATCAGGTTCTTAAAAAGGAAAACTTTTAATTAAAGAAAGACAAAATAAAAATGATCTCTGTAAAATCAAGATGGAAAATGTTTACAGGGTCTTCAGCTTATATATATACACTAGAGGGACTCCCTCCACCCAGCCTAAATTACAAGTTACAGCAAACAGAAGTAAAATATCCTTCCAGCAAAACATACATTTGCAAATAAAGAAAACAAACAAAAGACTAATCCGCCTTCTAGCTAGTACTTACTATTTTGAACATGAGAGACTGTTTCAGAAAGATTGGATAAAGATATGGTTGCACGTCTGGTCCCTCTTAGTCCCAAGAGAAAACAAAAAAAAACCCAGCACAAACAAAGACTTCCCTCCACCAAGATTTGAAAGTATCTTGTCCCCCAATTGGTCCTTTAGTCAGGTGTCGTCCAGATTCACTGAACTTGTTAACCCTTTACAGGTAAAAGAGATATTAACCCTTAACTATCTGTTTATGACAAGTTGTATAAATTTTTCTCATGATCCATTAAACTAAACAGCTAGTTGAAGGTCAGTCACCTCTTACTTGTATGTGTTTACACTAATCCAAGAAAAAATCTGCTAATGACTGCCAAAGGCCCATTGTTCTGTTTAGTTCAGACAGACTTACTCCGGGTCATATGTCCACATGTTAAAGTCCACTGAAGTGTTTTAACTTTCAGGGATTTGAATCATTCATATAATACAGAGGTAATCATGGAAAGAATTTGCTGTAGATTATTTTCAAGGGCAGAATGTAATTTAAATTAAAGAGTTAAGATAACGTGTTCATTGGAAATCAGAGTTGTCATGAAGTTCCCCAAAATGAATTCTGTTCTGATCTTTATTAGGTATACTGCAGGGAGAGATCGTAACAGCTAGATGGCAAATATATGGCAAGATTGATTTATAATTGTATTTTTTTATTACTAATATACTGCACATGCGCACATACACAGAGTGATTTGTGATTGCAGTTATAAGTAGAACTACATAGATTCATAGTAGTGAAATACTTTTAGTGGCTTATAATCTACAAAGAGTTGAAATATGTGTTTATATAGCATCAAAGATATGTTTCTATATTTTGTTTATAATCAGCATTTTGACTGTCAACTTGCGTTTTTGCTTTAATACATCTCTTCCATAGCAATAAATATAACAGCAAGCTGCAGGAAGGGCATCAGTCTTTATTTGTTATTGGATAACTTTTATTCAATAAACTTTTGGTTGCAGCACTTATGTGTTATGACACCATCCCCTAACTTATGAAAATAAATGCCATTTCTAAAACTAAGGTCATTGTTTATTTTGTGCGTGTGCGTGCATGTGCATGTGTGTAAATAGAAAGAAATATGCCAACCAAAGCATACTTCTTACATTTTCTCTTTCTTTGTGCTGGCTGCTGAATGCATTCTATTCATGGATGTCAACACATCAGATCCACAAGGTTACACACAGCTATCAACGAAAAGGGAATCAAATAAAAAGTTAAAATTGCTCTGACATGGAAAGTATCAAAGACAACAGAGGTTTGATATATCAAAAGAAATGCAGCATTAGGGACAGTGAACTCAGAGGCAAAGTGAAAGAGAGGGAGACCTGTTTAATGAATTATTGAGACCTTTTGGTGTCAGAGGTAAATTCTATTTATGTGACTTTCATAGGAGTGGGGAGAGGGTTTCTAAAGATTTTCTATGGCTTTTTAGGTGAGAAATTTTGGGTTAGAAGAGTGGTTTTGTGAAGCATGTTAAAGAGATTAGCATACAGTGTACGGTTCTGTATGAAAGGCACAATGCTGGGATAAACTGGGTCTGGGAGTCATGGACAGTGAGTCCCCATTGATCCACAAACAACAGAAGAATTGGAGAGAATCCTCTCACCAGCTGAGCCAGTGGAAGGTGTGTAGAATCATTCTCAGCTGGAGCCACACATTCTTACAGACAGTATAAGTATCAGCATATTCAAATGGAAAAGATTATTTGAACATTACCTTAATAAGAACCTGAATGTGTCCTGTGGCTTTTGAGGACTTGTAGTACCAAAAACTCATCATACAAGCTGTGCCCGACTCTTTCCACCTGGAGCTCTTCACATGGGCTTTTTCACCTCTTAGGCCTATTGGTGTAGCTTCAAGATATAGGAATGCTCCTAGAATCAAGAGTTACATGTTATGAAGAACTGTTTCAGTCTTTAAAGCTCAGCAGAACAAATGCAAGAATGTAAAGCATACCCCCTAATGCACACCCTGTATCAGCCAAATCCATTGCATGCAAACAAGAGTGGGAGATGGGCTGTGCTTTTTCCTCTGTCCATGTTACACTAGGAAGTGGGTTAACTTTTCACTGGGGCTACACAGAAATTCTGCTGGAAGCTGTCTGTAAGGAGAAATGGGGAACTGACATGTTGTTTACCCATCCTGGCCACATCCTCTTTTTCAAGAGTACTATGTGCTTTTCAGGCCATGTTAAATAGCAGAGTTGCAGATGTTTTCCAATGCAGCAGTCTTGCCCTTCAGTGTCATTTCTACCACAATAAGCAAGCATAAACCCTTCTGCTAGCTCTCATGCTGGCCAGGAATCTTGCTCCTTATGTCTTTATTGAGCTTTATCTGTGGGCTGCCAATAGTTGCATCATTTTAAAGTAGAATAGCTATTGTAAAGGTCATAATTCCCAAAGGAACCATTTCTAACAGACGGCAATTCAGTAAGCATGTCACATCATGCAACACTGATAAATCTGAGGATGAGTCTTCTATGGTCTCCAAATAGCAAGTCACACCAGTTCAAAGCTAGCTCTGGTAGGCAAAGGGACCAACCAATCTCAAGTCCTTTGTATCTGTGTGGATCTATAGGTATCCATAGAGAATCAGACTGGTTCAGACCATCTTTATTCCCCAGTACAAAAGTATTATGCTGCATTTCAAATTAAGTCCCTAAAAGATCCCAAATAAATACCGATAGTTAAATAACATTTCAGGAGATGAGGTAACACTTGAGTTCTCCATTTCTTTCTCATGATGAAAACCAGTCAGATAGATATTTCAATCACAAAGCATAATAAACAGAGCAAGATTTCAAATTCAATCTTTTTTTTGCTATGATGATAACAATATAGTTGGAATTCAAATAAACATAATCATAGCATAAACAGTACATTGTTGATCAATATATAACTGCATAAAATATTGCATTTTATATTTGAATTAGGGATTCAAATCCATTTGAGTGAGGTGGTTTCATCATTTAGAACTGACTTCAACTTTTTTTCAGGCTCACTTGCATTATAGATGTTTTCCATATTATTATGGTGGGAAAAGTATTTCTTTTTATAGGAGATCAGGCAGATATTACAAATTGAACACCAGCAATGTGTTTTCCCAGGGATGACGTCTCTAGCCTCTGTTTGGGGACACCTTCCATGGGCCACTGTAGGAAGACAGGATACTGGGCTAGATGGACCTTTGATCTGACCCTGTATGGCTGTTCTTATGACTTTTAAAAAGCCAAAAGAAAGAGAAAAACAAATTCTCTGGCTCATTCCATCTCTTCTGCACTGCTTCCTACTCATGTCTTCAGTGGAGGGTAGGCCACTTAGACCATGACTAATTTTTGGCACTACATGTGCAAATAGTTTCATGTAATTATTCTATACCATTCATACAAGCTTCCACAAGCCCCTACCTCCTTTTCTACCTACAATCATCCAGTAAACTCAGGCCTTCTTGTATTCAATCCATGTTCCTCCTATAGTCCTTCACATAATCCAACCTAGTGATTCCTTCTGGCAACAGCTGAATTCAAGTCTCATGACCTCTGTGCACTCTAGAAGGTGGAAGATTTGAATTCAGGATCATTTTGGGGTTTTCCTAAGGGAAGCTCTGTGGCTCTGTAATGGGAACTTCAAAGGTAGGAGGTGAAGCTAATGTCCGTTCAATGGATATTGGGAAAGAATATGTGCTTGGGTGTTCTTGAGCAAGAGCAGGGAGACATGAGAGCTTATGGAAGGTTTTCTGGAAGATGTGGTGACAGCTGCAGCCACACTGGCTATAGTCAAGGGAGGAATCTGGGGGCAGTTCTTATTTCCCCAAACAGCTTTGTTCCTCCCTGCTTAGCACACACTCTTTAGAGATGATTTAACAGTTTAGAGAGAGATTTCTCTAAGGCATGAGGGCATATATGGGCTCTGCTCCAACTAACTTTCAATGACAGCCGAGAGCCTAACTAATTTTTGAAAATCTCTTCAATATATTAGATAACTCCACCCCTTCTCAACAGTATATTCTAATAGTACTTAGGGACCACTGGCTGTACAGAAAAAAGTTCTGAATGTTCCAGCATTATGTGCCTGACATGAACGAGAGCTATCTGGATATGCAATCTGACTCTGGTGGAGTGGATCCTAATGGCTCTCTCAGCCTAGTTAACTCATTCTTAAAATCTGTGGCCAAATCAAATGTCACTCTCTTGCCAAGTAAAATTATGACTTGCTCATCCTATGCAGTATTATTTAGAGAAAGGGCAACCAAGAATCAAAGTTTTCTGACCTACAGGCATTGTAGAACAGTAATTACTATTATGTTTTGATAACCAATTATATGTTTCATTTATTAATAATGACACCCTAATTAGATACTTATAACCCTTCTGTTGTCTCATGGGGAACACATGAGAAGCTTAATTAATAGGATTATATCCTCGTTTGTGAATTGATAACATACCAATTCCATTTCCAAGTGTGTGGTCCCTGGGAGGTCTGAGACTTTGAGGCAAGCCGACTCCCAGAACCCAGTCAAAGTTGTCAGCTAGGGAATTTTGCCAGCCACATCTGCCTTTCTCAAATGTGCAGGAAGTACCACATTCATTCTCATCGGTATTATCCCCGCAGTCATCTACAAAATCGCAGCTTTGTTCTGGTCTGTAACACTTGCCGTTTTGACATTCCCAATAGCCATGTGAGCAGGAGCCTGAAAAGAAAAGAATAGGGGTATCCTAATGAATCACACTGTAGTGCCTTCTAGCAAGGTTACTGGAAGGTTACATCTGAGACAGTTTGATACTTAGGAGGAGGAGGGTGGTCCACAGCATTTTTTTTTAAAAAAGTCTTTGGTCCCCCTGAAGGGCCAATCCATTATCAGTTTATTTCTTTTGTGTTTTGTGAAGAGATGGCCTAAATAAATGACTGTTTTCCTTGTAAAGCCTTTGAGGGCAAGTTCCAGGCATGCATTCCTTCACGAACAAAAACTTTCTCGTCGACTTAATTGCTGACATTTTCCTTTCATGTGGTGTAGGATTAAGCCATTTCATTTTAACTGCAAAGTTGAGCTTAGTTTAGCAGTCCCAATTTAAAAAGAAAGAGAAAAAGCCTTTAACTTTACAGTTTTGCCTTTTAGTGGACTTTGTGCAAGCTAGTTCAATGGGGTGGTGCTGTCCTTTTTGTGTATTATTCCTGGCATAACTGAAAGATAGCTTTGCTATTGTAAAGACTGAGTATTATAGAACTCATTTCACAGGATCCATTTCAATGCTTCCTATTTTCATTTCAGATCAGTTCCCGAAATGCTTTGGCTAGAAGATGGTCCCTTTTGCACATCCCTGGTCCAGAAACAGAGACAGACATGAAACTAAAACAAACCAACAAACCCCCTTTGTTTTCCCAAACTAAGACCCTGATCCTGCCAAAAATGCATTCATGTGAATAACTTCACACACATGGAGGAGTCTCACTAAATTAAACGATAGTGCATATGTATGTAAAGAGTTACTCACGTAACCGTTGGCAGGATTAGGACCAATTGTTGATAAAAAGCAAAGGAGAACAAAGCTAAACATTTTGGTTTTCCACTATCACTAGCCAAGTTACCAGGAGAGAAAGGTGAAAAGGCCAGACTGTTCTAAGGAGCACTGAACAAATGGTTTATTAACAAAAGAAAAATAAAATAAAGAGGTGAGGTACAAAGCTTAGTGGAATGCTGACTACCACCAAAATTCAGAACTTTCATTCCAAGGCTTTACTAAAGCTGGTTCTCAGAGAGTCCTATCTCTCCAAAGCCCTTACAAGAAGTAGAGCTCAGTTTAGTATTTTTTTAAATAAAGAGTAAAATGATTTTCATTTCTTCAGTCTTTGATGAACACTTACAACTGCATCTGTGACTCATTCAATTAGTTATAGCTGGAGTAGATGGTGCCTAATGGTAACTACTAACCAGGGTGGGGTTGATTGGTTCACAGCCACTGCTGTTTCCTAATCAAGTAAGATAACATTTACATCATTGGGTGGGCAATGAAGGTAGATGTAAAACAAACTACTAGAATGATTGTCAGATGTGCTGTATGCCTTCAGCTTTCATGATCTTCAGTGAGAGTTGTGGGTACTCAGCACTTCTGAAAAATCAAGTCTGAGATCTTTTCCTTTACCATGGGAAACATTAATTGTCCTTCTCTAATTTAACTGAATTTCAAACACACTACAATCCTTAATCATCCAGTAAGTCCCTAAAATTAGGAAAAGAAATAAGGGAAGGCTCCTCTGCTCTGTGGAAGTATTGGAAAGACAGAACCCTGCAATAATTTAAAGAAAGGGAGAGACAGAAGATAGCTAAATGACACTCACAATCCATTTATATCATGTTCTTGTATCTGAGTCCTCCAAGCAGGACTGACTATAAAACTAAAAGGTGCTCTGCAATCAGGGATCCAACCCTAAATAACAGAACAAACAGGAGACTGTGCAAGCTCCGTAAGAGCCCTGCTTTCTATATGACCCAAGAGGGAATAAAGGGAGAGGACCAACCATATCATTAAAAAGAACTGTCAAATGTCACATCAACAGCAACAAACCCTGTAGTATGCACTGAAGGAAATACAATGTGGACCTGAAAATCTGCAGGAATGTACCAAAACTGTGTACCAAAACTGGTAGAATATCCTCAGGGATTTTAGCCAGTGTGGCAGAGGAGTAGAACTGCAGCAACTGGGTTTAACTTGTCACCCACTTGGCCTTATTCCTATGCCATGTATAGCAATGTTGATAGATTCCAAAGAGAGAGTCCTATCCAACCCTGCTATATCCAGGTTTACTCTATGAGGAGGAGCAGGGGCTTTCCAAGGACACAGGAGAGTTAAGAAGCAGGAAGCCAAACTGGGGAAACAGAAGGCTTATGTGGTCTGGTTTGTCCTAAGGGTGGTAGCTAAGGGGTATTAGGCTGGGGTATGCATCACTGCAGGGGTAATGTTGCCATTCATCATACTGGTTTTTCTAATTCCCAGCCTGTACAGGTGGATCCTTTAAGGTGCTGAGCACTCCAGTCACATCTGTAACTGATCTTCTCCATGGCAAGCAGGACAGCTGTGCATCACAAACATTCCAAACAACCCTTTCTCTCTCAGAATCACAATTGCCATGCTACCTACTTCCCCAACAGAAGATAGAAAAAACTTTTTGCTGCTATTCTGGATATTTATTAGCATTTATAAATCTAGGATTTTGTTAGGTAAAATGAAGGTGGTGGCTGCATAGCTTGGTACCAACATTAAGCTATTTATTACAAAGAGTTTACATAATAAAGCAGGTGGATGTTTTTAAGAGCTAATTGTTGTAATCCTGCTATCCCTATTTAGGTGCTTGCCCTAAGAATTCAGGCATAAATTCAACTTTCCTAGCAAACTCAGAATTCAAAAGCATACTAAAGGGTAGTGTCTGTTTCTCTCCATGCTTTCCATTCTGCCCACCAAATGCTTAACAATTATGATCACATCTCTATAGCATTTTGTGTTCCTCTATATCAGGGGTTCTCAACCTTTTTCTTTCTGAGGCTCCCCAGACCCCTGGCTGAGAACCACTGCTCTATATCAGAGCATTCAATTTGGGACTGAAAAACTTGGGAGCTGAAATGTGGAACTGGTTGTCATCTGCATATAAAAATTAACCTGGAATGCTGAGTGCTGGGAAGAATTAATTTTTCTCAAGCATGTGTAAAAGTTTCATGGAAGAAATAAGTCCACTGAAATTTATTTTTAAGTTCTAACTTCTAAAACCCCACACTGTATGCTTCACCAGTCTGTAACATAAGGCAAAGCCTTCTGGGTATGACAGGGGAAAGTAATAAGAAGGGCCAAGTTATTTAATTGAGAGAAGCATCTTCTCTGTGAGGCAAAGTAACTGTTTTCCTGCAGCAATGCTCTGTAAAGATTGTTAGCAGGTGGACTTCATGCCCTTATGTGGCAGCTTTATCAACACACTAGACTATTTTGGACCCAGAGGCTCTGTGTAGTGTTGTTCAGATCAATAATCTGTGAACTGAGGAGGATTTACACACTAGAGGATAATGGCTGCACAAAAGCTACTAGAATCTGTCAAAGCAATAAGCGCTATTTTTAAAAGGATCTGAATAAATCTTGAGAGCAGGGAGGGATTAAATTTTTATATATGTATTTGGGACTTGGATGAATAACTTGGATGTATTTTAAAGTCTCTCTAAACATATCCATTCAAAAAAAAGTCTCATACAAATGTATATTGAAAAAACCAGGCATCAACAACCCACCATTATAAAGCGAAGAGGCCTAACGGCGCAAACACCATTGCATATAATTATAGACAAATAACAAGGAATGTCAAAGCCTAGTTTTATCCTACTATCCCAATGCGATTTAAAGGATTTTTGTCAGTGATAAAACAACACATCATGGTTTATGGGCTGCGATACTGAAGCAAAGCAGGCTATGTTACAGGTGGAATGCCTACATTAAAGACTTGATCTTGCACTCTTATTCATGTAGGCTCCTTAACTTCAGTGGGAGTATTTACATGTGTAAGTAAGTGCTCCCAGGAGTAATGATTAGAGGAATCTATACTTATGTGCTCTCTCTGCTAATCCCCCAAACACAAAGATACATCTAACGCAGAGAGTACCGGAGTAAGTGAATTCCACGCTTTATCTGTTATGCCACAGTGCTAGCCTTGTTCCCTGTTTATTTGCTTCTCTAACAAACAGATTTATGCTGTTTTTTTGTACTGTCCCCCCCTCTGTATAAAACTGAGCTGGTCCATATCTTCACTGCATACAAATCTCTCCTATAGATCCCGGATAACTATAAGGAACTAACTGGCTAATAATAGGTAGACCGTGGGTTCTTGGAAATAATCTACCAAGACATCTTTGTACCCCCCGATCTCTGCGACTGCTCTGTGAATGGGCAGTCTTCCTCTGCCAAATTAGAGCAATTGGAAGGTCAAAACCACAGTCCAGGATTGGCCATGGGGCTTTGTCTCTGCTACAGTGGCAGCAGACAGAGTAAGTGATATAAGAACTCTTAATCTGGGGTGATTTCCCCCTACTCCTCAGCTCTTCGAAGGCTCAATTCCACCAGAGCTGCTGTGCAATGAGACTGTGCTGCACCAGGGAATCTGGCTCCACGTTTCCTGACATGACCAACCCCTGCATTGATCACTGTAATTATATGTTATTATTACTCCAAATGCTCTCTGCTTGTTTGTCTTGTAGACTGTAAGCTCTTCAGGGCAGGGACTATGCCTTCTTTCGTGTCTGGAAAGCACCTCACACACTGGAAGCACTATCAAATAAATAAATACAAATAATAAAGACTGACATGGTTGAATAGATCTGTCCTGTATACACATACATATTAAAGCAGCTACCCATAAAATAGATTGAGACAGAAGAGGGAGCAAAGCACTAAACAAAGAATCTTCCTAGATGTCAGTGATCTAACTTCAGTATTTTTCTATGCTCTCACTCTGTTTTCACTTTAATCATTTCCAACCCTGTACTTTACTTCCAGTCCATAGATATCTGACAGATAATAAGTTGTCCACGGCAAAGGTAATTACTTCTGTAGTAATAACAATTGCCACCATCTCTGTGAAGCAATCTCTGTGAAACTGGCTATTTGTAACAGCTATAACTGTTCATCTAAGGTTTGACGCAACTGTAAAGGTATGTTGGACAAAAGGAGGGGATCAAATGAGAAACACAGGTTGCTAAGCCCAGCCTGGTCAATCGCTGTGCACGTGGATTTATTGTGTTTCACTAAACCATCCAGAATTTTGGTTTTAAAAAGCACTTTACAGCTCCCTAATAGCTATTGTGGAATGAATGGGGCAGCGGGAGGAAAGGTGGAAGAAGGAACCAGTGATAACCATTTAATGGCAAGCATGATCAGAGCGCACAAGTATTTACACTGATTTAAAAAAACCACATTAAACAAACTACCATTGTTAGCAGGACATGGAATACTTGTTTTTGTTGTATTTGCACTTCATTGGATGTAGCCGTAACTGAATTAGAAACTATCTTTAATGTTTTTTTCCCCCCAATGAAATATACATGAAAAGGAAAAGTGTCCTTTTGTTAAATGCTCCTTATAAAAGGAGCTTGTCACTTGGCAATGGTGTTAAGTCAGCTGCACCTAGAAAGCATGAAAATATAAATACTAGTGAATTAGAGTGGTCATGTATTGTACCAATACAGATTAAAAGGAATTGAAGACACTTGCAAAGAGACCCAAAACTACTAAAATTATAAACTGAAATATCAATGCTCATATACCACTGAGTTTAATTATCATTTGCACTGGTAGCCAGCGATTAATACTCTGATTAATTCCCATGTTCTCTAATGCAGCAATTGCATGGAAAGTATGTGTGTTCCATTAACACTTAAAAGATTGTAGAAACATTAAATCCACATCCTAGGTCCTTTTTTGACATATTTTTTCCTTCAATAGGCTCAGCTACTATTTCTCTCAACCAGTCAAATTCCTTTGCCAGTAGTTTAGTTCTCTCCATTAGATTTTGTTGCTGCAATTTATTTCACCCCTGGGTAGTTTTACTCTCCTTAACTGTTTTTAAACAATGTCATTTCTTTATTTATTATTTAAATCCATCCAAAACTATCACAAGGGGTATGCATGATGAGACACCTAATTTTTTAAAAGAGTTCTTAATATACTAATTTCAATTTCAGCCAATATATGTCATAATGTGTTGAGTCATATTTGCTTGACATAGTCATGAAAAATCTGTACCAGAATTGTCTATGATTATATATTCACAATGAGAGAGACCAAAAGACTCAATCTACTTAGCTGATCAAAGAAAAGGCTAAGTGGCAACTTGATGATGTTCTACAATTACCTAAAATGGAGAGAAGACCGCTAATAGAAGATATCTCTAATCCAGCAGACAAAATATTAGAAAACCTAACGGCTGGAAGTTGAAGTCAGCAAAGCTGAAACTGAAATAAAATGCAAATGTTTGGCAGTCAGGGTAATTAAATATTGGAAAAGATAATCCAGTTATGTAATTTTTGTCATCATTAGAGGTCTTTAAATCAAGACTAGATCTGTTTCTAAGAGATATGGTCCAGTTCAACCAACAGTTATTGAACCAAATGCAGGAATTATTGGGTGAAATATGTGTTATGTGTTAAACAGGAGGTCAGGATAGATGTTCACAATGGTCCCATCTGGCCATAAAATTTATGAACCTAGGATTTTAATAGGTATTATAAAGGATATGACTGCTTAGCTTGTTACCAAAATTAGTGATAGAAAATCTGGATGTTTATCCAAATTATCCATCTGGCATCTCCAAAATAGGACCGAAAATATCACAAGAACAAATTTCCTCAAGAGATTCTAGTTAGCTTAAAAAGAAAGTTGTTCCGCTGGTTTATTCAGACTATTTCAGAATCTCTGCTTCTGCATTTAGATGGAATTGAAAAGTTCAGAAACACATTAAAATAAAATATTTCTTTTAAAAACATTATCCACATTTTTTAGAACCTTATAAATAGTTTGGTTGGGACCATTTCCAGGGTTAGGCAAAGGTTCCACACATCAGAGCTAGATGCCTATGCAAGAGAGTAAGGAAGAGTCTGAACTATCCCTATCTCCCTGCACAGGCTAGCTAGAGCTTTGTTTTGGGAGTACAGATAACAAAGCAGATGTTGTGCAACCACTATCCCTCTTCTACCACCAGGAGTTGGTCAAGAGATGGCATCAAAGAATTTGGACTGATTAGTTCTCAAAAATCTATTCATTTTCTAAAATTTTAGCTAAAATTATATGTTTTTTCCTTTCAACTGGGTATCTTCAAAATATACTTTCCAAGCACATCTTCAATTTAGTGGAAAATCAATTAATAAATATAATCATGAAAATGAGCCATGATATGATCCAGAATCTTGGGGAAATTGCAAGGGAGGAGTAGTATTTGACATAGCATTATACTAATTATGGCTCCATCATAAAATATTTAACACTTAGCTCCTTAACAAGCACATCTGTTTGTCCCTTGTTTTCCATTCTTAATTGTACTTTGTCATGGTTTCAATCTCACCACCTGAATTCCAAGACCATAGGAACTAAAATATTCCAAGCCTTCTTCCTAAAAGCCCCCAAAATGTATTTGTAGTAATCTTATACTATTTACTTATTTTGATACGATTAAACATGATTATTTAATTTTTCAAAGTAAAAGCTAATTAAAGTGAATGGGGGTAACACACACCTCAGAATTATTGAGTAAATCTATAGGCATCTCTAGGATTAGAAAGACAGAACTTCAAGTCACTTTCAAAAGGTTTTCTTTGAAACCATATGACTAGAAATATATTTTTTCTTAAAATGAAAGCTTGAGTTCTGCAGAACGTTAATCAGAGGCTAGAATAATTAATCAAAGGTTGGAGAGTTTGACACCAATAGGATAGATAATTCAGATCTCTAGATAATTCAGATCTCTGCATTTTTTTACCTTGTGACACTTCCTCCATCATCACTTTCGCTGTGAGGAAACATTACTGTAAGGTTCAATTGTGTATGTGTGTTTTTTAAAACACCATTAGTTAAAAAGAGCATTTTTCCTCAAATTCCACACTGATATATCCCAAGGACACAGCATCTAGTGAAGGGCTTTCATCACGATTTGTGATGCATAAAGGTAATGATATATCAGCAGAGAGAATGTGAAAAATGCACCTCGTTTTAAAAGCAATGCTTAAAAAATTGCAATGACTCTTAAGCAAAAAGTACAAGAGTACAAAACTTGTAAGTTGAGTACAGTTTTCTCCCATATTCTCTTTCAGCTTCACCCACCAACCTCCCCAGAGTCCATGCTGCCCTTTTCTTCTCCTTACCTAGAGGACAAAGAGGGTAGTAATGGGAAGGCAATATAGTTTGTAGTGGGCCTGTGGAATTCACAACTGGAGGAAACTAGAGTATACTAGAGAGTAGACACAGATGATAAATATACCCTGACTAAACTCAAAAAACCTTAAAGAACTTATTTGAGTTTGCTCTTTATGTAAGACAATAACTAAATTCATGCAGAGGTTTTCAAAAGTTGTGGAAATGTGGAACAAGATATGTTTGACCAGGGCCGGCTCCAGGCACCAGCTTATCAAGTAGGTGCTTGGGGAAGCAACTCCGGAGCGGGGCGGCACTTTAAGGGTATTCGGCTGCAATTTGGCAGAGGGTCCCTCACTCCCGCTCTGGGCGAAGGGCCTTACGTTGAATTGCCGCAGATTGCAATTGCCATCGCGGCTTTTTTTTTTTTTGGCTGCTTGGGGCGTCAAAAGCCCTGGAGCCAGCCCTGCCCTGTGTTTGACAACAAAATACCCCAAAGATGGGGCAGGGGGAGGAATTATAACTAGGCTTTCATTACACAAGGCAGTCATGATTTTCTAATTTATCTCTTGGTATCCACTATTTAAAAGAAGGTCTGACTTTCTCAAACTGTTTCATAAAGTAAACCAAAGTAGTCCCTAACATGACGGCATAGCAAGGATGGCAATGGGAGAAAAATCATATTATGAAATTCATACTCTTCAAAATTATGTACAATGAAAAATTTTCATCTGAGGTTTCTATGAGAAATGCTTGCAGCTGTTTAAATTTTTCACACCTGCATAGTCACATGTATTATGAAATGAGACCCTTAACCCCCAAGTCCAGCCACTATTTACCACATAAAAGAACCCTAAAAAACTCTGTATCTGGCCAGGAGAAGATGTCCCTGGTATAGGAACTGTGGAAGACAGCTGAAAAGTTGTCTCTTGACGATCTTCCTCCCAAGCCCCAATGCAGAGTTGTATTGGTGGGGTGGGCAGCATACAGCACTGTGAAAATCTCTGTAGGCAATGCTGGTTTCTTTACGGTAATCCAAGGAAGCTAAATTTTGACTGGGCCTCTCCAGCCTCTGGATTAGCAGCCTCCTCTCCCTAGACTAGGAGCTCTGTGCTGTGCCTGTTAGGGTAGGTGTACACAGCAGTCATGGGCAAGGTCACCCAGGGGAGGGGGCAAGTGGGACAATTTGCCCCAGGTCCTGCAGAGGCCCCCACGAGAGTTTTTCAGGGCCCCTGGAGCAGGATCCTTCACTTGCTCCGGGGGCCCCAGAAAACTCTCGTGGGGCCAGGGCCCCCTGAGCTTCTTCCACTCCAGGTCTTCAGCGGCAATTTGTTGTCAGGGGGTCCTTCCACTCTGGGACCAGTGGGCGAAGTGCCCTGAAGACCCGCGGCGGGGGGTCTTTCCGCTCTGGGACCCGATGCCGAAATGTCGGGTCTTTGGCGGCAATTCGGGGGCAGGGAAGACCCCAGGCCCCCTCAATCTTCTGGGCAGCCCTAGTCATAGGGTGTGATTGCAGCTCATGTAGACATACCCAAGCTAGCGATAGTCTAGTTAGCGTGGGTACTGGAGCACTGAAGCCATACCAGCATGGACTACACAAGCCCATCCAGAACTCTAGATATTTGTCCAGTCTTCAAAAAGTGAAAAGGTAACAAATAATGTTCACAAATCAGAGGTTGACACTGATTCAGAATCTTTATTCAGTTTCAATCAACCTTACAAGTGAAATACAATGTAGAATTTAGGTTTCAACAAAACAAGTATGTTGATTAGATTACTGTCTGCACGCCAAACTTATCTGGAGTGTGGATAATACTGTCCAGGTGAGGGAGGTTGAAACTGTGATGGTGTTGCTATAAGTGGTTAGGCATCAGTGTATTTAAACTCTTTAGCAATATTTGCATGAACTTGGGTGGAGGCAAATCTAAAAAGAAGCCCAAAGCTGATTAAAGTAAATCTCTTGACCCCTAACAACTTTTCATCTCTTGGTGCTCAAAAGGAATAAGACTCAAGATTATTCCATTCCACAGTGTGAAATTACAAATCTCTCTATCCAGCCTGGACATAATGCCATAGTGAGCGGAAAGGAACATAATGATTAAAAGATTCAACTAATGCCCTGAGCAGCCTTCCACTCACCTTTGATCCCTCAGCGGAATGGTCAATAGGTAAATACAAAATATCTGACTCCTGGTGGAAGGTATGGACATCAGCAACCTTTTAATCACTAGGTATCTCAAAGCAACATATAGCTTTTAGTACTTTAAATTTCTCCCTTATTTGGATTCTATTGCATTATTGTTTGTTCTTATACAGTGAAAAGTGATGAACAGTATACCTAAAAATCTAGCATGAGCGGTGTGATTCAAGACCTTTGCAAAGCAAAGTAAATTGCATTTGAAACTGTATGTTAAAGCATCAGGAGTTTCCTTATTCATAATTATGTATATTTCCTAATCTGATTAACTAGTTTTTGTGATTATGCATCTCACAAACAGCAGAAGTTTTATCACTAGATAAAATTGTTTAGACAAAAATAATTTAACAGTTCATGAAATGTGTTAGTTATCCCCATTTAATATCAGTCCAATTCAGTAGAATTTCTATATTGCAGTATGTGATGATAGTTATTAATTATTATTAACAGAACTTATCATCAAATGTTCTCAAAGTACTTTATAAATAGTTATAATTTCTTGCAATACCCTCCGAGGTAGGTAAGTATTAGTACATCAATTTTACAAATGACTAAATTGTGGAACAGAGCCTTAAATGCCCAGGTTACACCGTGAGTTAATATTATAACTAAGAGTCCTTTCTCCCAATTCCTTTTCTAAACACTAGAGCACAATCTGTTCACATTAAAAACATGTTTAGCAAAGCCACATAAATCCATCAACTATTGTAAGGAACAAAATATTATTTGACAAACTTTGGAAGATAGCCTGTCCCACCTCAGGCCATTACAATAAACTGGACGCATGGGGGATTGCAAGACTCCCATTGACATAATGAGTGATAATTTAGATCTGGCCATAAATACGTAGAGGAATATTTGCTTAAAAATGAAGACCATTACTCTCAACAACTTTCCTATTCCGAAAATGCATCTTAGGAAAGGATTGTTCCTGGAACATTTAGTACTAGTCAAAACCTGGATGGGATTTCAGACGATCGCTCCCATCAGCAGCCAAAAGAATACAAGGAACATAAAGGGTGAAAATCCTGACCCATTTACTTTAATGGAACTAGGATTTCATTCAAAAGTCTGACATGCTTTGGAAATAGGTTCAACTAATACATTTACATGCCTTAAATGTGATTCTCCAGTGACTCAAAATAAGAAAAAGTGGATTTTTGTAACCCTCAGTAGCTACCCTTCTCTGAGAAAGAATGAAAAGGGAACTGAACAGAAAAGTATGAACTGATCCTGGATAAAATGAAAACCAACTCAAAGCTCCCCACAAAACTCATACTCCTCTGACTCAAACCCTCATTAAAAAGTTACACAAAACCTTTCCTGATGTTTTTCATACAAACCCCTTTTTGAAGCTAATCATACATTGCTGTATGTGGGCGGGCTAACTTAAAACAATATTTTTAAAAGTTCCTCTGCATTTCATATGTTTTGGCTGGGACCAGAAACAAAGGTGCCCAAATCCCACAGTATTTTTGCTACCTTTTTGCTGACCAAATAGGTCTCATTTGTTTGGAGAAGATCCAAGTAGACATCCACATTTTGGGTGATTATCCAAAATGATTCTACAAATCTTTCAAGGTTTACATAGCAATAGATCATGTGTATACAATACAAGAATAAATTTGGAATACTGCATTGCAGCCCTGCTAAATAAATCTCTCTCCAACTGGCAATTTCACCCCTTAAAACTTTGTTTGTGCATAAAGAGGCAAGCTCCTGTTTCCAGAACTCACCCTGAATAACTGGGCTGGGTGGTGAGTAGTTCTTCAGGGGGTTAGAGTGGAAGGAATTCTCTTCACCTGGGCTCTGGTGTTGTGGAAGAGCTACTATGTGGCTGCAACTTCAGCCGCATGGATGTAGCCCTGGTTTTGCACCTACATAGGTATCTCTGTCCAGGATATCTGAGTTATGGTGGATCCACATGTCTCCAAATGGTCATTGCATGGAACCATGCAGGGACCCTTCACAGAGCTGGGCTCTGAGGGGCATGGAGAAGAGGATGTAAAGCAAATCCATCCCAGTCTCTACCCAGCATAAAACCAATAGCTCTGCTACAGGCAAGATCTTGAATGAGAAAACGGGCTAGATTGGGGGAGAAAATTGCTTCTGTTTGTTAGTTTTCCCCTCATTATTACAGAGCAATAATATTTCTTTCTTGGATAGTGGAGCTTTAAGGGTCAAATAGCTAACTGTTTATTCCCGACTATTACACAAAGTGACTGTTATCTATCTTTCTAATTAAGTGTCCTGTTTCCTGATTGTTGTGGCTACAATGTAAGCAAAAGTACACAACGTAATAGACAATAGCAATAGTAATGTATAAATATAGAAAGAGGCTCAGTGCAGCTGCATTGTGCATTCACAATGGAAAAAGTATTTTCTTAAATAAAGAGGTTTGTTATGCAGAGCATAGGATATGTGCGCTATTTTGTTGCAGAGTACTAAAAATATTAATTAGGGCTGTCAAGAAATTTTAAAAAATTAATCACAATTAATCACACCATTAAAAATATTAATCACAATTAATCGAGCTGTTAAACAATAATAGAATACTATTTATATAAATATTTTTGGATGTTTTCCACATTTTCAACTATATTGATTTCAATTACAACACAGAATACAGATTGTACAGTGCTCCCTTATAATAAGTATTTGCACTGTAAAAATAAAATAAATAGTATTTTTCAAATAACATAATACAAGTACTATAGTGCAATCTCTTTATCATGAAAGTTGAACTTATAAATGTAGGATTATGTACAAACCCCGCCCCCCCCCCGCATTTTAAAAAAAATAAAACAACGTAAAACTTTAGATCCTACAAGTCCACTCAGTCCTACTTCTTGTTCAGCCAATTGCTCACACGAACAAGTTTGTTTACATTTGCAGAAGATAATGCTGCCCGCTTCTTGTTTACAGTGTCACCTGAAAGTGAGAACAGGTGTTCACATGGCACTGTTGTAGCCAGCATTGCAAGATATTCATGTGCCGGTTGCACTAAAGATTCATATGTCCCTTCATGCTTCAAATGCCATTCCAGAGGACCTGTGTCCATGCTGATAATGGGTTCTGCTCAAGAACAATCCAAAGCAGTGCAGACTAATGCATGTTCATTTCATCATCTGAGTCAGATGCCACCAGCAGAAGACTGATTTTCTATTTTGGTGATTCGGGTTCTGTGGTTTCCGTATTGGAGTGTTGCTCTTTCAAGAGCATATGCATCACACCCAGTCCCAATCAGTTTTTGGAAGGCACTTCAGATTCTTAAATCTTGGGTCGAGTGCTGCAGCTATGTTTAGAAATCTCACATTGGTATCTTCTTTGCGTTTTGTCAAATCTGCAGTGAAAATTTTCTTAAAATGAACAACATGCTGGGTCAACCCCCAAGACTGCTTTATCATGAAATGTATGGCAGAACATGGATAAAACACAGAGCAGGAGACATACAATTCCCCCGCAAGAAGGTCAGTCACAAATTTAATTAATGCATTATTTTTTTAATGAGCATCATCAGCATGGAAGCATGTCCTCTGGAATTGTGGCCAAAGAATGAAGGGGCATAGCAATGTTTAGCAGATCTGACATGTAAATACCTTGCAACATTGGCTATAAAGAGCCATATGAATGTCTGTTCTCACTTTCAAGCGACATTGTAAATAAGAAACAGGCAGCAGTATCTCCCATAAATGTAAACAAACTTGTTTCTCTTAGCGATTGGCTGAACAAGAAGTAGGTCCGAGTGGACTTGTAAGCACTAAAGTTTACATTGTTTTTTTTTTAGTGCAGTTATGTAACAACAACAAAAATCTACATTTGTAAGTTATATATACAGAGAGAGAGAGAGAGAAGTAAGAATGATCTATGTATGTAAATACAAATCTCACATTAGAAATGCAAGAAATGCCTCAGATAACTGAATATGTACAAGATAAACATTTATATTAGGTAACATCATGTTCTAAGAGGAGCTTGGTAAATTTTTTCAACTGTAAATAACAACTCTACTCTCTTCTCCTGGTTACAGAAAACTCCAAATAGTACTAGATAAAAATGTGTGGTCCATACATTCTATTATTTTATAGATTTTTATATATTATATACATATATATTAGTAAAAAAATTATTTTCCATGACCTGGAATGAAAGCATTATCCTCAAGCAGCGGCATTCTGAAGACAATTTTGTCCAGTTGGAAGGCAGCATTCATTGGAACTTCTGCTTTCCTTTTTCTCTGTATCATTGACAATAATTCTTTGGAAACTAAATGATAAATAAAACTAGGGATTGTTTTATTTATCATTTAGTTTCCAAAAATCAGCTATTAGAAGACAGACATTTGCCTAATATTGTGTTTGCATCTGGCCTTGCAACGTAACTCTGCCACATGCAATGAAATTTACTGTAAACATTTGCACAGCAATTCTTCTATCATACAAGGCACATTCTGTTCTTTGGCAAACCATGTAAATTATAGTTTACATGCCCTCAGGCTTAGACATAATATCATCAAGGTAACAATGTCATATAACATTTTATATAGCCAATTCATACATTTCTTTATTAAGAGGAAAAAAGCAGTATTGATGAATGCATCTGGATGGTAAAATGCTAGTGTTGGTTAACTTACATGAAGCAGTCTTTCATTAGTTCAGATTTCAGCTACATTAAAGTCTTTGAGAGAAATCAAAGCCATTTCTGTAAAGCAAAATAGATTAAACAAGAAAGGAAAGCTTGGATGGCTTTTCCCCCCAGGCTATGGATTCTTCTAATCCCATATATTTCCATCATCTTGGGGTTTTATAATCTATTATAATAATAATTATTAGGGCGATCAAGTGATTAAAAATTAATCATGATTTATCGTGTGATTAATCGCGTTGTTAAACATTAATGGAATACCATTTAAATATTTTTGGATGTTTTATGCATTTTCAAATATATTGATTTCAATTACAACACAAAATACAAAGTGTACAGTGCTCACTTTATATTTATTTTATATTATTTACACTGTATTTACACTGTAAAAACAAAAGAAATAGTATTTTTCAATTCACCTCATACAAGTATGGTAGTGAAATCTCTTTATCGTGAAAGTTGAATTTACAAATGTACAATTACATCCAAAAAATAACTGCATTCAAAAATAAAACAATGTAAAACTTTAGAGCCTACAAGTCCACTCAATCCTACTTCAGCCAATCACTCAAACAAACTTGGTTACAATTTGCTGGAGATAATGCTGCCTGCTTCCTGTTTATGTCACCTAAAGCAAGAACAGATATTTGCATGGCACTGTTGTAGCCGGCGTCACAAGATATTTACATGCCAGATGGGCTAAAGATTCATATGTCCCTTCATCTTCAACCACCATTCCATAGGATATGTGTCCATGCTGATGATGGGTTCTGCTCAATAATGATCCACAACTGTGCGGACAGATGCATGTTCATTTTCATCATCTGAGTCAGATGCCACCAGCAGAAGGTTGATTTTTTTGTCAAGGCCCAACAAACCCAGCATATCAGGCAGAGTGTTTCCCTCTTTCCTTAAGAAGACCAACATTTCCTTTACCAACTCTACATCTGAGGCAGGAGCCAACAGGGACTGGCTTCCAGCACTACCAGCTTCCATGTGGCATCTGCCACTGCTAGCTCACTTGGAACTTTTACAAGTTCCACAGCCACGGACAACTCACAGAGTGCTACAAAGACACCATCCTCACTCATAAACATGTGCCCACACATTCTGCACTTGCTCAGGCACTGTCTGGCTGCTGGTAAAGCAGATTCCATTGAGCCCTCATTGAATGCCTCAGGTATCCCTGTTACTATAAGCACCAATCCTCTAACATGTATACAGCCATTATACAATGGGTGATTTCCAAAAAATATAACATTGTTTCCCCCAAATTAATGGATTATTCAAAGTGTGTTAGTGAAGGGCGCTCAACCAGGAATCTCAGGCAAGCCCCCCAAAATGTAACCTTCCTGTGAGGTGGTGTCGGCAGCAAAAAGGGCCAGCTTCAATATCTAGAGATACCTCAGAACAATACAAAACAGAAACAGCTCAAGCCCCCACACAGTAATCTGGGAAAATTAAACACCAGCACTTGATGCCTCCCACTCGCAAGCACTGAATCTATATATAACAAAGCTTTTATTAACAGGGAAAGGAAGCCCAGCATTAATTTGGGAAAACACTGCAACCATGATTCAAAAGCATGTGACCATAAGCAAACACCCACTCCAGAGTATACGGGGTAGTGTCCCTTGCCTTAGTTTCCCACCTTGCAGTGTGAAACTCCAACAAATGAATGTTCCTTTAGCCCACACTCCTCATTCCCTCCATTGCACCTAACTAACAGTTGGTTGTATTTGATCAGCAGAGACTGATAGTTCAGAGATGCGTTCACATGGGTTCACCTCCTACCCTGAAAGGTGGGGATGTCAAGCAGTGCCTCTGCTTCTGTAGCTGGCTCACTGTTGCTACTGTTACCTCTGCCACCACCACTATCCTTGCTGCCTCTCAGCTCTGCCACCACTATCACTGCTGCTGCTTGCCACTCATTGCCACTTCTGCGGTGCCATGTTCTGAGATTCTGCCACTTAACCCAGCTCTGGGTGCCTGGGAACCTCACCACTAGTGCAGCCTACACATTTTTCTTTCACTGCAACACCGTCCCCACATCAAGTCTAAGGTTTAACCTCTAGGCCTGCTCAGTGATTTTAGCTTTAGTAATGAGTGACCAGAAACAAGGACTCTCAATTGAGTCCAATCAGCTCTGTCTTTAAACACTAGAGAGGGGAGCGTCAAATGATGTCTAGGACTCTTTAAGCATGGTCCACACCACCCTGTAGGAGCACCTGTCCCCACCCCCTCTGTTTCACTGTGACTTGGCATCCCTACCTCCTGCTTAGCAAGTGAAGTTTCAGTTCAGTTTAGACCCCCAAATTCTGTACCCACAGTCAGGGCAGGCTAAGTACAATTCATCTGCCCTTTACTCATACAATAAGGATAACATCTCACCACCCCTGCATTCAATACTAAAGTGAATTGTAACCCACAGCCGGCAAAAATTGATCACTTTGGCAAAGCTTCTCTGTTTGCTAAGCACCTAGTTAAAGTAGTGTGTCTATGGAAATATGGTCTGCTCCTGAAGTCCTTTCCCTCAGCTCCTCATTAGATGTCAGGGGGAAGCTCATTCATTCCCTGCTTACACATACATGTGGATTTATCTACACTAGAGATTTTTTGCGCTAGTGTCTACACTGGTTCAAATGCCAGCCAAATGTGCTGCACTAGTATAAAACAGAGCTAGCGCTTCCTTTGGTTTCAAATGAGCTACGCTGGTACAAGAACCCCCAAGTAGACAAGCCCCGCATGTGAGCAACTGAACATCTAGCTGAACAGTTGATCTAGCTGTTTCCATGAATCTTAATTAAAATATACTCCATACTGTAGACTCATTATCACTATGTGTCAGCAGTTAGTAGTACCCATAGGCACCCACAGGCCCAAAAATGGGATTGGGGGCTACCATTGTATTGGGTGCTCTACAAAACAGAAACATGACAATCCCCTCCATGAAAGGCTCATATGTGATGTTTTTATGGCTATCTGTTTGCAGGTACCACAGTAAATATACTGTGGGAAAATTTATGGCTGACCTTCAGAAGGTGCATTACATTGGGGAAGGGGCACTCTTCCTCACTTTTCCAGTCCATCCATGCAGAGGCAGATTTTGGATACAGGATTTGGAGAACCCAGTCGGAAAAGAGAGTTAGTGCTGCCAGCAAAACTAGTGGCCCCAGAAAGGACTGGTCTGGGTGCAGACATGGTCTGCTCACTATGCTCCCAGTGCTGAATTGGCAGAGCAATGGTGGTTATGCCTTTCCAAAAGTGTAGCAACAGCTACTCCCTGATGGGGTCTCTCTTCATTAGTGGTGGCATTGTGGATTTTAAAGTCATAATGACTCCCACAATCACCATCAGACAGTATACCTGCTCCCTCAGCAGTCCATTGCCTCAGAGGAATCTTTAGCTTGCCCCATGCATGCACACAAGTTAATACAAGCTCCTTAAATGTGCTTTGTTAACTGCAGATTTTCAAAGACCATTCAATTTCAAAGTTCCTGCCTTGACGAGTAATTCCTCCTGACCTGTTACATATTTTGATGTCAGTGATGTGACATTTCCCTTAAATGTATCTCCAGATGCCCAAGGGCCAAGACACTTATTTGGTACCAAAGTTCTTTGACAAAGAGAAAAATGAGTGCTGACTGTGCCACATTTCAAAGGGCTATAGATGACATTAATCATATTCTATTGTCCTGCTCTCAGAGACTTAATTAATTATGAGTCAAACCATGCTCTGATCTCTCTATAGATCTGAATGTTCTTTCATTCTTACATTTAATGTATTAGATCCAAGAATGACCAAGCACAGCAGTTTCATTATTTAGACTTATTTTCACAAGGTATATATATATATATATATATATAAAGAGAAGAAGAACATGATGAAGTGCAGTGTCATAAAAGTTTTATCAGCATGTGATTGGGTGACCACATTACTCACAAGTGGTCAAACCACATGTGAATCACGTAGCTCATCCCAATTAAGTTAGTCAGGTCTTTATACCACATCATGCTATCTTGCATTCTGCACACACCACTTGCCTTAGAGCAAAACTATTGAAAAGATGTTTGAGTATGTTCAAAACATATTGCCACAATTTTTCATATCACTCAACCTATTCAACCAGGCTCCGTTCAATGCCACATACAAAACTGTATGGGTCTCAGCAGGAGATAAAATTACAACAAATATTAGAAGCCTTTAAAAGTGAATTAAAGGAGCTTTCCCATACATACCAGTGTCTCGGTTTTAAAGTCCACTGTATTGTGACCTAATAGCAAATTCCATGCCCTGTTGGTAAGAAGAGAATCTTCTGTTTCTAGCCCTAATGGGTCATGAGGTATTGCTCCCTAAACCTGCCACTGATCCTGAACTAACATTGATGTCGAGAGTAATTTCAGAGGGGACATTCCAGAGCTGAGGGAAAGATGGAAACAGATTGTTTTGTGTTTTAAGTGTCAGGTGTTCTGAGTTCAAATAGTGCTAAAAAGGCATTGTCTCAGAGTAAATGCCAATAAGATTGTAGATCTAGCTGTGAGATTTCAACTGCCTTTGAATTTATTTAAAAAAAAATTATACATATGGAATGAAATAGCTGGATCCAAAATTATGTATTAATGCAACAGAGCAAGCCAAACTCATGTAATGAGACATAGGTGGAGCTTGGCTGGAGAAGGTATAAGAGGGTCTAAAAAGTATGAAATTCCAGGCAATGCAGGCAGCTTATACTCCTTTCTGTAGGAGAGAATTGCCTTTAGAACCTTACCAAGGCATTACATGAGTTGTTGAGCATATATCAGGTAATCAGTGTTGGATCACTTAGGCTGAGGACTGTTATTGTTATACAGTGAAGCTACTGCAGTAACCCGATCATTCTACATTACTTCCACCTTCTCCTGTTTTTCTAAGTACAGGAAAAATCATGTGTTAGTTTCAGGAAGTGGCATAGTATTAAATACAGCAGATTACTTCAAACCTGCTACTGTATTATTACAATACCTACAACATCTCTATTAAGTTAGCAACTTTAATCTCATGCTATTAAAATTAACTATAATTGTGACACTGAAAATTGCTGATACAGTGGAGTCTTACGTCAGATTCATCTGGAAAGGATATTCCTGCCCAAATTAGAAATTCACACTTCTGTATTTGTGAACAAGGCAGTAAACACATACCAGATGAGAACAAAATGAAGAACAGTTCTTGATCAAGTAATTTTTTGTGTGAAATTGTATCCTAGCTTTGTCCATCCTACACAAGAAGGCAGGTTACACTGGTCTACAATTTTTGAGAAGTCGTCTGCTTCAGAGATAAAATGTGATATTTATTATGTATTTTGATGTGCTGAATTCAAATATGACAATTAAAACAACTGATTGGCTACTGTTTCTAAGATATTTAAGTTTTTACATTTTATGTCTATGTATATTGTGTAGATAGAGTTTTAATCATAAATTGTAAACCTAGGTCTTTTCATGTGTTTGTGGTTGCTTTACATGATAATATTTCACCTGTCCTGTTTATGTAACACTTTAAATATCAGCAAAAGGGTTATATAAATAAAATTTATTATGAAACAAAAGGCAAAAAACTATGATGTACATAGTTTAGTCCTATTCAGTGTCTACTCGGCGCTTCTTGGCTTGTCTTTTGTATTCATTAAATGGAGCATCTCTTGTCACTGTCCAGCAATAGACTGCAAGCATTGATGGGCTCCATTTGCCCTGATAGCCTGCCAGGAGATTCCACTGCTGTAGTCTGGAGCCCAACAGCTCTGCCTTACTCTTGGGTAGTTCCAAATCCCTAACAAGGTCATTCAGTTCACCTTGTGTTATGAGGTGTGCTTCAGAGGAGGAGGATGGGAGAAAATGTGGGTCCTGTGACATTGATGGTTCAGGACCAGAAGTTTCATCCTCTTCCTCGTCTGACTCAAGTGAGAATGAGTCTGGTGCATCAGGAACCAGCAGTCCTTCTTCATGGGGTACTGGGCGTATAGCTGATGGAATGTTTGGATAATGCACAGTCCACTTTTTCTTCTTTGACACACCTTTCCTAACTGGAGGCACCATGCAGAAGTAACAATTGCTGGTATGATCAGTTGGCTCTCTCCAAATCATTGGCACTGCAAAAGGCATAGATTTCCTTTTCCTGTTCTACCACTGGCCAAGATTTGTTGCACAAGTCTTGCAGCATACGTGTGGGGCCCATCTCTTGTCCTGCTCTCCAATTTTGCAGCCAAAATAAAGGTGATAGGCTTTCTTAACCATAGTGGTTATACTGCGCTTTTGTGATGCAAAAGTCACTTCACCACAAACATAGCAGAAGTTATCTGCACTGTTCACACAAGTACGAGGCATCTCTGCTCACTTTGGCTAAACAGAAATGTGTCCCTTTGCAAAATCAAACACTGACAAAGAAGAGAGCACCTGACACTGTATGATTTCTAGAGCTGATATAGGGCAATTTGTTCAGCAGAGTGATGTAAGCTTCGTTATGATTGCATCATCCATGACTTCTAGGAAAACATGACGCAATTCATATCATATATGACGCAATACCAGCTTCAGATTGCATCATTCATTGTTTTGCCTCAAAAGCAAGTACTGTCCAAACCCAGTCATAGATTTATTCATAGATCCAGTCAAAGATGTATTTTAGTCATTTCTGGTTTAAATTGAGATCCCTTCCCTTTAAAACTCACTTTTCCTCCGCCATTCCCAAGTCAAGGGTCATATATACTGACCCAATAGCATATCTTGAAAATTAGAGCCAATCAACAATTTTAAGCATCATTTTCGTTCTCAGTGACCCAGAATTAGTATAGTTGGACTACATTTATTTCAAAAGCATTTTGGCTGTAGAGCAGTGTTATTTGATTTCAGTTTTCTTTCTGAGTCTATTGTACTTTACAGAATCACTTGAACTCAAGCCACAGTAAAAGGGCATTTAGAAGAGAATTTACACAGCAGACTCTGTTGTTACTGCCTCCTTTAGTTTGTCATATAATTTATAATTGAAACTGTCAAAGTAGGTAGACTTATAATTTGACATACCTTTCATTTTTATTGAGGCACTCTCCTAGATTTAAATTGACAACCATCATGAAGGTTCAGATTTTAGGATCACTAATCTAAACTGCAATAGTCCAAAAAACAGGGAACAGATTACTTCCCATACCAGAATTGTCTATTGGTGGTTAGACCGCTTCCCAAAATCCAATGGATTCAGCTGCAATCTTTCAAATTCTTAATTTTTAATCCCATCTCTGCCATTGACTATGTTGCTCTAGAGAACTCATTTAACCTCTGTGTCAATTTTTCTCATTGTATAAAGAGGATAGTAATCTTTACTTACCTTCCTGCACAAATATAAAGGAAAAATTTTCAAATGGGCCTCCTAATCTGGCACCTGCAATTTTGTGAGTACACAGCAATCACAGGTGAGAATAAAATAAAATAGACTATCACCATTGCAGGAACACTCTGGAAGTCAGGTGTCTACAGCCTATTTTTACCTGAAAGTTAGTTACACGTGTACAAGTTCAGGTGCAGACAGAAATTGTGGGTGCAATTTTAGAAGCAGTTTTATGCTTCAAGATTTGCTCAACAATATGTTCTAAGCATGTATTATCATTTTGTTTATTATTCATCCTGTACTCTGTTTCAGAGAGTGCCCAGTACTGAATGCTTCAGAGGAAGATACAAACCCCCTGTAATTCAATTAATTGTGCATGGGGAGAAATTTCTTTCCTGACTCTAGCTGAAGATCACTTTATACTCTGAAGCTCTCATAATTGTATCTTAGTGTACCTGCAGAGGTTATTCTTATTTGTGTCTAAATCTCTTTTAATCTTGCTGTAGCAATAAGCCACGTTAGTATATGTGAAAACAACGTCATGGTGAATACCCAGAGGATTTTTGGATACACAAGATTGAGAGCAATTGACAGAATTTGGCAATTCAAGATCATCCTCTACCTCTTAATTTCTCTCCCCTTGCTTTCATTTATTTTAATGTTAACTGCATTACTGAATTCTGTAAAACATTTTGAGATGTAGCTTTGTGTGTTATGAGTCTAAAATAATCTTATCTGAAACAGACTCACCCACAGGTCATGTCCCCCAATGTCTGTCTGTTAACTGACTGTCTTAAGAGAATTTTCAGTGTAACATTATTCCATATGTAGTAAATATAGTATTTTTTGTGGTGCCAAAACACTCTAGCTTGAGTGCTGAAGATGGTTCATAAACACTAATCACCAAACATGTAACATGAATCTTTGGTATCTTATTACTGTTACTTTTACAACGATGACTCCCATCCCTGAATCAATGAAAAAAGAATTAATAGAGTGCATATTTCATACAAAAATAGCCTCACAAGGTCATATTTTGTAACTCAACTTTCCTTTATCTTCTCCCCACATGGGTGATGTCATCCTCTCTACTGTTTTGTCTTAGATTATAAGCTCTTTGAGATGGGGACCTACCATGTTATGTCTGTAAAGTGTCATACACATCCATGGCTTTGTTCAAATAAATACATATATTACATTAAATAATGATCCTACACACCTTCCCAACTACAACTACAGCCAAGTCAATGTTGAGCTATAGCCTAGTGAAGGTAAGAATGCTTCACCTTTCTCCCCTTACAACTCTCTTCTCCTTCTCCCTGATGCAGAAGTTTTTCATCTGCTTTCCTCCTTTAACTTCTCCACTTGCTTCAGTGACCCCATTCTATTCCATATTCTGATCTCCCTTGTGCCCACCCTCATTCCCTACCTTACTCTTTTTCTTAACCTCTCACTCTCCTCTGGCTTTTCCCCTCACAATACAAACATGCTTTAGTCTCTCCTGCCTTGAAATAAACAGCCCAGTCAATGAGTTTAGAGATGAAAGAGAGATGGACTGTTTACAATTGCTTTCTGGAGCTCCTCTCCTCCCAATCAATCCTAGGCCCTCTCCGATCCAGCTTCCAACCCTTGCATTGTACTGAAACTTCTCTTGCCAAAGTCTCTATTGATCTCTTTCTAGCTAAAGCTCTGTATTAGTACTCAATCCTCATCCTCCTTCACTTGTCAACCACCTTTGGCACTATCACCTTTGGCTCCTCTTCTTGAAATCCTGTCTTCTCTGGGCTTCTGTATCTCTGTCCTGGTTCTCCTCCTACATCTCTAATAGCTCTTTCAGCATGTCCTTCAGAGGACCCTCCTCATCCCTCCTCCAACTTTCTATGGGGGTTCCCTTCTTTTCTCCCTCTCTACCTTAACTCTGGATAAGCTCATCTACAAAGACAAATTCAGCTACCATCACTATGCAGATGGTTCACAATTGTATTTCTCTACTCCAGATTGGTCTCCTTCTGTTCAAATTAAAATCTCTGTCTGTCTCTCTGACCTCTCCTTGTGGATGTCTAGCTGCCAGCTCAAGCTCAACATGGCTAAAACAGAGCACCTAATCTTCTCCCCAAAAATCTCTCAAATCCCTCCTTTCTTGATCACGGTGGATGGCATCATCATCCTTCCTGTCACTCAGGCCCATAATTTGTGCATCCAGGCTATACCTAATTCCTGCCCATTTTCTCTGCATAATATCTCTAAGAGATGGCCTTTCCTAGCCATCCACATTGCTAAAAATCTTGTCCAAGTTCTCATCTTCTTGCATCTTGATTATGGCAACCTCTCTCTTTCTCTGGCCTTGACAAATGCCACCTTGCCTCACTACTACCCATCTAGAATAAGTTTCCTAGACTGTCACTTTGACCATGTCATCTCTTTGCATCTCTTTACTGGTTCCTTCTTCTCTAACATAAGTTACTTGTATTCACTTTCACAGCCCTTCATAGTCAATCTCTGCCATCCATCTATCATCTTTCATTCACAATTGAAGTGTCAGTGCTTGCCTCTGATTGGCCTATGATGCCAACCTCCACTGCCTACTTGTTAAATTTTCAGATAAGCACCTTTCTGCTTTTTCCCGTGCTACCCCACAAGCTTGGGAGCAGCTCCCATTAACATCCCCAAAACTACCTCATTATCCACTTTCAATTCCTCCTCGAAACTCTTTTCCATGATGTCCATGAAAAACTTGACAACAGTTAGACTGCTAGTGCACAGAAACCATCAGTGGTCAAGCTGCCCAATACTGTTTCATTGTTTACATGTTCTTCCCCATCTTGGCTTGCCATTTTATAAGCAACTTGGAGAAGGAAATGCCTTTTTGTTCTATGTCTGTGCAGTGCCTAGCACAATGGGGTCCTGGTCTATGACTAGGGTGCCTAGGCACTAGAGTAACACAAATAAATAATAAATAATAAATAATAATTATTATTATTAATAGATGAAAATGCAAAATGGGTCACTCTTAACTCTGAGATCTATTAATATTCCACCAAAATTAATAACATGGAAAGGTCCTCACACCTTTTCTGCAGCCATTACTTGGTGGTGCAAGGGAGTGACTTCTATTGACTTCCCCCACTCAGCCCAGCTATGGTGGAAGGAGAACAGGGGACACTTGCCTGATATGCCCCTGTGACAGGGCGCACTAGCGCTGCACAGGATGGGAAAGGGTTAACCCTACATTGTGAGCTGAGGAAACCATGCCCCCTTCACTCTACTGGGCATGCTCCCGGTGCATTGGTATAAAAGGGAGCACGTCAGCTCAGTTGTGACCAACTGCCAGGAGAAAGGATATGCTGCTAGCCCCAGCCAAGGATCATCTGAAGTCTGAGGCCATGGGAACTGGAGATGCTGCAACCCAAGTAGACTCCAAGGTACCTACAGAGACCTTGCTGAGTCCAGAGTCACTGGAGACTGTGCAGACTGGAGAACCGAGACATAAAGGAGATGCCCAGACCATGGCAGCATGAATGATGGTAGGAAGCAGCCCAGGGAAATTTGATAGGTGCCCAGCTGGTGAACTGGAATTTTAAGCCAGTGTGTTTTGGTCAGACCCTCTGCCCCACCTGCTGACTCAGTGGCCTACGCCCTTGCCCTGGGCTGGGGTTTGGTGGAGATGGAGAGCCCTCTTACTCAGGCTGCCATCCCCCTTTCTTGTGGTGGAAGCCCCCATCCTAACTGACTCTGGCTACTTGGCCTTACTGTCCTGTCTCACTATGGTGAATTTACTGACTGTGGCCACTAGGCATTACTTCCCTGTTATGGGGGATGAACCTATATGGACTCTGGTCACTAGGCCTTACTGCCCTGTCTCACTGGGATGAATTTACTGACCGTTGCCATTAGGCCTTACTGCCCCATTAAAAGTGGTGAATCTATGGACTGTGGCCACTAGGCCTTACTGCCTCGCCAAGAGGGGCAAATCTATTGGCTCTGGCCATTGGACTGCATTGCCCTGTCTCAACAGGGCATATTTATTGACTGTAGCTGTTGGGCCTTACTGTCCTGCCAACTGGAGCAAATCTATTGACTCTGGCCATTGGTCCGCACTGCCCAGCTGTTAGGGGAGAGTACATTGACTTTGGCCATGAAGCCTCCTTTCCCTACTAGGAAGGGTGAGTATATTGACTTGGGTTTAGGAGTGTGATGGGGCGCACTCACCATGCATCAGATGGGGTTTTCCCCAAGCCTGTCGCAGTCGCCCTGTGAGCAAAGGGGCAGAGAAGGATGGAATATGGGAAGAACCTTAGCTCAACTCCCCCCAGTCCGCTCTTGCTGGCCTGGCAGTGAACTGGCCAGGCGCACAGTGGGGAGTAGGCTACTCCAGAAAAGGGGATGAACGCTCCAGAGCAGAGGAGTCACAGTTCTTTTCCAGGGCTGCTCCAGAAGTGCTGCAGCTATGTGCTTCCCTTTACCCAAGGCAGACTGTACATTTCAAATCCAGCCCAAAGCAAAGAAAGCCACAGTGGAAGGAGTAAGTAGCGTTGCCTTCCTACACAGGCTACCATTGTAGAATGCGAACAGCTCCAGATACTACAATAGCCATCACTATTCATACAGTGAAGAGTTGATAAGCAGTGCCCTGAAATGAGGCTTTATTGTTTCTGAGCGTCAACAGTCTAAGCAGCTCTGAGTGACTTGCCAGTCTGGGGCGGTTGCTAAGCGCCATGCGGACAGTCAGTTAGTCAGCAGTCCATGACAATGCTTTCAAAATGACTTTTTTTTTTTTAAAGTTGTCAGACTCTCTCCTCCATCCTTTAAATATTATTGAATATTTACCAAGGAGAGAAACAGCGACAGGAAATACAGAATTTAAATACTTAGAAGACTAGTGCCTTATTATAGAATTATACCTCTGTTCTCTTTTAAAATTAGCAGCTGTGACTATCTGTCTCCAGGTAATGACATATGTGGGGAATAGCCTCCCCCCCTCAAAAAAACCCCCCAGATTGCAGCATGAGGCATTCTCTAAGGCAAACAAACAGACAAAAGAAAGGTCCTGTCCCCTCTCCTTCCCTTATGAGAGAGAGGAATTGGGAGGAAAACAAAGAAAGGTGAAGCTGGCCTGTCTTTCAGACAGTCTTTCTGGAGTCAGCTATATGAGCTTAGCCTATCAGGTTCTATTGCCCCTGGTCTATCACTAGCCCCTCCTCTTGGGGCATACTGCTTTGCAGCTGGTCCATGCAGCATCAGGAGTGATGACGCCTGTGATTGTCTCCTTCTCAGTTGCCCTGTTTCTGTTGTTAGCAGTCTCTGAGGAGGAGCAACTCTCCTCCTGTTCTATAAAATGGCATCCTCCAGGTGCATTCGGAGGCCAAACAGAATTGGCCTGTGGGCACAGTCAGTCCTGGGGCCTGCAATGCATTCATTGCAAACACAGACAACACACCACTGGTCATTATAAAATTAAACCTATGGAAACAAGACTAAATGTCTCGGTCTTGGTTTATCTCAATTGCATAGTTTCAGGTGCTGCTTTGTTTCCCTCTGCCCAGTGTCAAAGGGTATCAAGAGGTCCAAATTCCTGCAACTAATTCCATCTCCATAACTGTCCATAATGCAGCAAAAAGCATGGCTTAATAGCAGATCTAGCCTGGGACCTTTGGAAATCAGAGTTTAAATTTCTGGTCAGGACAAATGGAAATTCTGTAGGTGAGAGAAGGCAAATACATTTACATAAACTCTAAACATAATGTCAGCTAAGATGAATCCTAAGGCACCAATACTGTTACTTTGAAATTGCTGTGAACAACTGAAGTTCTACAGATTACATCCTGGACATATCATACAAAGAAATGGGTCCCTCATGGCTTTTTCTTAGGCTTTAATAACTTTTGTTTGATAGAAGTATTTTTGAACAGCCTTTCACCTTTAAAAGTAAAGCTTTTAAAGTTTCAAATGTTGCCACAGGGACTTGTATCTACTATAAATGCAGCAGGTCCAGAAACATCAGAAAGTACAGAATTAGAAACCTCAGCAAATGCACATAGGAGGGTCACAATAGTATAAAGTTTTACTTTTCAAGTATTGATCCTGTCTGTAAAAGGCCAGAGAGTCTGGGCTGTGATTGAAGTGAGCAGAATGGCATGGATTGTAAGGATTTGATGAGGTATTAAGGATATATTTTGAAACCCTTGCACACCGTGGGCCAATTCTGACCTTGATGCACTGTGCTAGATGGAGTATCCAATCCAGCTTGACCCAGTGCCTGAAGTGTGGTAAATGAAATTCTGAAGAAGAAAACGATTCTTTAGCAGCAGCCACATAGAGAGTTTCCGTGTTTCTATAGGCTTTTCCATGGTGTAGTGTCTGTGCACCTCACACAAATTAATGGACTCCTCCTCAAAATACTCTTGTGAGATGGGAAAATACCTTAATTTTATTGATTGGGAACAGAGACAAGAGAGAATAAATAAATACTGAAGTTCCTAGACAGGAAGTTAAGGTAGAACCAGGAAACAATCTCTCCCCAAAATTCCATTCTATTAACTTCACCACAAAACCCAAACTACCTCTCCCTGGTGCGGAGTCCATGACCTGCCTGCTACCACCAGGCATGGCCATGGGATCACTGGGAAGTGACACTGGGGGAGGAGGCATCTCTCCAGACATCCTGATATGGGCAGCAAAATCTCATTGTGGTCTCATTGTGATTTAAGATTTCCTTCCCTCATCAGGCAGTCAACAGGCAGATAGGTGCCATAGCCTACCAGGGCTCACGCAAAGCCCCTAACTGACAGGAGTCAGTTTGTCCCACACCCTGGCCCTAATCTCTCACCTTTTGTGTATAATTGCTTTGTAGAAGTTATTGCAGCCTAGATATCTATGAAAAATGTTAAAAAATGATTTCTGTAAATATGTCTGAGTTGTGTTTGTTTCTCCACACAATCAAAATTTCAATTAAAAAATTAATTGCAAAATCAAAAATGTTGGAGAATTTTGACCAGTTCTGTCTCAGCCTGGGGATATAGAAAGGGATAGGATTTCTGTACACATGCCATCTGCAATTTTCAAAATGATTGTGTAGGTAAACTGAATATAACACCCTCAGGAAGAGAGACAAAGAGCTTTCTTAATTGTTAATAATGGTCCAATCCAGTTTAACAAAAACAACTACATTTTACATCTTTTGTTCCAAATAATTTGTTGTTAATGTTGCATCAGAGGTCAGATGATTTCCATGAACACTATGGAGTAATAGCAAATGTCAATTACCATCTTTATGTACCTAATGGCAATTACTATCTCATTGTAATCAGACTCAGTCATTGATAATGCTAGCCACTCTGTCATTGTATCCACAGAACCCATGACTGTTAGCATGAACTATTTCTTATGCCTATATGTATTTTGGGAAGGGGACAGTAAGAGGAATACAGAAGATGACTGGAGGATGACCGTTCTATTTTGAAGCAACATTTGAGGTTTCAAAATTGCTTTCATTCTCCATTGGAACACAATCAAAACATTTTGGCCATTTTTTGAAAAACTAAATTGTCAGTTATTTTTAGCTTGAAACCTGAGCTTTCCAATTCAGGAAGCAACAGTGTGTTCGTGTATCCCTGCCTGGCTAGGGTATTGGCTGAGATCTGGGAAATCCAGGTTCAAGTCCCTGCTCTCTTGGAGTCAGATTGATATAGAATGAAAAGCTCTGCTGTGACTCAGGCAGAATCCCAGGCCAATGCTCTCACCCTCACACTACAGTGTGTCTCCTGTCTCATTCCCAATCCCCAATGAAAACTTCATTGAAACCAATATCTCAGCATAACAGGATATTTTGACAACATTTCATTTAATCTAGAGAATTCCCACCAGCTCTAGTATGGATATTATGCTGAAGATCAGAATCACAGGGCCTTTTCAAAAGAAAAATCTTTCCCCACCCCAAAGAGAAGAAAGAGGAAAGTGAATCCAAACCATCAACCATTAGAAAAATATCATTCTCTAGGAAAAGTACAGCGTTTCTCCCACAGCCAAGCCTAAACTGTTTTAAACTGTGTTTGTCATAATTTTCAAGTAGTTATGCAATTTGAGGGTAACTACTATACTTATGGAAAGAACAAATGCGAAACAAAAGATCAATAAAATAAAAATTACAGCTTATAGTATCCCAATTCACTGTCTCAACGAGGCTTTCTGAAAACAGATTTAGGAAAATAACAGGCTCCCAATTCAATGGAAACCCATTATAAATGCCTCCCCTTCAAAAGACACAAAATCCTGAGAGTCCTATACTGCCCTCAAGCCATGGCAGAAATCCCAATTTGAGTTGCATATTCATAGATTGCATCTGAAAGCCTAGCTGCCAAATGCTGTCTAAAAAAAGGAAGAGCTTTTTCCTGATTCACTGGCTATGAATCACTCACAATCAAAATTGATGGAAATTAAGGGTTAGCTTCTGACTTAGCTTCCAGCATGAACTGAAATTTATCTGTTGATTGGTGGCACACTAATTACAGTGGGAGCATATGCTGGAGTAGCAGCTCTGTCACCCTTGCAACAGTTCTTCTGGCAAGTATACAGGCAGGGGTTTTTGCCCTCTTCCTCTTGTCTCACATGTACCTTTTGCATCCAGGGAGGTGCTAGCAGAAAGCTGTATGTATACTCCCCATTGGGATTCTGCCTAGTCTTTGCATACGGGCTCTAGGGAAGCAAGCCCCTTGCACTCTTTGTCCTATTACACTTGATTTTACAAGTGAATAGCCCCACTGACTTAAATGGGACCACTCCTGTGAGTTTGTCCTGCTCAAGATGAGTATGTCATGCAGATTCAGGATCAGTAACTCACTTTTCCAAACATCTCTTCTACGCAATACTTTGGTCAACATACTAAAGAGCTACTTCAAATTATATTCATTTCTGACTATTAAAAGAACCAAAACAGAAAAATCAAAGCAAGGCTTGTTTGCTACTCTTTCCAGAATCTAAAGCTGTGAAATTGCTAAGTCTATTTAATAGGAATGTACCTGTTGAAGGTAGTGCTGTGGGTTCTGCTGATAAGTCAGGTGATGGCAAACATTCCTTAGTGAACGTGATGTCATCAATTGCTATGTCGCCCCTGTATGCTTTCCCAACTTGCCCTTCAAAGGCGATCTGAAAGTCCTCATCTGCATTCAGAAGCAACAGTCTCCTCTGCCAGAAATTTCCCTGGTTTCCACTTAGGTGGAATAGGACTTTTTCCTGGTTTGATGCTGTCACCTGATAGATGGTTAATGATCCAATGTTCACTCCATACATATTGTAATAAAATAATATCTGCAACCAAGAATAATGACATTAAATACCCAGTAGGGAACATTAAGTATACTCTGTCATTATAATTACCCTAAATATTCACTACAGAAGCATCCCCAGTTCTCAGAAGAGCATCAAAATTGCTGAATCATTCATTATCCAGGGTTTTAAATAAACACAAGGAAAATATAATTAGTAGTAATCTGTAGAACTATTCCTTCAGTAAACTTACAAAAGTTATTTTGGAAATCAACATTTCAGGGCTTATAGAGCTGCTAGTAGACTTCTTCTAAGCAAATTTCACTTAAATTTCACTTAATTTTAAAACTGTGAAAACTGATGACACAGCAGAGGCAGGGAGCAATGTATAAACAATATCCTTTAACATATGGGGAGTATCTTGAATCACTCAAGTGCAACTCTTCTCAGGCTAATTATAGTGGTGTTGATGGACTCTGAAGTGCCTCATCTGCACAGAGCTCTTTCCTACCCTAGTATGATTGCTTCAGAGTGAGTCTCTACAAAGAGACAGTAAGGAAAATAGAAGGATTCATAAGTGAAAAGAGAAAAACAAACTATTGAACATAATGACAGTGGTCAAGTAGGATAACGGTAGATAAAGTACAAGGAAGAACCACAGTGAAAGAAAGATGTTGTCATTGCCAGTGAAGCATTTATTCTTATACTTTGTTCTCTTTCAGCCAGATTCTAGCCCATGACAGAACTGTGACTCTCACTCCATGACTATTTAGTCTCCTTAACAGCCTCTTGTGATGGATTTATCAAAGACTTCTTAAAATAAATTACAACTATGAGTTCTATATTTTCAACTAATTTCCTGGTACTGAAGTAAAACTTGCCGGTCTGTAATTTATGAGATCACCTTGACACTTGACAAAATGTAGACTCAACTCTCACTATCCTTCAGTTGTCTGGTAGAGCAACTGATTTTAATGACAGATTACACAGTATACCTGCCATAAAGTTATACTCCTTTCTATTAGTATCACTTTCCACTTTTTGAAGGATACTGTTTTGGCTTGAATATATCTTGCTTTTTAACCACACTGTTTTTAACTTGCTTTCTGTCTCCTTTTACATTTAGCAATTTGCATATCTTCTATGGCTGAAATGGTGGGTGCACTGAAGTCAATGGGAGTTTTCCTATTGACTTCAGTGGGGCCAGGATTTCTACCTGTGGCTCTAATGTGTATACTTTAGTAGCTTCTGCACTGACTCCAAGGAATTTAGACTCCTGCTCATTATAAGAAATAAGAAAATGTAACTACTCTGGTGCAGTCCTGGGCCTTGAAAGTTTTTGATAGTTTTTGTGGAACATAAGATTTCATATATCAGACGAGTATACTGGTCAGCTGAGACTGGAATCTGCATCTTCAGGCGGAATCAACTGAAAATGGTATCCTCATTCCAACCCTATTATATATGTAAGTAGAGTCAGGATGAGCGCTACCCTGACATCTGGTGGTGAATCGTAGAGTGTGGAAAGAATTTCAAGAATTTGCATTGGCATCCACCCCCCGCCCCACTTAGCATAACCCCACAGCAGCTTGGGATGGTGATTTTAACAGCTCTGGGATCCCCAATTTCTTTGTTATTGGGGCAGGAAGAAAAAAAAGGTTTGTCACCCTGATTGTGTGAATGGGGAGCTGTGGGACTGCTTTGTGACAGAGCTGACTCAACCTCAGTTGGGTAGTACTTGCTAAACATGGGACATGGGTTCCAAAACCTCATGAATTGAGAGAGGTTGGGGACTGGTGTGTGTATCTGATGGTATGGGCCTCCTTTTGAGGGTCTGGAACACCAATCCTCCTCTCTCCAATGTTAAAGAGTAGAGCTAATTTTTGATTCTATTGGAGTTCATCTAGAGACTGCTGAGCTGAATTCATGTTGGGCCAATGGTGCACTAGCACGAGGGCTCCCCTACTAAGAGCTGAAATGAGATCATGGAGTGCTGTGTTAACAAGTGGGGGAGCCTGGAGACCTATTGTTAAGAGGCTGGCAGAGCAGTTTGCAGTGTGTTGGAGCAGCCCATGGAACAGTGAGCAGAGTGAAGTGGTTTGCAGGGACAGCTGGAGGAGCGGCACAGCTGGTGTGGTGGAGCTGGTCGTGGTGAAGGCTGCAGCAGAACTCCATGGAGAGGTGGAGCAGTTGGCCCTGGCCCACGTAAGGTGCCCCTTAACACTCTGTGTGGACTTCCCCCCCCTTTCCACCCAGGCTGGAGGAGGGTAAAACTCCGCAGATAAACTCTCGAATTCTGGGGTGGCACTGACCAGAGACTTTTGGGTTGTTGGACTTTGGGGTGATTGGACTTAAGACCCTAAGGGGAAAAGGACATTGCCAAATGTACCTGGGGGTGGGTTTTTTTGTTTGTTTATGGTTTGTGTTATAATCCTGTTTGTGGTGTTTCTCCAGTGGGATGCCACATTGTTTCCTTCCTTTATTAAAAAGATTTTGCTACACTCAGCACTTGTGTTTGCGAGAGGGGAAGTATTGCCTCCTAGAGGCGCCCAGGGGGATGTGGTATGTAAGTGTCCCAGGTCACTGGGTGGGGGCTCGAGCCGGTTATGCATGGTGTTATTGAAACGGAACCCCTGCATACTGAACCTGGCCCTTGTTGCTGCCAATTCAGAGAGGCAGAAGGGTTACATATATGCTAAATATGCAATTGTGTGCATGAGAGAAGACCCTCCTGATCCCTATAGGCAATCAATGTACTCTGTGAAACACAAGATTATCATCCTTATGTCATTATACTCTTTATTCCATTCAATGTCTACTTTGCCTCTCAATCACTGATGCTCACCAGCACTTCTGAATAGCAAAATACAGTTGGCTACAGTTCACAAAGCCAGCCGTGCGTGCGTGTCAATATGATTCAAACTCAAGTTCTCTTGAAAAACTGGTATAAAAGGAAACTTCAAAACTGCAGAGATGTTCAAAAAAGTGCTTGAAAAGTCAAAGCGGGCTTTGACAGGTTCAAAATAGGAAAAAGGACTTCTACTTAAAGATTAAAGGCAATTCTATATACCTGATAAAAACATTTAATCATGAACAAGCTAATTGTTGCCAGCTGTGACCTTCCTCCATTCTTCTGGCACTTAATATACAGTATAAATCAATATTCATACAATGGACCATTTATCATTAGTTAGCCTATATTTCTTCAAAGCATATTTTATTGTTTACACATAGATGTTAAAAGGAGTGGGACTAAGAGTTGGAGAACATAAGGAGAAAGGATTTAGGCAGAAATTTTCAAATATGGGGGAAGATTTTTTTTCATATCTTTTTCAGAAGGCTGCTAGGAAACTGATTTGGAAAACACAAGTTCATGGCTCAGAATTTCCAAGTTAAATGTTTAGTGGTTAGTTTATTTTTTCTTTATTGACAAACTGAGTTACTCATGTTATATTTGTATAACAAAATATGATCATTTTTGTCTAACATTTCCTGAATTTCTTATCTATAAAGGGTTTGGGATTTGACAAGAAGATAGAGAAAATGAAATCAAGTGATCTGGAAAATATCAAACTAACCAAAACTGTTAAAAGTAAATTTCCCAAATCACTATTACACTTTCTCTTTTTCAGTATCAACTATCTGGTTAAGGGGTTAAAGTTTGAGCTGAGGTTCCATTTGAAAAATTCAGTAAAGCTATTTAGAAATGTATTTGGATTAGACCGCCTCAGTTCCAAAGAGCAGTTCTGCACCTGTACACTCAGAATCAGCTCAAATCAAAGGCTCTTTAAAAATCAAATTTAAATTTGTCAGCATCAAGAAGATTTCTGATAGTTGCCCTCCTGACATGTCTAGTTTCTGTATGGAATCAAACCAAGATAAAGTAGCTGTATAGGTGTTAATCAGCAAAGCAAAATGAATCTCTGCAAAATTCTAATATGAAAGATGAAATACCCTCTTTTACAAGTCAAAATTAAATAAAATGATAAAATTTGCACAAGCAGGCAGTCATTGGTATTTTCTTTCAATCAAGGGATTGGAACTCAGTTACTGTATGAGGATGGATTAAGAATTCCAGCCATATAATTAGTAGTGGAGATACTTCAATGTGATGGGAGGAGGAGTGGTTGTTTTGTGATTACAACTGCAAAGAACTGCTGAGCAGGCGTACATGTAAATGGATACATTGAAAAGGCTGACATTTCTGCTAGTATGCTGGGTAGATATTTACATGCTAACAGTGATTTACTCTATCTTGCATTTATGAATTGAAATTATATTTCCTGAATGCTCACTTTTAAACTCAAAATTCACTAGATTTCTTCCCCTAACTTTCATGGCTGTACACAACTTAGGTTTCTCTTACCTCTGCCCTCATCTCCTTTTATCTTTCACCTTGTCTTTACTCTACCCAAAATGCTAAATTAACTTTACCCCTTAATCTCCTGTCTTTTCTCTTGGCCTTCTTCAACACCATCCTTTATGCCTGGAAACCCCTTCCCGGCGCTGCCTTCAAACTTCCTTTCCCTCCTCCTTTGAATGTCTCATAAAAATATTTCTTACAAAGGCCTCAAATCCTTTATTCCTCCAGTAGTTTTATTCATGCTCATATGTGCAAGTTTGGGCGCATGAAGGAAGGCAGGAGTTAAATACAGGAGGAGGAGGAGGAGGAAGGAGAAACAATGGTAAACAAAATTATTTCTGCTAGTGAAAATACACAGAGTTGGCAATATTTATGTTTGATTCGGGTGTAGGGTTTATTATTTAAATAAGAAAGTGTATGTGTTACACATGCATTACCAATTAGATTAGCAAGAATGCTTTAATAACCCTCTTTTAATAGACTGTTAACCCGTCATGACAACCCCATTTATCTGCACATTGTAAAACCTTATAAATTGTGGAAAACAAGAGTCAATGAGTGGAAAAATACAGTATGTAAATAGAGCAGGTAATACTATAAAAACATTTCCCCAAAAAATTCCAGAAATGCCATTCTAGTGTACTGTGACAGCAGGAGCCACAGGCATATCTGTTTTAAGCCACTGGGTTAAGAAGAAGATACAACACAGCAGTTTATCAAAGAAGGCAGAGGATGCACTGAAATTAGACAACCTCTCAATCCATTTTTTCCAAATGTTTACCAGGCTTTTTTCAGGACCAATGACAAATGTGCTGTAGCACTTTGATAAATAAAAGTTTATTCTTCCCTAGTTTCTGATAGATCAGTGAGAAGAAACTTCTCATCATGTATTCTTCCATTTCCAGTTACGCTCCCTTGTATCCAGTCGTTAACGAACCTCTATTCAATTTCTCCATTAAAGCACAAAGCAGATATATGCAGGTTTTTCAGTGCTTTTGTTATATCAGTTTTTCTAAGCCACCCACTGAATAGACAATATCTGCTTCTACTATTGACTACTTCCAAGTCTGCCAGAGTACTTAGTTCATCAACAGAAGTCATTCTTCTTTAATCTTCTGCACCATGAGAAACTAAATGTTTGGTAATTGGTTTCAAGGTCAACACAGGAGCAGGATCATAATATTTTTAGAACACGCCAGTTTTCTTTAAGAAACATGTTAGTGATTATCTAAGACATTAGTGATTATTACTTTGTAGCATTCTACAAATCAAGCGCATACCTCCTAGTATTATGCCTTGACATACCTTGCAGTTTTTGCTCCTTCTGCTTAGCTTGGGACTGAAAATCCTGGCCTTCTGCTCTGGCAACTGAGGGAATGAGTTCTTTATGAAGATGTAATGACCAGATGGCCCCTGCAAGGTATGATCAGCAGCTGGTCCAGGGCCAGATTTCAGGATGCTGCCAGTTCTGAGATTCCAATCAAAGTCGTCATTCTGATCCTGCTCCCAGGCACAAAGATCAAATTCAAAATCACAACGCCCCATGGATGCACCTGTGAAAATTATCGTAAAATAACTGTGTACAAATATAGGTAGATCCAAAGAACCAGCTTATAACCAAATAGACAAACAAGTGATTTATCTACATCCTCACAACAGAAAAAAAAAAACACCATGAACCTTGTTTTATTAATGAGTCTTTTTAACAGACAAGTGGTTAGTTTACTCTCCTAAAAAGACTGCTGATAATTAGATCATTTTAAAAGGATTTCTGATTACCAAACAGCCTCTGTTTAATTCTAGCTTATTTTCTCTAACCATTTGCTTTCAGTAAGAATTAACACACACATTTTAATGGGCAATATGCAAATCGAGATGCTTATAACTGAACATTATTTTAAGTCTGTACATAAAACTGTCAAACTCTGATTATATTTATATGTATAAAATGCATGTTTTATATTTCCTGGTCAGTTGTTTCACAAGTTTCAAGTACTTAGATTTCTTTTCGAAAGTGCCAAATTGGTCAACATTTTAAGTCAGCTATTCATATAAATTTATGTTAACAGAATTACAATATTCTAAGAGTTTTATCTAGATTTTCTTAAAATTTGCTGATAATTACAAACCAGAGCCAAAGCTCACTAAAGTTAATGGGCATCTTTCCATTGACTTCAGTGGGCTTTGGATCAAGCCTCAAATAATTCTTGTTGTTATTGCTGGAAAGAAAAAGTATTTTGAAGCTAAATTCTTCAAATGACCCATCCTGATTTGTTTGACAAAAGAAGAACTCACAAAAGCCTTCTGTTAAAGTGCAAACAGAACCTGAGCCTCTTCAGAGGTCTGATAAAGTTCAACATCAAGGGTACGTCTACACTACGGGATAATTCCGATTTTACATAAACTGGTTTTATAAAACAGATTGTATAAAGTCGAGTGCATGTGGCCACACTAAGCACATTAATTCGATGGTGTGCGTCCATGGTCCGAGGCTAGCGTCGATTTCTGGAGCATAGCACTGTGGGTAGCTATCCTGTAGCTATCCCATAGTTCCCACAGACTCCCCCGCCCCTTGGAATTCTGGGTTGAAAGCCCAGTGCCTGATGGGGCAAAAATCATTGTCGCGGGTGGTTCTGGGTATAGCCTCACCCTCCCTTCATGAAAGCAGCAGACAACCATTTTGCGCCTTTTTTCCTGGGTGACCTGTGCAAACACCATAGCACAGCAAGCATGGACCCTGCTCAGATCAATACCGCAATCGTGGACATTGTAAACACCTCGCGCATTCTCGTGCAGTCTATGCTGAACCAGGACCTGCAAAGCCAGGCGAGGAGGAGCTGCGGCTACGGCAGGCAGGCGACGAGAGTGATGAGGACATGGACACAGAATTCTCTCAAACCGCGGGCCCCTGCACTTTGGAGATCCTGCTGGTAATGGGGCAGGTTCTAGCCATTGAACGCTGATTTTGGGCCCGGGAAACAAGCACAGACTGGTGGGACCGCATAGTTTTGCAGGTGTAGGACGATTCCCAGTGGCTGCGAAACTTTCACATGCGTAAGGGCACTTTCATGGAACTTTGTGACTTGCTTTCCCCTGCCCTGAAATGCCATAATACCAAGATGAGAGCAGTCCTCACAGTGGAGAAGCGAGTGGCAATAGCCCTCTGAAAGCTTGCAACTGCCAGACAGCTACCGGTCAGTCGGGAATCAATTTGGAGTGGGAAAATCTACTGTGGGGGCTGCTGTGATGCAAGCAGCCAAAGCAATCATTAAGCTGCTGCTACGAAAGGTTGTGACTCTGGGAAACGTGCAGGTCATAGTGGATGGCTTTGCTGCAATGGGATTCCCTAACTGTGGGGGGGGCGATAGATGGAACCCATATCCCTATCTTGGCACCGGAGCACCAGGGCACCCAGTACATAAACCGCAAGGGGTACTTTTCAATGGTGCTGCAAGCACTGGTGGATCACAAGGGACGTTTCACCAACATCCACGTGGGATGGCCAGGAAGGGTTCATGACGCTCGCGTCTTCAGAAGCACTGCTCTGTTTAAACTGCTGCAGCAAGGGAATTACTTCCCAGACCAGAAAATAACAGTTGGGGATGTTGAAATGCCTATCGTTATCCTGAGGGACCCAGCCTACCCCTTGATGCCATGGCTCCTGAAGCTATACACAGGCAGCCTGGACAGTGGTCAGGAGCTGTTCAACTACAGGCTGAGCAAGTGCAGGATGGTGGTAGAATGTGCATTTGGCCGTTTAAAGGCGCACTGGCGCACATTACTGACTCGCTCAGACCTCAGCCAAACCAATGTCCCCTTTGTTATTGCTGCTTGCTGTGTGCTCCACAATCTCTGTGAGAGTAAGGGGGAGACCTTTATGGCAGGTTGGGAGGCTGAGGCAAATCACCTGGCTGCTGATTACGCGCAGCCAGACACCAGGGTGATTAGAAGAGCACACCAGGAAGCGGCGCGCATCAGAGAAGCTTTGAAAACGAGTTTGATCATGGGCCAGGGTACGGTGTGACTGCTGTGTTTGTTTCCCCTTCATGAACGCCCCCCCCTTTATTGACTCCTTCCCTGTAAGCAACCCACCCTCCCCTTCGATTACAGCTTGCTTAAGGAAATAAAGTCACTATCGTTTAAAAATCATGTATTTATTATTAAAAAGTAATTATAAAAAGAGGCAGAGAACTGACAAGGTATCCCGGGTGTGGTTTGGGAGGAGGATAGGAGGGAAGGAAAAGGCCATTAAACACATTTCAAAGTAATGACAGCCTTTTGGTTGGACTGTCCACAGGGGTGGAGTGGGCGGGTGCACAAAGCCTTCCCCCACACGTTCTTACACCTCTGGGTGAGGAAGATATGGAACATGGTGAGTGGTGAGGGTGGTTACACAGGGGCCTGCAGCGGCACTCTGTGACCCCGCTGCTCTTCCTGAAGATCCACCAGACGTCAGGAGGATATCAGTGTGATTACGCAGCAGCTCCAGCTTTGCATCCCGCCACCGCTGATCTTCCTGCCGCCACCTCTGATCTTCCTGCCACCACCTCTCATCTTGAGTGTCTCTCCTGTCCTCACGTTCATCCCTCCTATCCTCACGTTGGTCCCTCCTGTCCTCACGTTCACTGGCATCTTTCCTGTACTTTGCTACCACGTCCTTCCACTCATTCAGATGAGCTCTTTCATTGCGGGTTACTTCCATGATTTCCGAGAACATTTCGTCTCGCATCTTCTTTTTCCTCCGCCTTATCTGAGAGAGCCTTCGGGATGGAGTAGGGAGGCTTGAAAAATGTGCAGCTGCATGAGGGAGGGAAAAAAGGGAGAGAAGTATTTAAAAAGATACATTTTACAGAACAATGGTTAAACTCTTTCACAGTGAACAACACTATTCACCTTACATAGCACATGTGATTTCACTACAAGGTCGCATTTTGCATCTTAATATTGAGTGCCTGCGGCTCTGGTGTTACAGATCTCACAGATGCAGGTCCGGGCATCAGAATTCAGCTTGCATGCGGCCATGGTAAGCCATTGTCTTTTGGCTTCTCCAGCCTTCATATACACAGTGCCCTCTGATGCTTCTTTCCTGTTAACATGCAGCAGCAGAAGCCAACCCCCCCATCCAATTCTCGTAGGATGATTGCTTTACCCCTCCCCCCACCGCATGGTTGGTATCATGGAAGATCACTGGTAATCACCTCCCTTTCCGCCCCCCACCGCGTGGCGGGAAGCTGGGACGATTCCTGCTAGCCAAATGCAAAAAAAGCTTAGCGCTATCCTTCCTCCCCTCCCCCCGCTTGGCTACGTGCAAGGAAGGATTTCTTTTAAGCAACAGCCCAGTAGGAAAATGGCCATCTCTGTCCCCTTAATTAAATTCCTGAAATTCAGCCAGGTTACCATGAACGATATCACTCTGCTGAGGATAACACAGCAAGATAAAGAACGGATGTTTCTTGAATGCCAGCAATCACCAGGACCATACGCAGCTAGGCTTTGTCATGCAATGATACCCGATTACTTGCTACATGCATGGCGTGGTAAAGTGTCCTACCATGGTGGATGGAACAAGCTGCCTTGCCCAGAAACCTTCTGCAAAGGCTTTTGAGTACCTCCATGGAGCGCTTCATGGAGATGTCCCTGGAGGATTTCCGCTCCATCCCCAGACATGTTAAAAACTTTTCCAGTAACTTTACTGGCCACGAATGCATCCCAAGCCCTCATGGCAAATCAATCATTAAAAAACGCTTGCTTTTAAACCATGTTTTATATTTACAAAGGTACACTCACCAGAGGTCGCTTCCATGGCTTCACTGTCTGGGCTAGTGGCTTGGGAGGGCTGGGAGGGTAATTCCAGTCTGAGTCACAAAAAGCTCCTGGCTGTTGGGGCTAACGGAGTGCTGTGTGCTCGCTGCAAGGTCGTCCTCCTCTTCCTCCTCCTCCTCATCTTCCCCCCTCCGCAGAATCCTCAGCCATGGTTGAGATTACAACCCCCACCTCGGAATCCACGGACAGGGGTGGAGTAGTGGTGGCAGAAGCCCCCTAAAATTGCATGCAGCTCAGCGTAGAAGCGGCATGTTTTCGGCCCTGACCCGGACCTTCTGTTTGCTGCTTTGGTTTTCTGGTAGGCTTGTCTGAGCTCCTTAACTTTCACTCTGCACTGCACTGAGTCCCTGGTGTGGCCTTTGTCCATCATAGCCTTGGAAATTTTTTCAAATATTTTTTCATTTCGTCTTTTGGAACGGAGTTCTGTTAGCACTGAATCCTCTCCCCATATAGCGATCAGATCCAGTACCTCCTGTGCGGTCCATGCTGGAGCTCTTTTTCGATTCTCAGGAGACTGCATTGTACCTGTGCTGATGAGTTCTGTGTGGTCACCTGTGCTGATCACAGCTCCACGCTGGCCAAACAGGAAATGAAATTCAAAAGTTCGCGGGGCTTTTCCTGTATACCTGGCCAGTGCATCCGAGTTCAGACTGCTGTCCAGAGCGGTCACAGTGGTGCACTGTGGGATACCGCCTGGAGGCCAATACCGTCGATTTGCGGCCACACTAACCCTAATCCGATATGGTAATATCGATTTTAGTGCTACTCCTCTGGTCGGGGAGGAGCACAGAAACCGATGTAAAGAGCCCTTTATATCGATATAAAGGGCCTCGTAGTGTGGACGGGTGCAGCGTTAAATCGGTTTAACGCTGCTAAAATCGGTTTAAAAGTGTAGTGTAGACCAGGCCTAAGAGGTAGCAGTATTTAAGTGGCATTTGTTTAGAAGTCTCAGGAGAGAGGGCAACGATTCTTCAAGCCCTAGAGATGGGCTTGAACCAAAACAACACAGCCAAACACCCCCAACATTTCTCTACTGGAAATTTAACTGTCTGTAAAAAAGAAGCAAGGAAAATTTAAAAAAAATAATGAAAATTCAAGCAAAATTTGTTTATTTTCCTGACAATTTTTATTTATGAATATAGTGTAGACTTGAACAATGACCAAAAGGTCTGTTGTGCAAAAAGGATTAGCACATAGTCATTCAAAACATAATAATAACTTTGAGTTACGAGTAACTGGCCAACAAAATTCACTGCAGCTCCAACTTCTGTCCCATGTTCATTATGAGTTTTAAGACTCCCACGCTTGCTAAATCCATCTCTCTTTAGTATGGACATGCTCAAGCACCTTTCACATAGAAGCATGTTTTCCTGAATCAGGACCTGAAACTATACTGATATTTAATATACTAACTAGTGCTGCACATATTATATGTAAAATTCCCTCTAGCAAGTACCTCTGTGTTGAACTGTGAACCAAGAGGTATAAAGGCAAAGCCAACCTGTTGCTTCTGAAGTAATGGAACAGGGTTGGTGATTTAGCTAGTTAATCAGTTGGACAACAGTTGAATAATTAAGAAATAAACTATTTTATATTAGGAATGTTAAGCATGTGATCAAAATTATATTGGCCACACATGACCTACATGAGACACCTGTATCAAAAGAGGTAATTAAATAGAGCAAAAGCTAACTTATTTTTAAGCTAACGTCCCTTCCTAGTCTGAGAATTTATGAAAAATTACAATTTCAATCTTACAGCTGGGGAAATGAAAACTTCATTCTGAAGTATATTAGCTGGCAAAATTAACGAGCGAGATGCTTTGGAGAATTGCAGTTGGCAAACTGACGCTCTATGATGTTTGTTTTGCCAGCATTTCAATGTAAATTAAAGCTTCGGGGCCTTTATTATATTTATTTAACGAAGCAATTTTAAATAGGTCATTCTTCCAGTAAAAATGGGGTAGAAAACTAAAAATGCAGATTTACAGTTGAAGGTTTAACTGCTCAATGATACTGCCATATTCCTATTCACAAAACTACTTTACTTATGAGCATTAAGGTCTCTCTTTAGCAGACAAGATGTGCAGCTCTTCTCTTCCCAAAACTGTACCCTTACCCAGGAAACTTATAGCCAAGGTTCCACCTGCTTCCTGGGGCTCTCCACCCACATTACATATTGGGAGGGGGGTACCAGTCTCCAAGCCCTGCCCTCCTCCACAGCCCCTGAACTAAGACGTGAGGAGGCTTCACAGGGGTGGGGGTTTTATTTCCCTCCTGGGCATAGAGCCAGGTGCAATCTGCACCATAACAATTCATTTACTAAATTGACATAAGTATTGTTTACTTAGGGTGAAATTCATTCCTACAGACACAGCGGGACACCAAATTACCAGGATTTGGTAGGGAATTCACTGTGGGAGAGGTATAGAAATGGAATTAATTTCACCCAGCTCCAAAGGCAGATCAGAGGGTGGCCGTGCAGCCCCTCCAGTGGCACTTGTCTAGCCTCTGGGCTTGGAAAAACACTGCTGCCCTACTGAGCCTCTTTCAGAAGGATCTGCATACAGTAAACATGTATCCTGCTTGTAGCCCACTTCCAATAGGCACTTCCACATCAGCTTATTCAGAGCTGGCTCAGAGATCCCCTCTGGTGCACAGTTAGCCTCAGTGTACAGTAAAGATGCCTGCAGTTTCCTAACACTGTTGTAATAATGCTGCAATATATTCTGCCATGATGACACCATTCTGTGGTTACTATACTCCTGTGTAATTACACTAACAAAGCAGTACTAATGATACACTTCAACATATTACAATATTTGAAGAACAATAGCTGTGACAAATTTAATCAGCTATAGAATGACCAGTGCTTATCATATTAGAGGCCTGATAAAAGCTGTGCCCTCATCATTCTCTCAGCAGCAATCTGCAGGGATAAAAAGCTAACTGTCCCCAGGGTAACCTTAGTCTGCCCGCTAACACTTGTAGTACCTGATCTGCTTTCCAGCACAAATATCCAAAGTTATAAAGTTAACAATCCGTCCTCTATAAAGTGTTGTAAACAAAAACTCACTTTATGAGAAGATGCACTCTTGTACAGAAGTAAATCCTTTATCCACAAGATGGATTCACATACTGAACTACATACTAGCAATAGTGTCTCAGAAGCACCATCTTTTAGAGCACTGTTACATGTCTTTGTGGGTATTGCCTTGCAATATTGCTCTGTTAATGTTTTGGGTCATCATGGATTTTGTAGAGATTATGGGCCAGATTCTCCCATTCTGGAGCAGAAAGTTGTAAAATCACAAATTTCTGAAGTAGCCTGGCTCTCTACATTCAGGGGGCACAGTGGTACCTAGAGTTATGGCCAAGAATCCACAAAAGCCCATCACTGAAAGCTACTAAACAGATTGCTGAATCAGCATATCCTTCAGGCTTCCTGCCCCTACTCCCATCCTTGGCCAGCACTACCAATTTCTGGTTTTCTACACTTGAACCCTGCAGACTTTTCTCCTCTAAGGACTCCACAGAAGACAGCACAGACCTAAGACTTCCGGGGGAGTCTTTTTCAAACAGTCATTTGCGGCTTAGCAGTTGGTGAAGGGATCCTTCTCTGGTAGCTCCACAAAATGAACAATTGTGACAAAAAATCAGTGTGGGGGGGTATCCTTTAATGGCTTCCTGTTATGAGGCAGCCTACAGAATGAAAAAGAAATGGAAACAGCATTTTTCTGGGGTAAATTAGGATAGACTTTATCATAACATAAAACTGGAAAAAAGCTCACAGTTGAAAGGTCAGCCTTAGGTCAGACCTGGATTATGACATGAAAACAAAACCCTTGTTATTGTCCATGAGAAGGGTTGAATAGGATATGCATACCATAAAATTAAATATTGTAATGGTAATTGGACCCAAAATCTTTTGTAACCATAAATATTTACAGAAAAAGCAATATCAAAGTGAAAACTCTGGATTCCTTTTCTTTTTACTTAAGTTTATGTTTCATATTTATGGGAATTTTCTTCTGCCAAGCTACATCAACAGCCAATCCAAAGCCATCAGTCCCAAGTATTACTGACAGAATGACCACCTAAATCTGGTTTACACAGAAGTTTCATCATGAAACAAGAACTGAAAGATGAGAAATCTTGAGGATAAATTGCAACGTGCATAAGCATGTACTAATCTGATACTTCTGGTGACCTGAAAGAATGAGTCAAAATGAGTTTTGTGATCTCAACATATAGCCTCGTGGATACTTTTCTTCAGCACAAACCACTAATCTACCATGGTTGAAACTGGGATTCCACAGAAAATCATGTTAACACTTACAGACAGAAGCTTGTGGGGAAAACTGTATAGCATCTGCCTACTTTATATCCCTTATGTGTAGGCTCAAACCAAAGCTATAAAGGCCCTACTTTCGCTACTATCAAATTCACTGCCGATTTTTTCCCAGACAAAAACCTATTAGACTGTAAATATGAGCAGTCAGCAATTTTAGGGGCTGATTTATATTTGTCTCTAGAATGGATAAGGAGTCAATCTAATGCATAACTCATTTTGTACTGTTTAAATGAGTATACAGAATTAGAAATGTGCATTTTTTCTGTTCTTTTCTTTTGGGAAATTTGCCTTGAAGAAAACAATCTAATCTTTATTTGTTTTCATCATCATCCAAGGTAAGATAAAGATTCAGGACACAAGACACAACTTTTATATGCCATTTCAACTGATTTTTCGCCGTATTCACAAAAGTGAATGCTTTCTTCAGTGCATGTTTTTAGATATTGTCTCTTACTGTTTGTGCAGTACTGATTAAGCTGTAGCTGGTAAGGTCATGTCTTTGATCTGGTAACCAAATTTTAAAATATAAGAAGTGACTATTACAGGTTACAGTCACAAAAAATTTACTGAGAGCAGAAGCAAACTGCTGAACTATTTATTGCCTGTTGCAGATTAGATTTGACTACACTGGTCCTTCAGTTAGTTCAAAGGAAAGTAAACTGTGACGCCTACATCTGCTGTTCACTTTAGTGACAAAGATTTTAATGAGTGTGGTGGCTGCTGTTTATGTAGTTTTAAAAGCAGTTTTTTAAAGATGATTTCAAGAAAAATAACTGAAGCCTCCAGATTCTAGCTCCAGTCTCTAAGAATTTCATGTATTAACATTCAGTGCTGTGAAGAGAAGAGGATGTGAAAAGGAGGCTAGGAAGCACTGTTGCCAGAGCAAGTAACATTAGGCTATGTTACAGAAATAATGTCCTCAGGGGGCAGGGGGAACACACAGGAGACATTTCTGTCCGTTGTACTTTTGTTGGCAAATTACAGTTAGCTGTTCTCTAATTTTCGCATTGGAAAAGTATCAGAAAAGGGAAGGAAACACCAGTACACTCTAGCGCAGGGGTAGACAACCTATGGCACATGTGCCAAAGGCGGCATGCGAGCTGATTTTCAGTGACACTCTCACTGCACGGGTCCTGACCACCAGTCTGGGAGGCTCTGCATCTTAATTTAATTTTAAATGAAGCGTCTTAAATATTTTGAAACCTTATTTACTTTACATACAACAATAGTTTAGTTATATATTATAGGCTTACATAAAGAGACCTTCTAGAAAGGTTAAAATGTATTATCGGCACATGAAACCTTAAATTAGAGTGAATAAATGAAGACTCGGCACACTGCTTCTGAAAGGTTGCCGACCCCTGCTCTAGCACCTATTAAATGCAAGAAAAAAACACTAAGAAAAATCAAAACACCACACACATTGTTAAGGCAACACAAATATTGCAAAGTACAATGGCAAGGAAATGTAAGGCTAAGTTCACTTGACCATTTTGCCAAGTCTGTGTTTTATGGTGATACTATAGGTCAGACTATGAGACTCTTATTGAACGTCTTATGGAATAAGGTGTTACTAAACCAAAAGAATGGAATCATATGCTGGCTCTACATATTTAACAGTTGCAGGAAATTAGGCCGTATGTCTAATGAACTCTGCTATAGAAACTTTAGGGCTGATTCTGGCCCTGCTCTCTCAATTTGGGCCATTCCAGTGTCTAAATCCAGTGACTTTGTTGGAATTCCTCTTTTTTTTTTACAGTAAATTAGGAATGTTCCACCCAAATGTCTAGGATCTATTTGTTTTGACAGACAATGTGCTTTCCACAAAAGCAAAATTTTTGCAGGAATATTTCACATTTTGCCAAAATGTTTAAACTTTTCTGTCAGGAAAATCAAAACAAAATGCTTGGTTTCAGGTTGGATCAACCAAAATCTAACCATTTAACTTTTTCAAATTGAATTTTTGGATCAGTTCAGCATTCACGTGGCCAGGGGCAGCTCTATGTTTTTTGAAGCCCTAAGTACGGCAGTCAGGCAGCCTTCGGCGGCGTTTCTGCAGGAGGTCCGTCACGGTCATGCGGATTTGGCGACGGTTCTGCGGCAGGTCTGCTGGTCCCGCGTCGTCAGCATACCTGCTGCTGAATTACCACTTAAACCACAGGACCGGAAATGCCGCAGAAGGCAGCCTGACTGCCACACTCATGGCGACCGGCAGGCTGCCCCCCGTGGCTTGCTGCCCCAGGCACACGCTTGCTGTGCTGGTGCCTGGAGCCACCCCTGACCATGGGTCTGCCTGCAGTGCCATGGTGCCTCATGTCCCCACTCTCCTCTATGGAATGGGTTCCCCAGTTGGGTTCCCCACTTTTCCCATGATGCACAACTGTTTCCTATCTGGCTGAACCACCATAGTGCATCATGGGAAATGCAGTCTCACAGGGGATCCTGACTCATACAAAGAATGAGGACATGAGGCATTGAACTACAACCAACAGGAGGCACTGCAGCAGTTCAATTTGTAATTAAGCTGTAACAAAATGCTTTGATTTGATTTAACAAATTAAACTAAACATTTCAATTTGGGAGTGTTGAACCATTTAATTTCAATTGAAAATACTGAAATGAAGTGACATTTGCAAATCAAAATATTGTTTGCTCTGAAACAAAAATGTCAGAACTTTCCATTCTACAAAAAATATTGATATTTTGACTTTTTATCTGAATTCAGAATTAAAACAAATGTGAAACTATTAGAATTTTCCACAAGATGAAAATTCAAATTTTCAATCTGCTCTACTCCTGGTGAAATCAGAATCAGTCCCAGTATGTCTACACTGACATCACCCTTCATGGAAACCAAGGAAAATGTTTGTCATGCAGAAACCAGAAACAGTGGGTCAAATCCTCAGCAGATATAAATCAGCACAGCTCAAATGATTTTAAATGGCATTACACTGATTTCCTCTAACTGAGAATCTGACCTGGTGTTTACTGAATGATCCCTTCTTTGTCATAATCTAATTTTTGATGAGCTGTGTTCATAACATTTACAATGAAACAGCTGTTTGAGGTGTACCAAACAACGCAGATTTGCCTGAATGAGAATTTACCAAGATTTTATTGACAGAAGAGGCTGCCAGCAATGCTGAAATAGAGTATAGCGTGATCCAATCCTCTACAGAAGTACACTTTTGACATGAAGTGCTGTTTTTGAATTCTAGACTGAAGATACTGTTTGTTGATTTCTGCTGCCTGGTATTCATGAAAGAGCTAAGAGACTTGACAATTCCTGAAACATCAAAGTAAGCAAGGTTCCTAAGATCCTAGATGTATTTTGCTTGACATATTTTTTGCTTTTATTTTTTCATGCGGAAAACAGTGATTTGGTTCTGTTTGTTTTAAAAGGCAGAGCTGTTCTCTGAATTAATTTACGTTGGGAAAAATCCGTGAGCAGCACATTTTATTTTGCAAGACATGCTTTCAAATTAAATGGAGAAAAATACCTCACCAACCTAAGGAACATACCTACTTTATTAACCTTATTTTAAATTTCTTTGTTGATGAACTGCCAATAGCGTTGCTACATTGACAATTCATAGCAGGCACAATTACTTCTGATAATTTAAGGAACTACCATACTTACTGCAAATGTCAGGGCTCTCATCTGAGTTATCAGCACAGTCATTCACAAAATCACACAGATTATCCTTTGGGATGCAGTACTTATTGGCACATGTGAATTCTTCAGCAGTGCAGGGTCTGTCTGGGATCAGCAAAGGGGAACAATCTTCAAAGGAAATATCATCCACTGCCACATCTCCCACATAACTGACACCACGTTTTGCCCTGAAAATAATCTAACAAAGAGAAAAGTCAGGGAAATATTGAGGGGAAAGTATAAAAGCTTGAAACACACCATGTGTGGTACACAAAACATGATGTATCTATGCTTCCTGCAAGTTGCCCAAGTCTTCTAAATGTTTAGTACTAGATATTGCTCTCAGTTCTTACTGATGTAAATATAAGCTACATAAACATGAATCAGTGCTGATTTATGCCTCAAAGGTTGATACTGTAGCTGCTGGAGGAGCCACAATCCTACAATAACAGAGGGCAAAAAAGAAAAATACATTAAGTGTACAATTAGAAAGCAAGGGGCTGATCTTGTTCCCCTTGAAATCAATGGAAAACTTCCCAGTGATTTCAGTTGTGCTGGAGATTTTTTTGTTTATATTTTGAAGAGTGTAAAATCAGATGCATTAGGCAGATATTTAAATAAACATATGAATAAGAATCAGTCACAATGCAAATGCATTCATGCTTATGTTTACCATTTATATGATATGGTGCTAAATTTTCAAAAGTGCTGCACACGTATTAACTAACATCACTTGGGACAAAATCCTGCTCCTACCTTCCATGAGTACAGAAGACTCTTCTGGAGTGGAATCAGCACAGTTCTGCCACACAAGGGAAAGACGGGGATGGGACTGGGTAGAGTGACCCTCTTCCCCTTCCTTTCTCCCATCCTTTCACTCTCCCCACTATTCTGCACAAACCTGATTGGCTGGGAAGTGCAACTCCAAAATGAGGCCATAGGATAAAGTATGGCCCACCAGGGAGAGTTTGAGCTAATGACCAGACTGGGGACAAAGCCAGGAAGATTTGGAGAGATAACAAAGAAAGAGCAGTGCTTGCAGTGGCAGAAGCACTGAGCTGAGGCAGAGACACCAGAGTACAGAGCCTGAACTTTGAGGTGCTTGGAGGAAAGCCAGTTGCTGCTGCTGTTGCTGCTGCACTGATGCTTACAAAAAGGGGAATCTTACAGACACACAGCCTGGAGCTGACAGGACAGCTGAGAAAACACAGCAAGACTCACCAGTTTGAACTCACAGTGCATGGCAGCATCAGAGTACTCAGATTGGTTAGACTGCCCCAATGGGCTGGGGCAGGGCAGAGGGTTGCACTGACATGGAGCAAAAAGTCTGTGTGCGCCTAGCCAGGTAGGGGGGGTCACATACTGTGTATTAATAGGCAGCAGGTTTAAAACAAAAGGAAGTATTTCTTCATACAACGCATAGTCAACCTGTAGAACTCCTTGTCAGAGGATGTTGTAAAGGCCAGGACTATAACAGGGTTCAAAAAAGAACTAGATAAGTTCATGGAGGATAGGTCCATCAATGGCTATTAGTCAGGATGGGCAGGGATGGTGCCCCTAGTGTCTGTTTTCCAGAAGCTGGGAATGGGCTACATGGGATGGGTTGCATGATGCTTACCTGTTTTGTTCATTACCCCAGAAGCACTTGGCATTGGCCACTGTCAGAAGACAAGATACGGGGCTGGATGGACAATTGGTCTGACCTAGTATGGCCGCTCTTATGCTCTTATTGTGTATCAAGAGAAGGGAGTCTGTAAACTCCTGCTAGAATCCTGACCTGGCTTTACCTTGGTTAGATAAAACTGTTGTTCTCTTGTTAAGCCTGGTGCTTGTTGCAGGGGTTAATACTGACCTTCTAGAAGGGAGTGTTGGTGTTTGTGCAGAGCTGTGTGGCTGGGAGCGGGGACCCCTTACCTAACCCTGATAACTCCCACCTGACAAAGAGGCCCAGACCTTTCTGTCCATGCACCTCCCAAACCCTTCCACCTGTCCCGTCTCTCCCCGGCTCCTCAGCCTAGCCTCCACCCCTCTGAGCTCCACATCCAAATCCAACCTTTCCCCAACCCTGCCCTTCCTCTCTCCACTCCTTGCTACTCTGTGCAAACCTGACTAGCTGGTGGGGAAGTGCCACACCAAAACAAGGACAACCTGGGAGGTTCTGAGCCAATGAACAGATGGGGATGGGGGACAAGTCCAGGAAGATTTGGCGAGAGAACAAAGAAAGAGCTCAAGAGCAGCAGTGCTGAGTTGGGGCAGAGTCACAGGAGAGTGTAGGGGTGCAGAGTCTGAACTAGGAGGTGCTTGGACAGCCGCTACCTGGTGCTTGGACAAGGGAACTCTTACAGATGCACAGACTGTAAGGCACCTCAGACCACATGGCAGAACCTACTAGCTTGACCTCACAACCCAGGCAGTATCAGAACGCATGGATAGGTTGGACTGACCCAAGGGGGATGGGGAGTTGCATTGCTTTGGGGCAAAGGGGTGTATGTGTGTAGCACTAAGTGTTGAGGGTGGGGATGAGCTGTATGCTGTATTGGGACAAGCAAGTATGTATAACACCTGCCAGAGTTCCTGTGCTGAGTCTACTTCTGGCTTTGTCTGGCTTAGCTAAAATTTTTGTTGAATTGTTAAGTGTGGTGCTTGACACTGATCCCTAGGAGAGAAGGTGGGTGTATATTTGTGTGGAGACACTGGGCTGGGACCTAGGACCCTAGCTCCAACCCTGGCAATGCCCCACCTGACAAAGAATTTGGGGAAGCTGTCACACAAGTAAGGTTCAGGGCTAGGGGAGGTTTGGTAGCTACATGGCTCCTTCCACCTTAGAAAGGGTATGCTGGCAGATTATTGTGCCATTAGGGCCTCCACTCATTAAGCTGGAGAAGCAGCGATGGAGATGCTCCAGGGGCTGGGTTGAAGTATACCTCTCTTCCCTCCCTCATAGATTTCACTAGGATACAGCTGAGATACTTGGTCTGGGGACCAGGGAGGGGACTATACTGTGGATAGAAAGCTGGCTAGGTCATTGGACTCAATGGGTAGTGATCAATGACTCCATGTCTTGTTGGCAGCTGGTATCAAGTAGAGTGCTGCAAGGGTCGGTCCTGGGGCTGGTTTTGTTCAATATCTTCATTAATGATCTGGACGATGGCATGGATTGCACCCTCAGCAAGTTTTCAGATGACACTAAACTAGGAGGAGTGGTAGATATGCTGGAGGGTAGGGATAGGATACAGAGGGACGGAGACAAATTAAAGGATTGGGCCAAAAGAAATCTGATGAGGTTCAACAAGGCTGAGTGCAGAGTCCTGCACTTAGGATGGAAGAATCCCATGCACTAGAGACTAGAGGCCGAGCGGCTAGGCAGCAGTTCTACAGAAAAGGACTATGGGTTACAGTGGAGGAGAACCTGGATATGAGTCAACAGTGTGCCCTTGTTGCCAAGTAGGCGAAAGGCATTTTGGGCTGTATAAGTAGGAGCATTGCCAGCAGATGGAGGGACATGATCATTCCCCTCTACTCAGCATTGATGAGGCCTCATCTGGAGTACTGCATCCACTTTTGGGCCCCACACTACAAGAAAGATGTGGAAAAATTTGAAAGAATCCAGAGGAGGGCAACAAAGATGATTAGGGGGATGAAGCACATGACTTATAAGGAGAGGCTGAGGGAACTGGGATTATTTAGTCTGCAGAAGAGAAGAATAAGGGGGGATTTGATAGCTGCTTTCAACTACCTGAAAGGGGGTTCCAAAGAAGGTGGATCTTGACTGTTCTCAGTGATACCAGATGATAGAACAAGGAGTTATGGACTCAAGTTGCAGTGGGGAAGATTTAAGTTGGATATTAGGAAAAACTTTTTCACTAGGAGAGTGGTGAAGCACTGGAATGGGTTACCTAGGGAGGTGGTAGAATCTCCTTCCTTAGAGATTTTTAAGCTCAGGCTTGACAAATCCCTGTCTGGGATGATTTAGTTGGGAATTGGTCCCGCTTTGAGCAGGGGGTTGGACTAGATGACCTCCTGAGGTCCCCTCCAATCCTGATATTCTATGATTCTATGATTTTGTTCTTAAAATTCAGAAGACCAATTTGGATTGAAGAGCTACAAAGTGTGTAGGGTGCAAATGGGAATGATTAAGATAAAATGTAATCTAGAATTGATTTAATGGACATGAAATAGAAGCACAAACCTGAAAATCAGAGTGAATTCCTAGGAACACTTCTGCTCTGTTCCACTGAGTGCCTTGGGAGCCACTTTGAACCCAAAGGACAGACGTTACATCATCAATTTTACTGAGTACCTGGAAGAGAAATTGTGAATTCCAGGTCAAATCAAATCTTTCTCAGCTCATTAATATAGTCATTTCAGTGGGAGTTTGCCCTTAAATTAACCCCTATCCCACACTTTAAAATCATCAGCAGAAAACAATCACGAGCATGATCTACTAGTTTGTGAGCCTGATGCTACAGGTTCTGAGCAGGTCCTCTGTGCATGCTGAGTTCAGTGCTTTTTGTTGCCATTGATTTGAATAGGAGTGGAGAGCACTCAACCGCAAACAAGAGATGCTCAGCAACAGATAGGTTCAGGACCCATGAATGTAATAAAGAAAATAATCTTAATGGCAAGAGTAATAAAAGGTCTAAGAGATAATATGACTATTAGATTATTCCATTGTAGTTCTAGGAGTGTTTTGGGTGTCTCAACTACACAAGAAGCATCCCATTTATCCATAAATAAACTTGTCCTCTCAAAACAGAGAACTTGATCTGTTTGGACAATGGCAGGTGCACAAAATGTCCTCCTAATGTCTTGCCTCAGTGAGTAGTCACTGAATTGGAGAGTCACTTCTCCACATGAGCAGCAATCCTAAATGTGCTTCTCTCTGACTTCTTGAGCATCTGAATTGAACTCAGCTGACAATTTCAGGCAGATGGAGCATGTCAAGCTGTCTTTCCAGTCAGTACTGACAAAACTACATCACATCCCCTGTTTCCAGAACTGCCTCTCCTCTCAAGGATTTATCATCTTCCCCTCACAGTGTAATCCTATTTTTGAGATCTAGGATGACCTAGACGTTTTTCACTTTAATGAAAAACTGGCATTTTTGAAAATGTATGTAGTCCCAGAAGCATATGTGATGCTACACAACAGGTAAGCTGTGCCAAATGAATAACAGGGTCCTTGCCCTGAAGAGCTTTCACTCTAAACACACAAGGGGGAAGAGTGCAATATATTAAACACACAAGACAGGCACAGTGGGGCATGGTGAGATGCTTCACAGAACACAATGGGGTTTCAGAATTTAAAAAAAACAACAGAGGATGGGGATATTATTTTCCAAGCATAAGGAGTGACAAGAAAGGAAAGAGTCTACAGATATCCTCCATCAATAATGGCTTACAGAAATAGGTAAAAATAATGGAGAAAACAGAAATGTACATTATAATACATCTACATGTTTTCATTGTTATAAAACGTGAGAATAACTATGATCTTCTAAAAAAGCATAATTTGACTTGGATGTAAATTTTCCAAGGTCAAATACTATTCCTTAATAGTCAAGTCCCAGCTCTTCACTAGAAATTCAAACTTTCTGCTATTTCTTGCCAGTTGTCATACCTTTGTAAAGACTAAATGCCATCATATTTTATGACCCATTAAAATTCAAATATATCTATTTTATTTTTTTAAAATGTGAGAAATGTCTAATCTTTAAAAAGACTCGAGCTTAAGAGATATAGAGAGCCCTGGGAAAGAAAAGTATGACAGAAGTACTTAATATACTCAGGTTATAGTAGTTGTTCTGTGGTTTTATCTACCTAAATTTTGACATATGCTTAAAGTTACACACATGCTTAAATGTTTTTCTAGATCAGGCCTGGAATATTCAGTACTCTGCAGGATGGGAAGGCCTACTAGGGGGATATATGACCAGTTCTGAATCCTCATTACACTGAGAAAGCCTGATTTAAGCTTCCAGCTTGTCTCCCTTATCTGTTTGTTTCTCCTAGTAAGTTACACCTACATCCAGCAGCTAATAACGATACAGTAGAAAGCTGAGAAAGTTTGTCCACCTTGCTTTGCAGATACAAAATGCAGTTTTTTGGCAATTCAATTATGCAACTGTTTTTATGTTTGTAACAGAATGTTTCTACTGGATAGATGTGCATATTGTAATGGGAGAATACTTAATTCAGAGTTTGACCACAAGTTTTTAATCTGATACCAGACCTTGGAATATTAGTGAGGAAAGCATTTCCAATTTATTCCCAAACAAGGCACTGAAAAAGAGCTTTTCATTGGTACCAAAACAGTTAAATGAAAGCTCCATGATTAGTTAGTTCAATATTTTTGAATCACAGACAGATTCATAACAGATTTTTAAGGCCAGAAGGGACCAATATGAGTCTGACCTTCCACTTAACATAGACCTTAGAATTTCAGCTGGTGATTCCTGCATCCATCCCAGTAACTTGTGGCTGAACTAAAATAAACCTTTTAGAAAGAGAGCCAATTTTAGTTTAAAGACTGTGGGTGATGGAGAATTTACCACATCCCTTGTTTTTAGTGGTGAGTTATCTTCGCTATTAAAGTCTTATTTTCAGTTTGAACATTACTGATGTCAACTTTCAGCCATCAAATCTTATAATACCTTTATTTGCTAAAATAATGAGCCCTCTAGTATCACATATATTCTCCTTCTGTAAGTAATTATAGATCATCATCAACTCCCCTTTTAACCTTTCCTTTGATAAGCTAAATAGGGAGAGCTCCTTATATCTCTCACTGTTGGGACTGTTTTCCAGACCATGAATCATTCTTGTGGCTCTTCTCTTAACTCTATGCAGTTTCTCAGCAACCTTTTTAAAGTACTTATAGTATTTGAATAGTCAATGGAACTTTGCCAGTTTACACCAGCTGAGGATCTGGCCTTTGTGTATTTTATCCAAAATATTTTTATTAAGGATTTTTGAAATGCTGCTGTTGTTCTATACTATACATTTGTAGCCCCATAACAATTATTTATACTTGCTACAATAAAACCTGTCTAGAATTGTTTCCCTGTTTTATTCTCTTAGTTCAGATGAATTGGGTCAATATGCTGTTACATGGGTTAGGTATTTGCTAAACCTAAGTGCTTTCCTTTTTACAGTGGTGTGCAGAATGGGGTAAGGGTAAAGTATTTTTTATAGTTAAATGCTAGTAAAATCTCGATTCAGCTTGTTTCAATCAAATTAAGCAAGAATATGAATGAAACCTCAAGGGGAAATCACACAGATGAGCCAATTAAAAAAAAACAACATCTAACAAAAGATAGTTTCATATTGTAACCCTTTGGTCACAGCCAAAGATCTTGATGTTCAGATATCCACTCAATGTATTTTAACAGCAAGAGAGATTATGCAGTACAAAGCGTTACTTGTACAGAAGCTGCATCCATTCTGTAAAAAGTTACCATTTCAGGAGCTAACTCCAGCTAACACTTCCCTCAGTCACACCATACTGGGGGGCAGTGAAGTGTGGATAATTGTTCATTATCATTATCATTAATTAGCTGTCTAGACTTGATGAAACTAAATGATAGGGCATGACTTTTTATACAGTAATTTCAGAAAACTCTAATGTCTTTTCAGTACCTGCAGAGAACCCACTGTTGCACCATTCATATGATTCCAAAATATCAGTTTGCATTTGGGTCCAGTGAGCGAAATGACTGGAGTGGCAATGTCAGCAGTATGACCAAATTTTCCATTTGAACTGTCTGCATACAGATACCAGCCTTCTTTAGTAACCCTGTTCAGAGAAGCAGATTTTATTAAAACAATACATATATTCATAGTAAATTTCTAGATGTGCAAATGGTAATAATGCTTTGCAATCATCTGAGGATCCACAAGCTCTTTAATTAATTAATATTTCACTAAATCTTACAAAAGCCCTGGGAAGACAGGTGTTATTCCCATTTCACAGGGAAGCTGAGATTTGGTTCCTAAAGTTAGGATCCTAAATAACTTGATTTTCATGACTGATATACATGACTGAGCAATGAGCACCCAGCAGCTTCCATTGACTTCAGTGGAGGCTGCTGAGTGCTCAGCAATTTTGAGCAATTTTGCATCACTTATTTAGGATGCACAAGGTCCTATTGGTCTTAACTATGCCTAGCCAGCAATTGATTATCAGTAGACAAAAACAAATGGGACAAAAGCCAAGTTTTGCCCCAAAAGTAGGGCAGACCCCTTAGAGGCACATGTGTATGGCAACGCCAGGCATCTGACCTCAGGCTGTCAGCCCCAGCAATGGGCAGTGGGGCTCAGGTGAGAGACTACACAGGCGGCTCAGACGAGGCCTGCACAGTGTCCTATTTTCACTTTGGGAAATAGAGTGGCCCTAGAAATAAGGGAGTGGCTTGGGATGTTGGTGTCTTGCAGAGATCCTTCTGTAAAATAACAGCTGAGCCAGAAATAGAAGCCTAACATTCTGGCTCTCAGATGTAACCATTAGACCCAGTTCCTAAAGGATCTTGTCACTTCCACTGAGTTAGAACTAAGAATTTGGTGCATTGTTTTGTTGATGAGTTCCAGCAGCTCTAGGGGAATGAACAGATATTACAAATTCTAAACATTTTTCAATAATCCAGCTGAGATTCCTTGAAGCCTTGGACTTGAACTGCTTCTTTAAAGAACATTTTAAAATAATGAATACAAATCTGTTCATCAGTGCTTTAGTCACAGACTTCCTCTCTCTTGTTCTGAGGGGGAGAAATAATAGTTATGCAATTGGAGTCACTTTGAGAGAGGGTATGCAAGTTTATCACTAGAAAACTGTAATAATACTGTATACAGCACTTTTCATTAGATGATATCAAAGTGTTATGACAAATATTAATTAAGCCCCAGAATATCTCTACGATAGATGAGGGATATACATATGATTGCATATCACTGGCAGGCAAAATGATCCATCTCTGGGGTACAACATCTGGGGTTGCTGAATAGTGCATGCTATAAGGGGTTAGAAACATAGAAGTTCCCTTATTAGATCACACCAGTGGTCACTGTAGCCAGTATCCTGCCTCCATTCATAGATTTTAAGGTGAGGTCCATTCTGAGAATCTGGTCTGACCTCCTGTAATAGCACAGGCCATAGAACTCACCCAACAATTCCTTCAGCAGGCCCATATCTTGTGCTTGAGTGAGAGCATATGTTTTAGAAACTCATCCAAATCCCAATTTTAAAAACATAAAGTGATGGAAAATCCATGACATCCCACATGGTGTTCTAATGGTTCACTTTCTTTACTATTAAAAGTTTTGCTGCACTGTAAGGTCTAAAGTCCCAGTAATGGACAATTATGAAATGAATTGCCCAGGACTTCAGTTTTTTCTAACCCCTGCAATCGATGGCTAACTTATGTCTTGAGACATAAGAATTTCTACCCCTCCTATAGTTTCAGCCTATTTGTAATGTAGAAGAGCAAGTGTAGAAGTGGAAAGTGAAAGCAAATACTAGATCACTGTGAAGCTGTGCAGAACATTTTGGTAGGAAGATACCACCTTCAGCAGCACAATACTGTTATATACCAACTATAACAGTTCCATGGTTCAGAACTGATTGGATAGTAATCTTTTTTTTCCCTGTTATCAGCAGCAATACTTTTCTAAAGTCACTTGATGTTCCTTGATGGTCTCCCATACAATCTCTGATCTAGCCATACCTTGTTTAGCTGGTGAGGTTGCTTTGATTATTGCATAAGATGGTATTGCTACAACAGCGGGTGTAAAAACCTCTGTAAATAAAGAGGTGAATAATTCCCAGGATGTCTTCTTGAGGTTGGGGGGGGAAAATGAAGTGGTAAAAGGTCCCATAAAATGAAGGATTTATTCAGGAAATAGTATGTCATTGTGCAGATAATCTCATATGTTAATTGGGGTACATGAGATATGTATGATTCATAAGGAGAAAATGAAGAACTATATAAAAACACAGCAGCATGTTGGCTAGGTCTATCCAGGCATGTAGGCACAGGTGAAATCAAATACTTGCATGAGAGAAATAGTAATGATCAGAGCTAATGTGTCCACCATCACCCATAAAACATTGCTAACCAGTCCCCTTCTTTAAATATTCCTTTCGTATAACAGAAGGAAAGTGCATGGCAGTTTATGGGTAGACTGTGATGAAGCAGCACAGCAGAGGTTAAAGAGAGCCTTTTGGCTCAGCAAGCCTTGCCCTGTTATACCTGCAGCCAATCTGGGAGTAAGCACCAGCCAAGGGAGACTGTGAAGGAGCCTCCAGCACCAGTGTAAGGTAACTGAGTGAGCGAACCCAAGAGACATTGTGGGGCTCTCCATCACCAACTGATGGGCTGCTGCACATGAAGAAGACTGGGACTGCGTCAAGACACTGCCCAAGATCCAAGAGGGAACCCTATAGGAAGCAGGCCACCCAGGAAATTGGACTAGAGAGACCATGCCCCAGACTGAACAGAATGGTAGGAAGTAGCCCAGGTCAGTGGATTCTGACTCCCTGCTGGGAGGGGCACCTTCCCCCTTCTCCTCCCCCCTGCTCCCCTGTTCAGGGGTTGATGTACACAGGGCCTTGGGCTAGGACCTGGTGGAGAGGAAGGAACTGAACTGAAAGCCAGCAGCTCTAACTACTAGGCTGCCTGGCCCTCTAAGCCACCTGTTAAAAATGCCTTCACCAATAAAACTTTGTACAAGCCACCTATCAGTGAAGTTCTTCATAAAACAAAAGCAGAACACAGTATCTTAAAAAGTAGGGGCTGGTGTAAATCATATTGCTCCATTGACTTCAAGGAGCTTGAAATCAAAGGAGATTTACACTGGCTGATGGTCTGACTCCAGTAATTGTAAAGCTACTGTTCCAAGCAGGGCCGGCTCTAGCCATTTCGCCGCCCCAAGCACAGCGGCAAGCTGCGGGGGGGGGGGCGCTCTGCCGCTCACTGCTCCTGCTGCTCCAGTGGACCTCCCGCAGGCGTCCCTGCGGATACTCCACTGGAGCTGAGGGACCAGCGGACCCTCCGCAGGCACGCCTGCGGGAGGTCCACCGGAGCCACCTGCCACCCTCCCGGCAACCGGCAGAGCACCCCCCGCGGCGTGCCACTCCAAGCACGCACTTGGTGCTCTGTGGCCTGGAGCCAGCCCTGGTTCCAAGATGATGATGTAGATGTTTTCAGGGCAGCTATTTTGGTCATAAGAAATCAGACCAAAGTTTACCCAAGTGTTATGTGAATTAAGGTAAATCAGGCTAAAAATTTAAGAGCACACCTGGCATTTTTTAACAGTTTTTCCCAATAAAGCTGCACACAGGGAAAATGGTAATGCTCTGGAACCTGCGTAGCTGCAGATAGCCTCCTGGTTCAAGTGGGTCTAATTGCTATTCCCATAGCTAGTCTTATTATGAAAGGCCATTACCTCAGTGACATTCAATCATTCTGAAGTAATTTGGAATTCCTGGTTTTGTTTTGGATTTCTTTATCAGAATCTTTTCCATAAAAGATGTGTGGATAAGTTTAAATAGATTTCTTCACAACAAGAATACCCTGTTCTGAACCATACCTCAAAAACATTTGAGAAGTAGAAATTTGGCTGCTTATTGAAATGCACTGCTTCGATGGCCCAGAAATGGTGCTGATGTGTCTAAAATCATCCCCAGTGGTTTGAACGATACCTAAAAGACAGGAATTCATTGGTGCAGTTCTTGCAAAGTTGGGCTTCCACCAGAAAGGCTTTTTTATTGCCTGCAGGTCACACAGAATGAAGCAGCAACTTTTCTCACAAAACTGAGAAGCTAGTGGTGGATACTGTGCTCACCTCTAGGGGTTTTTTTTTTTACACTGGTTGCTGTAGCAATTGCATGAAGCTTGTAGGAGCACATGTTGCAGGACAGAAGAGTTTGGAAGAGGCACCAAGAAATCAGTCTTTGTGTCCATGGCTTGAATGCTAGCTGCAGTTGCAGTACCTTTATAAAAAGTTCTCTCAATCAAGAGCCAGTTTAGTTTTAGAAACATTGCATACTTTCATGTTATTACCTAGCACACAATACATGAAACAGCTGCTTTTAAAGTGAAAGATTCTTTGAGCTGGCCCTGCTGTTTTTTAACCCCCTGAGCTGAATAGGTCCTGGCTATATTAAAATGCTTCTCCTCGATAGGGTGACCAGATAGTAAGTGTGAAAAATAAGGACAGGGGCTGCGGGGTGATAGTTCCTACATAAGACAAAGACCTGAATATTGGGACTGTCCTTATAAAATGGGGACATCTGGTGACCCTGCTCCTCGAGCCCCACCCTATTAGGCTTTTTCACTCAGATATTACCATCTCACTGTCCAGGAGATCTGCTATTGCATATTGGGTCAGCTGGCAATCTTACTTTTGGCGTGTCAGTTCTCAGTCATGCAATTTACTGACATCTCCCTTAACTCACCACTTTTCATTTCTAACATGCATCTGAAAATGCTATGTTTTTGTGCAGGACCACTCTCAAACCCACACTTGTTAATGACATCGCATGAAATCAGTGGGGCCAATCATGCAGCAGAGCATAGTTTGACATTAATAAAGGTGGCAGAATTGGGTGTTCAATATAGTGCTACATGAGTGCTACAATGCTCACAGACTCCTTCAGTGGTTGGGGACCTAGTGGCCACTAGATCCCTGGCTTATTTGGAAAATTATCCACTGGAAAGCTTGTCTCAATGTTGACAGCTACAGCAATCATTATATTGTTGACATTTACCCTCTGAAAGCAATTAATTTTACTGTGCTAGTGTAAGTGTTCCCTATACCCAGGAATTCCTGTAACACTTCAGTAACACTAATTAATTTCAAACAACAAAATTGCCAACATTTTAATGGAGTTCACTGGATGCACAGACCTCAGCATGAGCAGCTGGACTCCACTTCTGAAGTATGAGTTTGTTGCAAACACGGGCTTCCCAGCACCCTTTTATATATAGTGGTCAGCTAAATATGGGAATGCCTAAAAAAAACTCTAGTAGGCATCCTCCTCAACACCTTCAGGTCAGCCCCATGCACCTTGATGTGATCATGATTAGAGTCTGGTATGTTTTGAAGGCTGGAGAGAGACAGAGACAGAGATAGAGACAGAGAGAGAGAGAGAGAGAGTAAATTGTTTTGCAGGCCCTCCCAAAATCCCTAACCTAGTGTTGCCAATTCAGGTTGTAAAACTTTAATCCTTTGCTTCACAATAGATATTGTCTTGAGCTAAAGTGTTTGGAAGTGGCTCCAAAACAGAAAAAAAACATTCCCAACTCCTGAGGGATATCTGGAATCAAGTTTTGGCTCAATATAGCGATAGTGTCTAGGCTCAAAATTCAAATCAAAATCTGACCTTTACCAGCCATTGGAAATACTCTCAGATGAAGTTTTAGTTCAGCTTTATCTCTACTTTGGAACTACCACAAATTCACAGAGAATCTCTAAAATAAATTGGTTCTCAGATGAACCAGTGTTTTACAAACATAAGCATTAATACTTCACCATTGGTGGTCTCAGTAAGTAGGAACCCTCACTTCGCAAGCTCATTGACCAAATGGCTAAGAGGGAGTTAAACTTCTCCTCTTTCTTCTCATTACAATGATGCTTATGAGACATTATTCGTGTTGTGTCATTTCTTTCATGTACTTTGTCACCAGAGTACACTATCAGTATTTTAATGCCTCATCTATTCCATGAAAGATGGTTGTAAACTGTGCTACATTGACCTTTCCATAGTTCTACAGTTTGATCCTCCGTTGATCATCATTAGTCTTTGTTTACAGTGAGAGTAGCCTGCTCTGAAGAGGCTGGTCAAAATTCTGACTATTTAAACTTTTTAAGTCTATGATATATGTCATTACAAGGTTTATAACCTTCCACACGTTATTCTGACCTTCTGCACTTCTGACAAAAACACAAAATGTCAGGAAACTGTAGGGAGGTAGGAAGTGGTATAAATTTTACTTACTTTTTTTAATATGTAAACTTCAGAGCCAGTTTCTGGCCCTGCACAGTTCAGCTATACAGAGATGGCATTACATTCTGCAAAAGCAGTGCAGACATGCACCCATATTAACATTCCTTTGCCAGCTTAAAAGGATAAGCAACAGAGTATAGTGACTTCAAAAAAGGCAACTCAGTTTAAATAGATAAAGTTATAGTTTAGACTTAAAAATACATAAATATGGGCAAACAACCCAGAAATGGATCCAGAACAGGGAAAACTTGTGCAGCTACCTAGCTGCTTTTTCAAGCTCAAGTCTGTCTGTAAATACTCACAAAAAGAGTTCTACACACTGAGTGGGAAACAGTTTTTCCATCCTGCAAAATTTTGCAGAGATTTTAAAAAATATCCCCATTCCACACTGGGTCAAAACCAAGACCTTTCAAAAATTTCTGGAGAGTCTTCTCCCAGAGATTAGGATTCATATAGGATATGAAATGAGACACAAGCTGGGTCTTCTAATATCAAACAGGAGTGCTCTAACCACGTGGCCAGCAGCTATTCTAGTCCCTATTGCTTTCAAAATTCCAACCTGGACCTGAAAAACTTTTACTGAAACTGATACATTCCACAGAGAGATTTGGTTCCATCCAATTGGCATTTTCCCATTAAAAAAAAAAAATTTGTTAAAAAATTCCTAAGTAGATCTAATTTGGAAGAGTTTTCTAACCAAGAAGAAAAGAGGCATTTATGGCACAGGACCCATACAAGAACAAATACATCACCCATGTTCTGGCCAACAATGGCTCTACACACAATCAATCCATGCATATTATTACTTCTAAAAGGTTAAAAGTGAATATTGGGAGCGTAGTTTGTTGTGTGAGGAGGCTATGTCTCTGAAATACAGGCACTGTCCAGCAACTCATCTCTTTGGCTCATATCATGGAGGAATGGCTTGTTAGTGCTATTTAGGAAGCAAGAATCAGGGTTAGAGAACTTCCACCCTGTGTTTGTTCTTCTCAGGTGTCCTAGCATGTATCTGTGCACATTGGGCACCCATCACTTGGAGGTAAAATAGTAATCTCCTGATCTTATGTGTATCCTGGTCTAGATGAACACAAAGAGAGAACAGACTCTTTAAGGTCCTTTTGTGACACCTGGGCCTAAACATTTATCCAAATTGTGAGCTCAACCATAAAAAACATAATTTTCATGAGATGTTATGATAATTTATAAGTAGCAAATATTGAAAGAAAAAGGTACAAAAGGGAGATATGATAACTTAATTAGTCTAAACAAAAAGGCCAACTTAATATGATTCCAAGGCTGTGTTGAAATTATGGTATGGAGTCGGAAATTGGTATGTTGGAGATTAGGCCTAATTGGTGGACAAACTAATCACCACCCATCGCTCTCTTTCCGGGTCCTCAAAAGAAAGATTTTGTGGGGAAAGCACAGAACAACAACAAGAAGAGACAGAAAGAACAGATGGAAGCTACTGGAGTGAGCTTTACCAGCATGGCAGCCACCCCCCCTCATTTCCTGGGACCCTGGGCCTTCATCATCCTGACCCTGGGAGGTGTCCTGACCAGAATGGGCTAGAGAGAGGGGAATGCAGGTGAGATTGCCACCCCTACCAACTCCAGCTGAATCTCAAACACCACCTGGAATGACATTTATTACCATCTTTAATACCATCTGAGAGACTGTCAAACAAGGGGGCTTGTCCTTCTAAGATTGGACTTCAACAGGAGCAATAGGAGCAGCAGCCCATCTCAACCAATTTCTTTTCCTCCCAAAAAGAACAGTTATTATCATCATTAATACCATCTAAGAGACTGTCAAACAACAGGGAGGTTTCCTTTAAAAAACTCTTTGCAGCTAACGGGAAAGGGAACAAGAGATGTTGTTAAAATGAACACCTTATTTCCTACTTTACATTTGAAATGATTTAACTGTTTAAATAGTGTGCTGATCATGGTTCTAAGTGAACTGAGTCTCTTTATACCAAGCCCTGGACTTTGTTTAATGTTGGCCAGTGTCTGGGTCATGTTAATACCTTTAGTCCATATATTCCATCTAAATTAATGCAACAGCCCCCAATCTATTCAGTCACTTGCACAAAGCCCCACTGACTTCAAAAAGACTTCTATGTAGATGAAGGCATCCATTTGTGTGGAATTCACTGCAGGAACAGGGCCTAAATATACAAGATTAAAGCAAATCATGTTCAGTAGAATGTATAATTTTCAATTATGTTAAAAGGGATTATCAACTCCAGATAATCTCATCCTTCTACTACATGTCTGGATTGCTTTTCTATACTCCTGACTCATACTTATCTTTTGCTCAAATTAACAGTGGCCACTGAGTCAGAGGAAGAGGATTTTCTACCTCCCCCACTCAAAAAGCTCATTACTTTTCAATTATTAAAATATTTCCAGCAGCTGGTAATTCAAATCTACATTTTTTGATTAACCACTGAGAAGCACTGCTGAAGGATTATAATACTGCAGGCTTTCCTCTGTTGATATCTTAGACTCTTTGTTTTCTATTTGAAAACTTCTCAGTTAATTAAAAAAGGAATTGAAAGTAAACTGTGGTCAGGAATGTGGATCTTCACTTTGGAGAGTATGTGCTAACATGTAATTTAAACAGCAGTAATTACCCAAAAGAGTAAATAATCCCAACATGGTTTTGGAAAAACATTCCTGCCCCATCACCTCCCTCAAATGTTTAACATTCATGCATAATAAACTCGAAATTTAAAAAGCAATATCATTTTCAGGCCATCGCTAAGTAGAGGTAAATTTGCTGAAAGGTAGATATCCAAAAGGATGCAATAAAGCTATACCTATTAAAGGCATTCAGAAGTATAACTTGGGGGCTCAATCATCCCGCAGTTGTACTGACAGAAATTTTATAGTTACTGCTTCAGGGAGGTGATAAAACTGGCTCTTTTCACATTTTATTTTGAGATTTGGCTTGTTTACCTTGTATTTGGTTTAAATTTAATAGTTCCTTTATTTCTCTTTTCTCCCATAAACATATTTAAAAATTGGATTAGGTCCAGGGATAGTAGGCCACACAGCCAGGGATAACATTTTCAAATGTGAGTGTTTAAATTTTGGCACCTAAATTCATATCTAGATGCCTAAACAAATGGAGTGAGTGTCAAAGGCGAATGTAGACATTAATGAGAGTGGAGGTGCTCAGCACCTATCAACAGCAGACCACTCACCCCTTCCAGAGTTCCAACTCAAAACTGAAGAAATAAAAACTCATTCATCTTTCCCAGGCTCAATCCTCAGCAGGTTCCTCACATAGTTCTTCCTTACTCTCTGTTACAGAGTGCTACCACTTCCCAGGCCTTTCTCCCAGGAGGCCCAGCTCCTCCAGAGTTGCTGAACCTCAAAGCTTCTTCCCTGAATGTCTCTTCTCCCAGACCTGCTCTGGGAGTGACATCTTCTTCTTCTCCTCAGCTGCCCTCTCCCCCCAAGGACAGTCCCAGGGTCATCTTGCAAGCTCCTATGTGATTCCTTTCCCAGAAAGTGGAAACTCCTGACTCCTTCTCCCCTGGGTTCCATCTCCCTACTGTCTGCAGTCCTTTCTTTGTAGGGACCAGTCTGGTTCTCCACTGCCAGGTCTAATTCTTAATTACTTGTCTTCTTTCCAGGTGCCATAGAATAGGTTAAATGAGCTCTCTGGCAGTGTGGTGTTTATATATTCCATCACATGTAGATAACTAGCCAGTTCTTTACATTATTTTTATTGCTCTGCCTAAAACACAATTGATACTAACCCAAATCTGCTGACATTCAGGAAATTCAGTTAAATATTATGATTATTACTAAATAAGTTAGTGCTCATCTACATTTGCTAGTTTGGCAAGAAGTAGTTTTGGAAAAAAATGGTACTTCTGACTCAACTCAAACCTGAAAGTACAGGCTACAAAGCTTTGTATAAGTTCAGGAAAGATATGAAAGACAATCAGACATTTGGATACTTATCCTAAAATGAACCATACCACTTGATGTTCACTCTTCACTAGAATTTACGTAAGACCCTTCATTTCCTTCCTCCTCCTCTGCTGCAATTAACAATTTTTTCCTCAATGCCAAACAGTTTGGCCAGAATACAATGCATATTTTGCTCCAATGGTACATTATTTTCTATCTTTTAAAGCCAAGCTCTGCTCAGTTTCCTCATATGAGTAGTCTCAATGCAAGGTGAGGCAATAGATTAACATAAGGAAAGCCCTCAATCGAATTCAACAACGAACAAATGTTACAAAAATATGTGTATGAAACCTATGAGTCTATTAAAAAGATACCAAACTGTACGTACTTGGATAAAATAAGAAAAAAATCAGATGCCCTCAAAATTACTTGATACATTCAGATAAACATTCAGCATGAAGGATTTTTTGGTCCTTTGTGTACATCAGTTATGAGTGTGTTGTTCAAATTTGTCTTTAATAACATATTGCTTCTGGAAGACATAGGAAAAACACCAATGTCCATTTCACTTAAGTGAAATGAATTTATGTAATTGCTATGCACACTTTTATGTTCTTTTTCCATATATATTTATGTTGGCCTTGGCACACAGAAAATAACCAGAGAACGAAAGACTGATTCTGACAAATCACAGTGATAATGCAACAAAGATAAGACCCACACTTCATTATCCAAGACAGCCCTTTTGTTGTAAATATTGTGTGATGCACCCTGATATTCAAACTTTAATTTTTGGTTCTTCTTCTCTTAGAGTGGGGGAAGGGAGAGAACCCATATCCACAAGATTTTAGAGTACAGACGATTTATGTTTAGAACACCTTGAAAACTAAGTTTACTGATCAGTTCACCCTTGTCATAACTTTAGTCCCAGATTTGGACCTTAGCGTCCAAAATATGGGGGTTAGCATGAAAACCTCCAAGCTTAGTTACCAGCTTGGACCTGGTACTTGCTGCCACCACCCAAAAAATTAGAGTGTTTTGGGGCACTCTGGTCCCCCTGAAAAACCTTCCCTGGGGACCCCAGGACCCAAATCCCTTGAGTCTCACAACAAAGGGAAATAATCCTTTTTCCCTTCCCCCCTCCAGGTGCTCCTGGAGAGATACACAGACACAAGCTCTGTGAATCTAAACAGAAGGACTCCCCCCTCCCCGTTTTCCAGTCCTGGAGAACAGAATTACCGAGAGTTAATCTCTCTTTCCCCCCTCACCCAGAGGGAATGCAAAATCAGGCGAATAAATCTAACACACACAGATCTCCCTCTGACTTCTTCCTCCCACCAATTCCCTGGTGAGTACAGACTCAATTTCCCCGAAGTTTCCCAGTAAAGAAAACTCCAACAGGTCTTAAAAGAAAGCTTTATATAAAAGAAAGAAAATTACATACAAATGGTCTCTCTGTATTAAGGTGACAAATACAGGGTTGATTGCTTAAAAGAAATATGAATAAACAGCCTTATTCAAAAAGAATACAAATCAAAGCACTCCAGCACTATATTCATGTAAATACAAAAGAAACAACTCTTTGGTACTCACAACTTGAAAACAGAAGATTAGAAAGCAGAAATACTTCTCCAACGCTCAGAGAAAGCAGGCAGACAGAAAACAAAGACTCAGACACAAACTTCCCTCCACCCAGAGTTGAAAAAAATCCAGTTTCCTGATTGGTCCTCTGGTCAGGTGCTTCAGGTGAAAGAGACATTAACCCTTAGCTATCTGTTTATGACACGCCCCCCAAATTGCAGACAGTGGGGAAGCTCACTGGCGGCGATTTTCTTCTAGAACTTGAAAATAAACAGATTAATACAACACATGCACCTTTACATATACCACTAAGCATATAACAGACTTCTGCATGGTAAGAACACTTTTTAACTACTGGATTCTGGGAAACTCTCACGGGAGAGTGCATCAGCTACTTTGTTAGAAGCTCCTGAGATGTGCTGAATTTTAAAATCAAAATCTTGGAGAGCTAAACTCCAACGAAGAAGTTTCTTGTTGTTCCCTTTGGCAGTATGAAGCCACTTTAGTGCAGCATGGTCAGTTTGTAGTTGGAACCGCCGTCCCCAAACATATGGGCGTAGCTTTTCCAGGGCGTACACAATGGCACAGCATTCCTTTTCACTGACTGACCAGTGACTTTCCCTCTCAGACAGTTTTTTGCTGAGAAACACGACAGGATGGAAGTTGTGATTCGTTGCTTCCTGCATGAGAACTGCTCCTATACCACGCTCAGATGCATTCATGGTTATTAGGAATGACTTGTCAAAATCCAGGGCCCTGAGTACAGGGTCAGACATGAGGGTTGCCTTAAGTTGAGTAAAGGTCTTTTGACACTCATCAGTTTACTTAACTGCATTTGGCTGGGTCTTTTTGGTCAGGTCGGTCAGTGGGGCAGCGATTTGGCTGTAGTGTGGTACAAATCGCCTGTAGTATCCGGCCAAGCCTAAGAAGGATTGGACCTGCTTCTTGGACCGTGGGACAGGCCACTTTTGGATAGCATCCACCTTGGCCTGTAGGGGGTTTATGGTTCCTCGACCCACCTGGTGCCCCAGGTAAGTCACTCTGTTTTGGCCTATTTGACACTTTTTGGCCTTAACAGTTAGTCCGGCCTGCCTGATGCGCTCAAAGACCTTTTCCAGGTGTAGGAGGTGTTCGGGCCAGGAGTCTGAAAAAATGGCCACATCATCGAGGTAGGCAACTGCAAATTCTCCCAGTCCAGCTAGTAGACCATCTACCAGCCTCTGGAAGGTGGCGGGTGCATTACGAAGGCCGAAAGGAAGGACATTGAATTCATACACCCCCGCATGGGTGACGAATGCTGACCTCTCCTTGGCAGGTTCATCTAGCGGTACTTGCCAGTACCCCTTGGTTAAGTCTATTGTAGAGATGAACTGGGCACGGCCCAACTTCTCCAATAGCTCATCGGTGAGTGGCATTGGATAGTTGTCCGGATGAGTTACCGCATTTAGCTTATGGTAGTCCACGCAAAAGCGTATTTCCCCATCTGTCAGAGGGTAGCCGTGTTAGTCGGGATCTGTAAAAGCAGCAAAGAATTCTGTGGCACCTTATAGACTAACAGACGGGGTATTGAACTGACCTCGTTATCTCTAGCTTGCTTGCTAGCACACATATATATACCTGCCCCTGGATATTTCCATTACATGCATCTGAGGAAGTGGGTATTCACCCACGAAAGCTCATGTTCCAAAACGTCTGTTAGTCTATAAGGTGCCACAGGATTCTTTGCTGCTTTTCCCATCTGGTTTGGGTACCAGAACCACTGGAGATGCCCATGCACTGGTAGATGAGCGGATTATATCCATCTGTAGCATGTTCTGGATCTCCCGTTCTATAGCAGCTTGGGCATGAGGATAGGTAGGGTGGGGTTCTGACTGGGTGAGCATTACCTGTGTCAATGGAGTGGTATGCCCGTTCAGTCCATCCTGGGGTGGCTGAGAACAATGGGGCGAAGCTAGTGCACAGCTCCTTGATTTGTCGCCGCTGCAGACGTTCCAGGGTGGTTGAGAGGTTCACCTCTTCCACGCCACCGTCTTTTTTTCCGTCATAGTAGACGCCGTCAGGCCACTTAGCATTATCTCCCTGGACTGTAAACTGACAAACCTGTAAGTCTCTGGAATAGAAAGGCTTGAGAGAATTAACATGTTAAACTCTAGGTTTTAGTGAGGAATTGGGAAATGCTATGAGGTAGTTCACAGTTCCCAGGCGCTCTTGGACCGTGAATGGCCCTTTCCATGATGCTTCCATCTTATGGGCCTGTTGCGCCTTCAAGACCATAACCTGGTCTCCTACCTTGAAGGAACGTTCTCTGGCATGTCTGTCATACCAGGCCTTTTGCTCTTCCTGAGCATCCTTTAGGTTTTCTCTAGCAAGGGCTAGAGTGTCGGAGGGTGCTTTGTAGGTTGCTTACAAAGTCTAGAATGTTAGTTCCTGGAGGAGGCGTAAACCCCTCCCATTGCTGCTTCACCAACTGTAATGGTCCCTTAACCTCGTGACCATACACAAGTTCAAATAGTGAAAACCCTAAACTGGGATGTGGTACAGCCCTGTAGGCAAACAGCAACTGCTGCAACACTAGGTCCCAATTATTGGAGAATTCGTTGATGAATTTTCGTATCATGGCCCCCAAAGTTCCATTGAACCTTTCCACCAGGCCATTGGTTTGATGGTGGTACGGGGTGGCAACCAAGTGATTCACCCCATGCGTTTCCCACAGTTTTTCCAGGGTCCCTGCCAGGAAATTAGACCCTGAATCTGTAAGGATGTCGGAGGGCCAACCTACCCTGGCAAAGATGTCTGTTAAGGCCAGGCACACAGTGTTAGCCCTGGTGTTGCCTAGAGCTACTGCTTCCAGCCATCGGGTAGCAAAGTCCACGAAAGTCAGTACGTACTGCTTTCCTCTGGGCGTCGTTTTTGGGAAAGGGCCCAGAATATCCACAGCTACTCGCTGAAATGGGATCTCAATTATGGGGAGTGACTGGAGAGGGGCCTTGATCTGGTCTTGAGGCTTACCCACTGTTTGGCATACCTTACAAGACCGAACATACTTGGCAACGTCCTTGCCCATCCCCTCCCAGTGGAAGGACTTCCCCAACCGGTCCTTGGTTCTGTTCACCCCAACATGGCCACTGGGATGATCATGGGTGAAGCTTAAGAGCTTCCCCCGGTACTTAGTTGGAACCACCAACTGTTTTTGCGGCTGCCATTCTTCCCGGTGTCCACCAGAAAGAATTTCCTTGTATAAAAGTCCTTGGTCTATAACAAACCGGGTTCGATTAGAAGAGCTGAGGGGCGGTGGGATGCTCCGTGCCGCCGCCCAAGCTTTCTGAAGGCTGTCATCTGCTTCCTGCTCAGTCTGGAACTGTTCCCTTGAGGCTGGGGTCACAAGTTCTTCCTCAGACTGTGGACTTGGGCTTGGTCCCTCTGGAAGCGATGTAGGTGATGGGGTTGTTTCCGTTGCTGGTGAACCGCTCTCCGCTGGTGCACCTGAGGGTATTTCAGGCTCTGGCTGAGCCTTTTGGGTATGGCTGTCTGTTGCTTCTGCCAGTTCTGGCTCGCTGGCGCCCTCTGACGTTGAGTTTGAAGATGTGGTGGCACTTGCTGGTGCTGGTTGCTGTTCCAGTTCCGGGCCTGGGACCGGAGGTACTGTGGCTGTTTCAGTGGTTGGCATGGAATCTGGGTCCACAATCTCTGTCTGGGTCTCTGGTAACACAGGCGGAGTATCTGTGGATGGCTCAGGAACAGGAATGGGTCTGAAACCTTGCCTGGTTTGGCTACGAGTAGCCATTCCCACTCTCTTGGCCCGCTTCACCTGGTTGGCCAAGTCTTCCCCCAGTAGCATGGGGATAGGATAATTGTCATAGACTGCAAAAGTCCACATTCCTGACCAGCCTTTGTACTGGACAGGCAGTTCAGCTGTAGGCAAGTCTACAGCTTGTGACATGAAGGGGTAAATGGTAGCTTTGGCCTTTGGGTTGATGAATTTGGGGTCAACGAAGGATTGGTGGATAGCTGACACTTGTGCCCCCGTGTCTCTCCACGCAGTAACCTTCTTTCCGCCCACTCTCAAATTTTCCCTTTGCTCCAAGGGTATTTGAGAGCCATCCGGGCCTGGGGATCTTTGGTGTGATGGTGATGTAATGAATTGCACTGGCATTGTGTTCTTGGGACAGTTGGCCTTCATATGTCCCAGTTCATTACACTTAAAGCATCTTCCATCTGATGGGTCACTGGGCCGAGGTGAGTTACTGGAGACTGGTGAGGTGGAAGAATAGGGCGTCTGTAGCTTTACTTGGGCTGTATGTGGGGTCTGCCTAGCAACAGGGCTTTTGCCCTTTGTTTTCAATGTAAAGCAAACCAGAAAAACCACTTTATTTGCATGTATATAGTGCTGGTAATTGACTCCTAATGGGAGTGCTATTGTGTGACAAAAGACCCTTAACAGCCTCTTAATGGCTTCTTGCTTACTATGCAAGCCACAAACTGCCAGAGAGAGCAGAAAAAAAAAATTTCTCTGGTTCCCTTTTAAAACCAAACTGTTTCTCTCTGCTAAAAAGCCCTTAGCAGAGAAAAGAAAAATATAATATTCCTACTGGCTTCTGGATTCTGTCTATCCCGTAACCGCTGCCACTCATGTCATAACTTTAGTCCCAGATTTGGACCTTAGCGTCCAAAATATGGGGGGTTAGCATGAAAACCTCCAAGCTTGGACCTGGTACTTGCTGCCACCACCCAAAAAATTAAAGTGTTTTGGGGCACTCTGGTCCCCCTGAAAAACCTTCCCTGGGGACCCCAAGACCCAAATCCCTTGAGTCTCACAACAAAGGGAAATAATCCTTTTTCCCTTCCCCCCTCCAGGTGCTCCTGGAGAGATACACAGACACAAGCTCTGTGAATCTAAACAGAGGGACTCCCCCCTCCCCGTTTTCCAGTCTGGAGAACAGAATTACCGAGAGTTAATCTCTCTTTCCCCCCTCACCCAGAGGGAATGCAAAATCAGGCGAATAAATCTAACACACACAGATCTCCCTCTGACTCCTTCCTCCCACCAATTCCCTGGTGAGTACAGACTCAATTTCCCCGAAGTTTCCCAGTAAAGAAAACTCCAACAGGTCTTAAAAGAAAGCTTTATATAAAAGAAAGAAAATTACATACAAATGGTCTCTCTGTATTAAGGTGACAAATACAGGGTTGATTGCTTAAAAGAAATATGAATAAACAGCCTTATTCAAAAAGAATACAAATCAAAGCACTCCAGCACTATATTCATGTAAATACAAAAGAAACAACTCTTTGGTACTCACAACTTGGAAACAGAAGATTAGAAAGCAGAAATACTTCTCCAAAGCTCAGAGAAAGCAGGCAGACAGAAAACAAAAACTCAGACACAAACTTCCCTCCACCCAGAGTTGAAAAAATCCGGTTTCCTGATTGGTCCTCTGGTCAGGTGCTTCAGGTGAAAGAGACATTAACCCTTAGCTCTCTGTTTATGACAACCCTATGTCCTAATAATAGTATCAGGCATTGGACAGAAAGTGTTACAATACATGAATCATTAACTATCAAAGTATATAAAACTACTAAACCAGTAGTAGGACTTTTCTGTTCTTCCTGCATGTGAATGCTTATAACTTAGAGCTGAACTATGATAATTCATTATATGTTAGTGGCAAAACACTTATTTTCAATGGACTTCTCAAAAATTAAACTATTTGGGATGAGTATAGAGAGAAAACTGTTAGATTTCAGGGAGAGAACTATGCTTCTCCTTTGAGGTGCACCACTGTGCTAATGGAGAAAACACAGATGGGTCCTGTACCATCTAACAGGATTAGAAATCACAGTGTCTGGCTGATATAGCTCCCTAATCATAGGGCAACAACCTGTTGTCATATTTTGTGTTCACTATGAACTTAGGGACTGTGTTCAAGTGGCTGCCTTAATTGAAAGTTCTCAATATAAAACCAAACAAGAATGAAGCCTTCATATTTTCATGCTTACTCTGGATGGGCAGGGGAAATTCCCTGAAATAAGAAGGAGCTACCCAGAGTTATTTATCTTTAGGAACAAATTACATGACAATTGATGCTATCTGTAACACCCTTTTTGCGCTAACATTTTAGTATTGGAGTCTATGAATATCAAACAACAAAAGCTTCTGCCCATATCATTTTACCTCATTTTTGTCCCCTCCAACTTCTGGTTATAGTATTGGGCAGTCTCCAGACAGGAACATAAACTTCTCAGTCTGCTCTATTTACTTCAAGTCTAACATTAACTGTGCTTATCAGGAGGCACTCAAGGCCTTCTTCCGATCTAACTTACACCAATGTAACTCAAATAGGGTTGCTCATGATTTACACCAGAGTAAATGAAATCAGAAAGAGGCCCTGGGTGGACAGAGCCTGTGATACATTGATATGGCAGATAATCTCCTCCTTAGAGAACTAAAGCATCACCTCCATCTACGTTCTATTTGCCCAGAGAGTACAAATCCTGGAATAACATTGTGACAGAGAATTACGTGCAGCCTATGGGACTTAATTTTCTATCTTTCATTTCATTGTGAATAGAATGAATATACATTTTAAAGTAAATAATACCTTTGAGAACAGATATATGGAGTGTAAAAGCATTATATAAAACTCATTCTTTTTCTCCACTTAGGTATAAATGTAAGATTACCTATAGCATTCTCAGGTATCATTTACGCATTCTCTGTCTCAAAGACTCTTTTGAACATACTGATACTAATTTCACACTACCTCAAAGCAATGCATAAATATACTACAGTGGAAAGTGTCTAAGACTAAACTGCAAACATAAATTGAACACTCCCCACAATACATTATATTGCATTTAAATTTAGTGCTTGTTTAATTTGTGAGTTATAAGAACATAAAAACAGCCAATTGGGTCAGACCAAAGGTCCACCTAGCCCAGTATCCTGTCTTCCAATAGTGGCCAATGCCAGGTGTCCCAGAGAGAATGAACAGAACAAGTAATCATCAAGTGATCCACCCCGTCACCCATTCCCAGCTTCTGGCAAACAGAGGCTAGGGACACTATCCCTGCCCATCCTGGCTAATAGTCACTGACGGATCTATCCTCCATGAATTTATATAGTTCTTGTTTGAACTCTGTTATAGTCTTGGACTTTATAACATCCTCTGGCAAAGAGTTCCACAGGTTGATTGTGTATTGTGTGAAAAAATACTTCCTTTTGTTTGTTTTAAATCTGCTGCCTATTAATTTTATTTGGTGGCCCTTTATTCTTGTGTTATGAGAAGGAATAAATAACACTTCCTTATTTACTTTCTCCACACAAGTCATTATTTTATAGACCTCTATCATATCCCCCCTTAGTCATCTCTTTTCCAAAGTGAAAAGTCCCGGTCTTATTAATCTCTTCTTATACAACATCCATTCCATACCCCTAATCATTTTTGTTGCCCTTTTCTGAACATTTTCCAGTTCCAATATATCTTTTTTGAGATGGGGTGACCACATCTGCAAACAGTATTCAAGATGTAGGCATACAGTAGATTTATACAGAGGCAATATGATATTTATTTTCTGTCTATTATCTATCTGTTTCTTATTGATTCCCAACATTCTGTTCGCTTTTTGACTGCCCTTGAACATTGAGTAGATGTTTTCAGAGAACTATCCACAATGACTCCAAGATCTCTTTCTTGGGTTGTAACAGCTAATTTAGACCCCATCATTTCATAAGTATAGTTGGGATTATGTTTTCCAATGTGCATTATTTTGCATTTATCAACACTGAATTTCATCTGTCATTTTGTTGCCAAGTCACCCAGTTTTGCAGTTTGTCCGGGACTTAACTATCTTGAGTAGTTTTGTATCATCTGCAAATTTTGCCACCTCACTGTTTTACCCCTTTTTCCAGATCATTTATGAATATGTTAAATACGAATGGGCCCAGTACAGCCCCTTGGGAGACATCATTATTTGCCTCTTTCCATTCTGAAAACTGACTATTTATTCCTGTCCTTTTTTTCTTATATTTTAACCAGTTACCAATCCATGAAAAAAACTTTCCTCTTATCCCATGACTGCTTACTTTGCTCAAGAGCCTTTGGTGAGGGACCTTGTCAAAGGCTTTCTGAAAATCTAAATACACTATATCCACTGGATCCCCCTTGTTCACATGCTTGTTGACCCCCCTCAAAGAATTCTAGCAGATTGGTGAGGCATGATTTCCCTTTACAAAAAACACATTGACTATTCCCCAACAAATTATGTTCATCTATGTGTCGGACAATTTTGTTCTTTACTATAGTTTCAACCAGTTTGCCTGGTACTGAAGTCAGACTTACTGGCCTATAATTGCTGGGGTCATCTCTGGAGCTGTTTTTAAAAATTGGTGTTCCATTAGCTATCCTCCAGTCATTTGGTTATAGCTCTACTATCACTTTTCTTTAGGTCTCTATTTTTTCTTTTGGTTAAGACACAGTTATTTTTTTAAAAAATTGATGTGCACTTTAAAAAAATATTTCATCAATCAGATATTGCATTTATATTTAAGCCAGAGGCAACATGCACTCAACATTTTCTGATACAGTATGAGGAAAAGGCACAGATTGTCTAGCCCAGCAGTTCTCAAGCTGTGGGTCAGTACCCCAAAGAGGGTTGGTTCAGATTTGCTAGGACTCAGGACCGAAGCTGAGCCCCACAACTCAGGGCCGAAGCTGAAGCCTGAGGGAGCAGAGTTTAGATTACAGACCCCCTGCTGGGGCTGAAGCCCTTGGGTTTGGGTTTGGGCTTCCCCTGTCTGCTCTCAGAGCAGCAGGGCTTGGGCAGTCTCAGTCTTCGGTCCCCCTCCTGGGGTCATGTAGTCATTTTTCTTGTCAGAAGAGGGTTATTCCAAAGATTCCACCCAGATTTCAACAATTTCCACCCCACCATCAGCCTGGACCAATCCACACAAGAGATCCATTTCCTGGACACTACAGTGCAAATAAGTGATGGGCACATAAGCACCACCCTATACCGGAAACCTACTGACCACTATTCTTACTACATGTCTGCAACTTCCAACCAGGACACATCACACATTCCATTGTCTACAGCCAAGCTCTAAGATATAACCTCATTTACTCCAATCTCTCAGACAGAGACAAACATCTGCAAATATCTTTATCAAGCATTCTTAAAACTACAATACCCACCTGGGGACATGAGGAAACAGATTGACAGAGAGAGCTTGGTACCCAAAAGTCACCTACTACAGGACAGGCCTAACAAGGAAAATAACAGAACACCACTGGCCATCATGTACAGCCCCCAGCTAAAACCTCTCCAGCACATCATCAATGATCTACAATCTATCCTGGAAAACAATCCCTCCCACTCACAGACCTTGGGAGACAGGCCAGTCCTCACTTACAGACAACCCCCCAACCTGAAGCAAATACTCACCAGCAACTACACACCACACCACAAAAACACTAACCAAGGACCCAATCCCTGTACCAAACCCCATTGCCTACTCTGTTCCCACATCTACTCTAGTGACGCCATCAGAGGACCCAATCACATCAGCCACACCATCAGGGGCTCATTCACCTGTGTCATAACCTAGTCCCAGATTTGGACCTTAGCGTCTAAAATATGGGGGTTAGCATGAAAACCTCCAAGCTTAGTTACCAGCTTGGACCTGGTACTTGCTGCCACCACCCAAAAAATTAGAGTGTTTTGGGGCACTCTGGTCCCCCTGAAAAACCTTCCCTGGGGACCCCAAGACCCAAATCCCTTGAGTCTCACAACAAAGGGAAATAATCCTTTTCCCTTCCCCCCCCTCCAGGTGCTCCTGGAGAGATACACAGAAGCAACCTCCGTGAATCTAAGCAGAGGGAGTCCACCATCTCTAATTCCAGTCCTGGAAACCAAAAGCACTTGAAACAAAAGCACTTCCCTCCTCTCCCAGAGGGTATGCAAAGTCAGGCGAATAAATCTAACACACACAGATCTCCCTCTGACTTCTTCCTCCCACCAATTCCCTGGTGAGTACAGACTCAATTTCCCTGAAGTTCCCCACTAAGAAAAACTCCAACAGGTCTTAAAAGAAAGCTTTATATAAAAAGAAAGAAAATACATACAAATGGTCTCTCTGTATTAAGGTGACAAATACAGGGTCAATTGCTTAAAAGAAATATGAATAAATAGCCTTATTCAAAAAGAATACAATTCAAAGCACTCCAGCAACTATAGACATGTAAATACCAAAGAAAAGAAATCATATAACTCACTATTTGATCTCTTTGTCCTTACAACTTGGAAACAGAAGATTAGAAAACAGAAATCACTTCTCAAAGCTGAGAGGAAAGCAGGCAGACAGACAAAGACTCAGACACAAACTTCCCTCCACCCAGAGTTGAAAAAAAATCCTGTTTCCTGATTGGTCCTCTGGTCAGGTGCTTCAGGTGAAAGAGACATTAACCCTTAGCTATCTGTTTATGACAACCTGCACATCTACTAAAGTTATATATGACATCATGTGCCAGCAGTTCCCCTCTGCCATGTACATTGGCCAAACCAGACAGTCTCTACGTAAAAGAATAAATGGACACAAATCAAGCATCAGGAATGGTAACATACAAAAGCCAGTAGGAGACCACTTCAATCTCCCTGGACATGCAATAACAGACTTAAAAGTAGCCATCCTTCAACAAACAAAACTTCAGAAACAGACTTCAAAGAGAAACTGCAGAGCTACAATTCATTTGCAAACTTAACATCATTAATTTCGGCTTGAATAGGGACTGGGAATGGCTGGCTCACTACAAAAGCAATTTTCCCTCTCTTGGTATTGACACCTCCCCATCAATTATTGGGAGCAGACCACATCCACACTGACTGATTTGGCCTTGTCATCACTGATTCTCCATTTGTAAGGAAACTTTTTTCTCTTCATGTGCCAGTATATTTATGCTTGTATCCTTAATTTTCAGTCTATGCATCTGATGAAGTTGGTTTTTTACCTATGAAAGCTTATGTCCAAATAAATCTGTTAGTCTTTAATGTGCCACCAGACTCTTCGCTGTTTTTGTTGATAAAGATTAACAGGCTACCCCTCTGATACTAGGACTACTCAAAGTGAAATGTTAAGTGCTTGCACAAATCTTTAGAGGATCAGGATTAATTGAAGGGCAGAGAATGTAGAATACTATGTAGATGTGGTTGAAGATCAGAGTGAAAACTTATCTAGAAAGCCATAACAATTTTAGTGAGCCAATCAGAGTAGGCCAAACAGAGGCATGACTGTACTAGATGGAACAATGATCTGATGCAGTACAGCAAATCATATCACCAATTAAACAGAATAAAATGTTGACATATTCACTAGAGTTACTTTGACAGCTGCTTGAGAGAGACATTAGAATCCTTGTCCTCCCCAGAACAAAACATGCCCATGAGCACACCTTGAAATTCTGTAAATTCTTAAATGTTTCCATCTGTGTGGATTATTGTCGGTATTGTTCATGGATCTTCAAACTGGTCTGGTTATGTCCCTCACTTAAACTCATGCACAACCCCATTGACTTGAGAGGCACAAGTTCAGCTAAGAGCAGAAATTGGCTCACTTGGTTCAAATGTATCTTAGTTTGACACAAACAAGTAAGCCAATCTCTGCTGTTAGCAAAACCTGAAAACTGATCAGTTTAGTTGTAGCCAAATGAATGCCCATTATAGCTGACTCCTGGAGCTAAGATTAGTAGGTTACTAATGGATATAATCCCTTTTTCTGCCTCCAGCTCTCTTTTCTTTGTTTTAGTCTGTCAGTGTTATCATTCTTTAAAAACATCTATTCAAAAACTCTCACTTTTATCAGCATCTGATTTAAACACTGCAGCCTACAAACCAAGACGTAAAATAAATGGCAGCAAAGATTAAGTATTCCATGTTTTGATCATAGCATTACAATTATTCCAATTGTTAGGTGGAATTTTCATTTGGAGTTATTAGCTTGGCTGCCTCTGACTGACAAAGAGCTGTGATTAATTCACAATTCTTCTGTGGCTCGTCTGAACATGCCACATCTCATTAGCATTTCATCATATCTGCTCAAATCTTTGTGAAAGGGAAAAGGAAATAATAGGATAGACTCTCCCTCTCAAGTAATAAAGATTGAAGTAAAAATATCACCACAGGTTCTAATCACAGTGGGCATGATTTCTTTTAATTGCAATTCTACTGCAGTTTGCAACAATATGAAATTTCACTTTAATTCAGCAAACTCTTTGATAAATATGCTTTTTTTTTGGTATCAGGAAACATGACACATCGCTCTTGCTGCTTTTACTGATATCTCAAATATTATCCGGAGTGAACAGTAAGACATATTGAAATACTTACTTATAGAATCACAGGGAGGTATTGGAACACTAAAAGTACAAACTCCAGCATACACAGTCAGGACTGAACTTTCTGCTAAAACCCTCACAAAAAATACAACAGCATAACAGCAATGAGACAACAACTTAACATCAAGATAAAGGTACAGCACCATCGATTGGAGGAGATGTTGTCTACATTGATCATTACAGCTTTCCCCCCTCTAGTTAAATAAAAATTTTTAACAATAACTCCTAGGAATCCATGCAGTCTGCCACCCACACAGGTTTCTGCGTTGCTCTCCCTGCTTGAGTCCCATAATCAGTCATGGAGTTATCATTTGAAGTTGGATCTAGAAAATCAGTGAGTGCAGGGTTCCCATCCTCTAGGTCAGGCCTATCTGTTGCGGACAGACAGACTGTTGAAGGCTGCAGTCTGCTGAGGTCCTGGGCACCTGCTGGTAATGCCTCCACCAAAACCACTTTCCCATTATGAGCCAAAGGAAACTGCTGGAATAGCACTATAAAGAGGCCAGCTCTTGCTTTTTGTATTCGGAAGGATAAGTTATTTAGTCTTTTAATTATTGCATAAGGTCTTCTCCAAAAAGAAGTACATTTGAGATTTTTTTTTCCAGGATGTTTTTTCCAGTTGCATAATCACACCTTTTCTCCTTCCTGGATGGGCATGTAATTCTCTTTTTCTCATGTTCCTGGCTTGCTTGCTTCAGGCTCATCTATTTTTCCACCTTCTGCAATACTGTCCTCAGGTCTCTGATATAAGACTCCACAATGCCTCTTACTTCTGTGGGTGCATGGGTAATCCTTGCTGCCTGAACATCAAGTCATAGGGAAGAATGCATCTGAGGGGTTCAAAAATAATCTCATAGAGAGAGCAATGGATAGTTGCTGGTTGGTGTTATATGCAGAGGTGACAAAGGATGTCTTTGTATTCTAGTCTCATAGTCTTCACTGCCTAAGAAAACAACATGGATTCCGGTGGCACCTTAAAGACTAACAGATTTATTTGGGTATAAGCTTTCATGGGTAAAAAAAAACACTTCTTCAGCATGCATGGAGTGAAAATTACAGATACAGGCATAAATATATATTGGCATATGAAGAGAAGGGAGTTACCTTACAAATGGAGAATCAATGTTGAAGGCCAATTTAGTCAGGTTGGATGTAGTCCACTCCCAATAAATGATGAGGAGGTGTCAATACCAAGAAAGGGAAAATTGCTTTTGTAGGAAGCCAACCATTCCCAGTCCCTGTTCAAGCCCAGATTGATGGTGTTAAGTTTGCAAATGAATTTATTTTCCCTCTCTTGGTACTGACACCTCCTCATCAATTATTGGGAGCTCAAAGTCTGTGAAGTGCTCACAGATTCTAGTCTCATCTGAATGACCAATACATTTCTTCTCAAGCAAAAGTGCTTGTGCCATCTTGAAGCTGCTGTCACCAGGAATCACAGGGACTGACTGAAACACTGCAAGTGCCCACTCCAGCATAGACAGGCAGGACTGAATGTCCTGCTAAAACTCCCATATCAAATACATCACCATAACAATATACAAGACAGGAACTTAACACTAGGGTAAAGATACAGCACCAGGTACTAGCGGAGATAGTGTTTACATTGATAGTTACAATACTCCATCAATATTTTAACAAGAGATTCCCACAAACATTTCCCCTAGCCACTTGGGAGAAAAGCTAGCATTATGCTGCAGTTTGTCCAAAAAGATTATATAGGTAAAACCCAATTTCCTGAAGCCTGACTATCTGAATTCTCATTCTCTCAAAATTTGAATCAGTCCCATATTCAAAATTCTTAATTAAACCAAAATTCAGTGAAGTGCAAATTGCTAAAGGTATTATTTAATTTAAATGAAATAGTTGACTGGTGTTTCTAGCAAATCTTCATTCAAAAAATTATTGTGCTCTTCCTGGATGTCTGAAAAGGTTGAAGTCATGCTCTTGAACAAGTTACTAGGTGTTATGGTCTATTGCTACAGTTGTCAAATTACTTATATATATTACTACTAGAATCATTTGAAAAGAAATGTTGGGCCAACAGCACACGTCTCCCCACACCCTGTGCAGAATTGGTTGCTCTGGGGAGCACAGTGATACTAAGTTATGTACTGACATTTGTTATGTATTGACATTAGCTGAATGAAGCACCATAAGAGAACATGTAAGATAAGCAGTAGGACATGCAGGAAAAAGTTGAAATACATTGGCACCTCAGCTGAGTAGGGAAATAAGACATGTGTCTTCGCTAAATTTTTCCTATACTATCCTATCCCCCTAAATGTAGCTGAATTCTATAGACTTCTTGACTCTTGATCTGCCCCCCCATTTTTTTGTGTGACTGCACTCCTGTGTGACTACATGACAGTTTTTCACCTATCTTCAGCCCCTTAGTTCCAATCACCACTTACGTTAGAACAGTTCTGATCACTTCCCTGATTACTGCAAAAACTGCACTTTATTGCAGTTTATTCTGGTTATTTTTCTCTTTTTATTTATTTATTTATTACCTTTTGAATGCCAAACCTGTATAATGCCTATCAGAAAAGCAGACTCAAAGCAAGACAGATGTGCTAAGCATATGGTTATCAAGGGAGCTGTTTACAAAATAATAATTATCATGTGAGCTCAGAATTTAGGATTCATATCCTTCTTGTTGTTTTTGCTTCATTGGTTTTGATGAGATATTTGGATATGAATTATCTAATTCAAAGTTACTGCAGTAGAGAGAAGAAACAGATTCCTAAGTATCTGCAATATTTGCAAAGTATAAACCAAAGGTACCTGAATACTCCTATTAATTCCACAGACTTTGCTATATCACTAATCATTTTCTCTCAAGTGGAAATGAATTATGAGGCCTGCAGTTATCTAGTTAGCTACTTGCCTAGTCTATGCACTTGTTTAAGCGTATATACATTACTTGTTATTATTATTTATGACAGCAGCACCTAGAAGTCCCATTGAGATGATTTATACAACATGGAACAACTTCAATGAGAGATTGAGAGCGACCCACGCCAAAATAGCTGATACTCTGTTGGTTAGGGTGCTCATCTAGCAAAGGAGAGATCTGAATTCAAGTCCTTGCCCCAGAGTGCAGATTCAGACCATGGTCTCCTGTGTCCCAGGTAAGTGCCCTAAAGGCTAAGACTTATATGAGAGGGGCATAAAGAGACATACATGCATACATAGATTTGCTGTCCTGAAATTGGCTTTTCCAATTTGATGACAAATTCTGAACATTTTTGGAATCACATGGAATATTTTCTCTGATTTTTCGATTTGCTAGCTGAACCAAAAATCAATTATTCACTCAGCTCCATTGTAGAGCTTCCACCCTTTCTAGCTATTCTGCTGGAATGCTGCACCATGTAGTTTAAGTGGTGCTTCGCATTGGGCCAATGGGGACAGGCTCCCCTCACCTCTGCTGTGTATGCTGCAGGTGGAAGGGACAGATAAAATGGAGGAAGCCTAGCTCTCTTTGGGCAGGCTGAGGAGGAGGAAGGACATGGGTTGCAAGCTCCTGAAGAGACACCTGAGACTCTCCAAACAGTAGGAGCTGTGGACATGGGCTACTCTGTGGACAACCAGATGACTGCAGAGATTCACGGGGACGTCAAACTGCTGCCAGCAGGGAGATGCCTGAAATGCACCTTGCAGTAGGAAATGACCCAGGGAATGTAGTGAACGTTTGTGCTTAAACCCTTAATGAGGAATCCCCTGGCTTCATAGGGCCCTGGGTTGGAACTCGGGGGAGCAGGAAGTCTAAATTGCTTCCAAAAAAATGACAAAATAAAACTGTAATTTTTAACTATGGTTAAATTATGGGGCTTTTTACAATAAAAACATAGTAATTTTACTAACACTAAAAACCTTAACATATTAAGCTGAAATGCAGTAATTCTCTTATACTCATATTAACAATGCTGTCAGGTTGAATGCTCTACAGTATTACTGTGACACTAAAAATAAACATAAATCTAGTTTTAAACTACCATCAAAATAGTAACTCTTACTGCAATTAGTAACATTGGTATTCTGTTCTGAATTCCTTGCCACATATAAATGGTTATTTCCTACTTTCACAGAGAGCTGCATGCATCTATTATTCCAGATAGAAAATCTTGTTTTTAATTTATTCAGATTACTGAACATCTCTCAGATCATATAGAAACCCCATATTTCTTGACTGGAGCTCGAGCTGCACATCACTGAAAAAAGCTTGTATTTAAGTATATCTGACCTATTAGTATTTTTTCATACAACATTAAATAGAAGAATGTATGTGTCTGTCTAGCATACTTGTGTGTGGTCACACACAGATTAGATAGAGAGAGAGATAATGGAGATATTTCAGCACACTCAATATTATTAATTCTGATATAAATTAAATGAATTAGAGTCTTTTTTAAAGTACGATTTCATATTCTTTACTAAATGAAGCAAATCTCAATGAAAAAGCAAATTATTGCTCATTATGCAAATGAAATGAATACTTTTATTAGGAGCTAGTAATTATCATAATGATTCTATCTGGAATCGGCACTTTGACTTCAATAATATCCTTTGAGAGAGTATAAGAAACACACACAGGAATGAAGCACTAGGAAAAGATTTTCTTTCCCCTACATAAGAGCCAATATAAAGGAGTTCCTTCCAGGCTTCTATTCAAGATTTCTGGGATGTCCATATGGCAAATTCTGCCCCAAAAGGCATCATTCCAACCATATTCTTTAAGATGGAGGAGCAAAATCCAAGCAAATTAAACACTTGAGTTCAGCAATCACTATGTAGAAAAAAGCCAATCAACTAGAACACAAGACTTAAAACTAGATTGAGCTCTTTACACTGTTCCTCTCAGTCTATTTTTTTTCTTATGTGGACCATAGGTTTTGTGTTTTGTTGTTGCTGTCTGTTTAGAGGAAAAAGGCTGGCTCACTTTTGTTTCTTTTCAACCCATGTAATGCACATTAAGGTCAAATTCTCAAAACTAAAGCCTTTAAAATTTAATCTCCAGATTGTTGTTTTTTTTCATGCACAAAGCCCTACAAGTTGGTACACAAATTTCAAAACTGGGATAAGGCCCTTTTTTCATTTTTGAATCTCTGTTAACAAAAGTGATGTTTGCATATCTAGAGATGAGCACATAAGCCATTGCTTACAACATTCATAGAATTTTATCACTATAAAATACAATATCCTGATGGCATTGATCTATTGACAAAAGAGCAAAGTGAGAGGATTTATTTTTCAATATGATGAATTTCTGCACTACAGACGTGAGAGGTATTATTTACAAAGTTTCTATTGAATGTCTGTAGCAGTTTCAGTTGTACTGCACAGTATATCATGAACATAAGGAAGGGAAACGGTTCCGCATACATTGTCCCCTCTACTGGATGGACAATCATGAAAAAGTTTAACATGATGAAGCAAAGTAACAAATATTTGCTCCTTTTCCCAATAATTTTCAGTGAATGTCCGGGCATCACCTAGATAGATGATTTGTCTCATCATTATACATTTATAATTCGGTTCAACATCTCAATCAACAACAGAGAAAACAATTTTGTAAAAGTTTCTACTGTGGTTAAGGACTTCAATAGTGCATACTAGGGCTGTCAAGCAATTAAAAAAATTAATCGTGCAATTAATCACGCTATTAAACAATAACAGAATACCATTTCTTTAAATATTTTGGATGTTTTCTACATCTTCAAATATATTGATTTCAATTACAACACAGAATACGAAGTGTACAGTGCTCACTTTATATTTGATTACAAATATTTGCACTGTAAAAACAAAAGAAATAGTATTTCTCAATTCACTTAATACAAGTACTGTAGAACAATCTCTTTATCATGAAAGTTGAACTTAAAAATGTAGAATTATGTACAAAAAACCTGCATTCAAAAATAAAACAATGTAAAACTTTAGCGCCTACAAGTCCACTCAGTCCTACTTCTTGTTCAGCCAATCGCGCAGTCAAACAAGCTTGTTTACATTTGCAGGAGATAATGCTGCCCGCTTCTTGTTTACAATGTCACCTGAAAGTGAGAACAGGTGTTTGCATAGCACTGTTGTACCCGGCGTTGCAAGATATTTACATGCCAGATGTGCTAAAGATTCATATGTCCCTGGATCCTTCAGCCACATTCCTGAGGACGTTTCCATGCTGATGACAGGTTCTGCTCAATAACGATCCAAAGTAGGGCGGACCGATGCATATTCATTTTCATCATCTGCGTTAGATGCCAGCAGCAGAAGACTGATTTTCTTTTTTGGTGGTTTGGGTTCTGTAGTTTGTGCATCAGAGTGTTTTTCTTTTAAGACTTCTGAAAGCATGCTCCGTACCTCATCCCTTTCAGATTTTGGAAGGCATTTCAGATCCTTAAACCTTAGGTTGAGTGCTGTAGCTATCTTTAGAAATCTCACATTGTTACCTTCTTTGCATTTTGTCAGATTTGCAGTGAAAGTGTTCTTAAAATGGATCAATATCCTAGACAGCAATAACATGCAATACATGGCAGAATGCAGGTAAAACAGAGCAGGAAACATACAATTCTCCCCCAAGGAGTTCAGTCACAAATTTAATTAATGTATTATTTTTGTTAACAAGCGTTCATCAGAATGGAAGCATGTCCTCTGGAACGATGGCCAAAGCATGAAGAGGCATATGAATCTTTAGTGCATCTGGCGAGTAAATACCTTGCAACACCAGCTACAACAGTGCCATGCAAATACCTGTTCTCACTTTCAGGTGACATTGTAATTAAGAAATGGGGAGCATTATCCTCCATAAATGTAAACAAACTTGTTTCTCTTAGCGACTGGCTGAACAAGAAGTAGGACTGAGTGGATTTGTAGGCTCTAACGTTTTACATTGTTTTGTTTTTGAGTGCAGTTATGTAACAAAAATAATACATTTGTAAATTGCACTTTCGTGATAAAAAAATTGCACTACAGTACTTGTATGAGGTGAATTGAAAAACACTATTTCGTTTATCATTTTTACAGTGCAAATATTTGTAATCAAAATATAAAGTGAGCACTGTACACTTTGTATTCTCTGTTGTAACTGAAACAGATATATTTGAAAATGTAGAAAAACATCAAAAATATTTAATATATTTCAATGTATATTCTATTGTTTTACAATGTGATTAATCACAATTAATGAGTTAATCATATGAGGTAACTGCAATTAATCATCAGCCCTAGTGCATATCCTTAAATTATTCACAATCTCAAAGCAGTGAGTCACTGCTTCAATGGGTGGTGTGTGAACCTCCCCTTCGGGGAGGCTAGCTCATGGCCCAGCCCTACCCCACTCCTTACGCCCAAAGCCCTGCCCCTCCTCATCCCCTTCCATCTCCCCACCTGCCTGCCAGGGCCCCGAGGCCCCCCTCCAGCCTACTGCCAGAAAAGCCCCGGCTAAACTGCCCCAAGCACAAGCCCACCCACCCAAGCTCTCCCAATCCCTGGGCCATTGGCCAGACTGCCCAAGCTGCACCAGCTGGCCCAAGCACAGGCCCACCTGCCCCAGCCACCCCAATCCTGGGCCACCAGCTGCCATGACCCCCGGCTGGCCGTGGACTGGCTCAGACCCCAGGCCACCAGCCGGCCCAAGCATTGATCCAACCTGAGCTGCCCCAGGCCTCTGGCCAGCCTGAGTGGCCAGCCAAACAAGCTCCAGGCCACTGGCCTGAGCTGAGCTCCCACCAGCTTTCGGGGAAAAGGGGAGCGAGGGCGGAGCCACAGCCTGGGTTAGAGAAGGCTTAGCTTCCCCTGGCCTATTATACATGCTGCCCATGTCTGCTTCCATCTGTATTCTCAGTTGTAACACATCAGCTAGTAATCCAGGCCCTAGAATCTGGGCCATGAGCCCCCAGGCAGGATTGAGACTGTAACCACCACCTAGCCACTCACCCAAAGATGTGGAAAAGTGGGCTAGTGAAGCTCTAGCTCACAGAGGGCCCACAAAGCTTCTGTTTGGAGGAGATGTCCCCCAAGTGGCAGGGACACATTACTTAAACCAGAAAGAGGCACAGGAAGCTGTGCCTGGCTGGCTGGCAGCTGCTATAGACCCTGCCTACTTGCCTGATTCCTGAGCCCTGTCTGTTGTTGGTTCCTGCCCTTCTTATCTCAGAACCCTTTCTATTGCCAGTTCCTGCTTTCCTGCCTCATTCCAGGTCTCTGCTCCTATCCCAACCCTGACCCTGACTCCAGCTCTGACCTTTGGCTTGGCACCTGACTCTGGCTCTGGTTTCAGGCACCTGACTCTAAGCATTAAGCATGATTGCTCACACTCCGGTCCCTGCAGGAATACTGATTGGCTGCCTCATCTCAGAGCTAGTACTGCTGGAGATGAAAACTCAGCACTGTGCAGGACATGGTGGGGCAGTAATTCTCCTTCCCTGCTAATGGTATACAAGACATTTATATGTTAGGAGAGAGTTCAATTTTCACATGCACTGAGCCAAATTCTGCTCTTAGAGCAGTACAGATCTAGAATAACTTAACACTGACACTAATGAGCAAATGGCAGCAGAATTCACAAGTGCCATAGCTGACAAACCATATACAGTCCCAAGAGGTAAGTGTGTAGGTGTGAACATCTTACTCACATTGTGTGATCAGTTGATGGCCTGTGGTTTTCTTCCCCAGGATGTACGTTTGCTCCATTTCCAAGGCTCCACTGGAATGCATTAGTAGAATGGACTGAAACAGTTGCTGCTGCCACTTCTGTTACTGGTTGATACCATTCACATAGGTTTTCATCTTCAAAATCACAAACTTCCACAGCTTTACAAGAAAAAAATAGAATACTTAGTATATGTCTACTAACTGGGAATGATCAGACTGTTGATGTTGGGTTTAGTGAACGATTGAGTATAAAAGAATTGCAGTTTAGTTTCTTTAATGAGTATTTATACAGCATCAATAAGCATGGCTTTTCCCTATTGTCACAATACCAATTCTACTCACTATATTATTGGCTAAGGAATAAACTCTAATCTGGGGAGAAAAATCATTATTCACCTTGGTGTCTAACATCAGATCATATTATATATGAAAAGGACCCATTTCCTCTGGTGACGTCATATGCAAAGATATCAGTGTAAAAGCCATTAGCTATCAGTGTGATAGCAACTTTATGAAGGGAACTCAAAAAGCAAATTAGTTTTATTTTAGCAATCCAAATCATATCTGAATGCCTTACTTGGGTAGTATTTCAGCCTCCTGTGCCTTAGCTTATCCCTTCCTGAAGATGGGACAAATTAGTATTCCAGTTGCCCTGTCCCACTCAGTGTCCCCACACACAGAAGCTAATGGTTAAGGCTCTGTGTTTGTCATGGAGGTCACAGATTATGTGACTTTCTGTGACTTCTGCAGCGGCCGGTGTGCCTCGCCTGGGGGCCACCTGAGCAGCTCAGACAACCACTGGGCCAGTCACATCAGCTTATCTAGGGTGGGCTCCATGCGAGGGCTACAGGAACTCTCCTCCCTCAGATTCTAGCTCCCTGTGCTGCCTGTGCTGGCAGGCACTGCCCCCACAGCTCCCATTCGCTGCGGTTCCCAGCCAATGGGAGCTGCAGAACCGGAGCTTGGGGCAGAGCGGAGGCAGCACATGGAGCTCAGGAGCTGGATAGGGAGCCTACCCCAGACTCGCCACACTTCCCTCCCCCAGCATCTGCAGTGCCCCCCCAGCCCCAAGACGTCCCCTCCCCAAGTTTTAGTCGGGGTATATAGTACACCTCTACCCCGATATAACATGACCCAATATAACACGAATTTGGATATAACGCAGTAAAGCAGTGCTCGGGGGGGTGGAGCTGCACACTCTGGCAGATCAAAGCAAGTTCGATATAATGCGGTTTCACCTCTAATGCAGTACGATTTTTTGGCTCCAGAGGACAGCATTATATTGGGGTTGAGGTGTAAAAGTCATGGACAGGTGATGGGCTGTAAATTTTTGTTTATTGTCTGTGACTTTTACTAAAAATAACTGTGTCTAAAACATAGCCTTACTAATGGTCATTTCCACTACTTAAGGAACTGGTCAACTGCAGTGTAACTTCCAAAGTACTTTATAGAAACTCCAAATTTGCCTTGTGGTGCAGGTTCCAGGACTTTCAAACAGATTAGCACAGTTTAGTTCAAGGAACTGCTCTGAAGATTCTACAGGGGAACGTGAAAGTTGTATTGCTAATCCATGCAGCTTGTAAAGGTTGGTGCTGCTTAGGGCTCATGTACACTTACAGCACTGCAGCTGTGCCACTGTAGCACTTATTGAAGATGCTATCTATACTGATGAGAGAGCTTTTCTCATCAGCATAGGTACTCCACTTCCCCAAGAGGTAGTGGCTATGTCACCAGGAGGAGCCCTCCCATCAAAGCAGTGCTGTTTATTCCGGGGGCTAGGTCACTATAACTACTTCACTCAGTGTAGACCAAGCGTTAGATCAGGGATCAGCAATCTTTGGCAAGCGGCCCTTCAGGGAAATCCGCTGGCAGGCTGGGACAGTTTCTTTACCTGCAGTGTCCACAAGTTCAGTCGATCGCAGCTCCCACTGCCCACGGTTCATCATTCCAGGCCAGTGAGGGTTGCGGGAAGGGCCATGGGCTGAGGGATGTGCTAGCAACCCCTTCCCGCAGCCCCCATTAGCCTGGCACAGCGAACTGCAGGTAAACGGTGCAGGTGATGCTGCAGGTAAACAAACCATCCCAGCCTGCCAGCGGATTTCCCTGATGGGCCACGTGCCAAAAGTTGCCGATCCCTGCCTTAGATGATCTCTGTATTAGTAAGTTATAATGTTTGAGACAACATGTTGTCCTGGGTAACCTCTTTGGGGGACTAGAGGTTGGGGAATGAAGGGGGGGCTAACAGAGCAGCTTCATTAGTTTAAAAAGTTACAGTAAAGCTAACCACAACCAATGTCTCTGCCTAATTATCTATAAGATTAATAATGCTTTCTGACAGTGAGAAGAGGCACAGTCTACAGTACCACACATACTCTTTTACAGTTTTACGTGTTTTATAAATATTATGCGTTAAAGTGCAATTGACAGTGGATAACACCCTTCTGTGCAAAGATCGTTGCCTGCAGGATGTACTTCAGGCATATTCAGATATTGCCATTTAAGTGATGAATTGCATTCATTTCTGTGGCAACTGCAGACTTCAGATTGCATGCAGCAGATTAAGCAGTATTCTCCATAGCATTTATCCCCCTGAAGAGATGACGGGTGACTTGGAAGACAGACAAAGTGAATTTGTGAGAAAAAACTTGTTCCACCCAGTGAGCTCTGCTTCATGCTAAAGTTTCACATCAGTGTTTCTCCTCAGTAACTAGGGCTGGAAGAAAACTGCATGAAAATGTCCATCAGTATTTGAATTTGTAAATCACTTCCACTTTTTCCATTTGGGTTCACTTACCATGGACACTCAGTGGCTAATGTTTTACTGAAACAAATGTTAACAGAAAGTAGATATTAAAATCACATGTGAGTGTATTTGTGGACAATATATTTTATATTCATACATACACAAACAAAATATTTCACTTTATAAATGCTCACACATTTAATCAGGAAAGAAAAACAATACCATGTGATTTGGCTGACCAATCATAAGCATGCAATATCTTAATTTTTCAATATTCATAATCAATCTATACAGGAAAAAACTGAAGAGATTGGTGAAATTAAAATCAAATAATTTTGAAGAAACTGCTATATTCAAGGAAGTTTCTTGAGTATTAATAATTTTAAAAAATAATTCATTATTATTTATTTGTACTATGGTGATCCACAACAGCTGATTGTATTCAGTGCTGAACATTTAGACTAGAGTTGGCTGGAAAATGCTCTTTCACTGAAATCAAAATTGTGCATGGGAATGTGTTGATTTCAACAACATGTCATTTAGAAAAAGATCTAAATGAAGCATTCAATAATATCACAACATTCCATTTCAACATTTTCAGAACCGAATGTTTCCAGTTTTGAAACTACTTTTCATGACAACAATTTTATTTTGTATTATGATTTTTTTTGAAAGTGGAAATCAAAACTAAAAGTTTTGATTAAACATAATTTTTTTTTAAAAATGTAGTTTTGTAGCAATTTTTGAAATTCAATGTTTCATTCAAATTCAGAATGAAAACAAATTTAGAAATTGCAGAATTTCCCATAACCTGGAAATTCTGGTTTCCCACACCTCTAATATAGACACAGTTCCTGTCCTGAAGGGGTAGTCTAAATACGTTTCCTCTTCTGAACTAGCAGACCAGGATTATCAAGGACTATATTTTAAGACACAAATATAAAGCAACAGTTTGATTTCTATTAATAAGTATCTTGATACTAGAAATCCATCAGGAGCAACCAACAAGTTACTTCTTTGTAACTCTTCTGGCTATATCCACTCTTCCCTTAATGCCATATTATCTTAATTTCTTGCTCATCAACAATTGCCTTGATGCTTTAAAAAGATGAGCAGTAATTACTGGTTCCGTTAATTTGAGAAACTGTTTTGTTTTTTTTTAAATGGCTATGTATTGCAATTAAACACTAAGTGATATAAGCTTTTGAGTAAGTAATTTGAGTCGAAATATAAAGTATCAAATTCCAGTCTGCACATTGGAAGGTTGAAGATGCATAACATCTCAGATTCCCATACTACAAAGCTGAAGGTTAGTTTTTCTTTGGGGAAGCTTACATGAAGATTAATGCCAGGACATAAATACAGAGTAGCAAATAAAGATATGGAATAATTAAATATTTTAATATCTCAGAATTAATGTGTTAGTATATCATAATAATTAGTTCACTGACCACAAGAGGACTCATCAGACTTATCAGAGCAGTCAGGTCTGAAATCACATCTCTGGATCATCTGGATGCAGTGGCCCGTTTCTCTACAGACAAATTCCTTCTCTGTGCAATTGTTCGTAGGGAGTGTTGCAGGAACTGAAGTTCCTGAGGGTGTTGATGAGATAGTTGGCAAATTTCCTTATGAAAAAAATAATTCAAACAATGTCTTTATTCAACAGTTCTTTGATCTCTGCACTTGAACTGTGGAATTGCTATGAGAATCTCCTCCTATCTAACATCCTTTTGTTATCATCTCCTTGCTGTTCGGTCCATTTGAAAGAAAAAAAATACTTTGACAATCACCTTCCTGTCCCACCACTCTAACTGTGTCATGCCAATTTTCTCTCCACTGGATTCCTTTCTCATCAGGTTTAAGCACCTAATTCCCACAGTCCACTTCCAGCATCTGGCAGTCAGAGGCCAGGGACACCCAGAGCATGGGGTTGTATCCTTGACCATCTTGGATAATAGCTATTGATGGACCTGTCCTCTATGAACTTATCTAATTCTATTTTAACCCCATTATAGTTTTGGCCTTCACAAAATGCCATAACAATGAGTTCCACAGGTTGAGTGTTTGTTACCTAAAGAAGTACTCCCTTTTGTTTTCTTTAAAGCTGCTGCCTATTAATTTTGTTGGGTGACCTCTGCTTCTTGTGTTATGTGAAGGAGTAAATAATTCCTTATTAACTTTCTCCACACCTTCTCAATCACGCCTCCCTTTAGTCATCTCTTTTCCAAGCTGAAACGTCCCAGTCTTTTTAATCTCTCTTCATATGGAAGCTGTTTCATGCCCTTAATCATTTTGTTGCCCTTTTCTGAACCTCTCCCAATTCCAATATATCTTTTTTGAGATGAGGCGACCACATCTTCATGCAGTATTTAAGGTATGGGCATACCATGGATTTATATAGAGACAATATGATATTTTCTGTCTTATTATCTATCCCTTGCTTAATGATTCCCAACATTCTGTTAACTTTTTTGACTGCCACTCCAAATTGAGTAGATGTTTTCAGAGAACTATCCACAATGACTCCTAATTTAGATCCTATCATTTTGTATGTATAATTTGGGTTATATTTTCCAATGTGCATTACTTTGCATTTCTCAACATTGAATTTCACCTGCCTTTTTGTTGCTGAGTCACCCAGTTTTGTGAGATCCATTTATAACTCTTCTCAGTCTGTTTTGGACTGAACTATCTTGAATAATTTTGTATCTTCTGAAAATTTTGCCACCTCACTGTTTATCCCTTTTCCCAGCTCTTTTATGATCATCCCACTATTCCTTTTTTTTTTTTTTGACCACCTTCAGCCTCCTCTGTTTCTTCATACAAATTCACCACTGTTTGTGCTGGGGCCTTGTCCCCTGAAGCTCTATCATTTGGAACAGACTTTTTAAATCCTTCTGCCTCCCTATCTAGTTTCATTTGCCAGCTGAAGACATTTGCTCCTTTGTCTAGATCTCTTAATTTCCCTCCCCCTCCACCACTGCAGATATTTTTACATTAACTTTGTATCATTTAACTTTATACATTGTTTGTGTGAAAGATGCCATACACAATAAAGTTGTACTGTGCACTATTTAGATTTGATTTTAAAAAAGGAGAAATGATCCATGAAAAAAGCATACAGCATGCAGTACAGTCCTGCTGGACCTAATTATTTTGCTTAGAAGAAGTCTGTGCATGTTAAAACTATGTTTGTCTGCATGAGAGTCTACTAAGATAGCTATTCTAGGAAAATCATTTTGTGCTAAAATGTCTGCTGTTCTTCTGCTTTCTGTTACTACTGTCAGTCAGCTGTCAGACCATATATTACATTTCATTTTCTTCTGCAGCTAACACCAGCCCTCTTAGAAGCTTACTCTTTGTTTGTTTGTTTTTGTTATGAAACACAGTAGGCATGGGATTTTGTAGATATCTTGGGACACAAGGTATGATGTTTCTGTAGACATTGTACCAAACTAGGTAGTGAAGACTTTGGGCAGACAGTAGTGTCATTAAAACTGTTTGTGTACTGTAGTGTGAGTGTTTGACTTCTTTGTTTTGACGTTGTCAGAATAATGTCTTCATTTAATTGATTATACACATATGTATGTGCAGATCTCTCTCTCTCTCTCTCTCTCTCTCTCTCTGTGTCAGTCAAAAGATGGAATGAATTTTGCTGAGTGAAATTTTAATATATTTACACTGCTTTAGAAGTTTGGTGCTCCTTCAAGAAATCAAATTACCTTGTTGCTGGTTATGGAAAACAAGTTCCTGTGACTGACTGTTAGAGCTGCTGACACTTTTTCCCTCCACCCCTAGATACTGGAACTTCTATCTTACAGAGCTTATTTTCTAGCCAGTGTCCCCAGGCATCTGAGCACAGTTTCTTCCCCTTACACATCTAACCTGATCTTAGACATTGAGCTGAAGTATCAAGAGGCACTTCCTTTTTCTATACAGTCAGGACTCAGGATACTAGGCATATCTAACATAAGAACGGCCATACTGGGTGTCATAAAATATAAAGGGAAGGGTAACCATCTTTCTGTATACAGTACTATAAAATCCCTCCTGGCCAAAGGCACAAAATCCTTTTACCTGTAAAGAGCTAAGAAGCTCAGGTAACCTAGCTGGCACCTGACTAAAAGGACCAATAAGGGGACAAGATACTTTCAAATCTGGGGAGGGGGAAAAGGCTTTGTTTTGCCTGTTCATTGTCTGTCTGTTCTGTATACTTGCCAGAGACAGATCAAGAAGGCAAGCAATCCAACTCAATTAGAATTAGTAAGTAATAATAAGGGAATGTGTTAGTTTACTTTTATTTTGGCTTGTGATTTTCCTTGTCTAGAGGGAGGTTTATCCCTGGTTTTGCCTAGAGGGGAGATCCTCTATGTTCTTGAGTCTTTTGTTATTCTGTAAAGTACTTATCATCCCAATTTTACAGAGGAAATTCTTTTATCTTTTCTTTAATTAAAATTCTTCTTCTAAGAACCTGATTGTTTTTTCATCGTTTTAAGATCCAAGAGTTTGGGTCTGTGTTCACCTGTACCAATTTGTGAGGTTTTATTCTCAAGCCTCCCCAGGAAAGGGGGTGAGGCCTTGGGGGATTATTCTCAAGCTTGCTCAGGAAAAGGAGTGTAGGGGATTGGGGGAATATTTGGGGAAGGTAGGGCTCCAAGTGGCCCTCCCTAAATGTTTGTTTAAATCACTTGGTGGTGGCAGCGTTACCTAATCTAAGGAATAGGGGAGTTTTTAACCTAAGCTGGCAGAAATAAGCTTAGGGGGTCTTAATGTGGGTTCCCAAGTCTGTATCCTAAAGTTCAGAGTGGGGAGAGAACCCTGACACTGGGTCAGACCAAAGATCCATCTAGCCCAGGATCCTGTCTTCCAACAGTGGCCAATGCCAGGTGCTTCAGAGGGAATGAACAGAACAGGTAATAATCAAATCACATTTTTGGCTTTTCACTAATTAGTTTTCCAGATGTCAATTGCCACAATATTTCCTTTCTGTACTCAATAAGCACACTCTTGAATCTGCTGGAGGACATTTCCAGGACATTGCTAGCTAACTGTTAGGGGATGGTGAAAGGTTCTGGGTAACAGGGCTGGACAGATGGGAAAACTAGTTGGGATTTGATTGTTAGACAGGAGAGGCAAGATTTGAGCTGCTTTTCATATTACAGAACAAGTTCCTCCACTGACATTATTAACCAAAATGAATCAATTACAAGTCCCAGGGCTCTGGGTGCAAAGAGATTTATAGTTATTTTCTAACTTTTTTCTCACCATTGTAAAGGCTACAGTCTGTAAAGGACAAGTCATCTATTCCAATGTCTCCACAGAAACCGTCTCCCACAGTACCTTCCACCAAGATCTAGGGAAACAATAATTATGAAACCATTTGTCAACATATACTAGACTTTCACTTTTCATTAGATATTTAATATCAATTGATAGAAGAGCCATTTACTATGTTTCATGATTTTAAAATGAGCTTAAATTTGTTCTTGTGGAGATACTGTATTTGGTAACTGTCATAAACGGATAGTTAAGAGTTAATAGAACAGAAGTACTTCATATCTCTTTTGCCTGTAAAGGGTTAACAAGATCAGTGAACCTGGCTGTCACCTGACCAGAGGACCAATCAGGGGACAGGATACTTTCAAATCTTGAGGGAGGGAAGTTTGTGTGTGCTGTTAGAATTTGGTTGTTGTTCTCTCTGGGTTCTGAGAGTGACCAGACGTGCAACCAGATTTCTCTCCAATCTCCCTGATACAGGTTCTTATAGATTCCAAATAGTAAGTACTAGGTGATAAGGCGAATTAGGCTTATTTTTGTTTTCTTTATTTGCAAACGTGTATTTGGCTGGAAGGAGTTCACACGTGTATTTGGCTAGAAGGATTCAAATGTGTATTTTGCTGAAAGGATTTTAATTTGTACTTGTATACTTAGGCTGGGAGGGTATTCCCAGTGTTTATAGCTGAAAGACCCTGTCACATATTCCATCTTAAATTTACAAAGATAATTTTTACTGTTTTTTCTTTCTTTAATTAAAAGCTTTTCTTGTTTAAGAACCTGATTTTTTTTAATTCTGGTGAGACCGCAGGGGACTGGGTCTGGATTCACCAGGGAACTTGTGGGGAGACAGGAGGGAAGGGGGAGAGAAAAGTTAATTTTCTCTTTGTGTTAGGATTACTTTCTCTCTCAGGGAGAGTCTGGGAGGGGGAGAGAGAAGGAGGGGGGAAGGTGAATTTTCCTCTCTGTTTTAAGATTCAAGGAGTTTGAATCACAGTGATCTTCCAGGGTAACCCAGGGAGGGGAAGCCTGGGAGAGGCAATGGTGAGGGAAAGGGTTTACTTTCCTTGTGTTAAGATCCAGAGGGTCTGGGTCTTGGGGGTCCCCAGGCAAGGTTTTGGGGGGACCAGAGTGTACCAGGCACTTGAATTCCTGGTTGGTGGCAGCGCTACAAGTACTAAGCTGGTAATTGAGCTTAGAGGAATTCATGCTGGTACCCCATCTTTTGGACGCTAAGGTCAGAGTGGGGGTTTATACCATGACAGTAACACTTCATGAAAGAGATTAATCATTGTCAATGCTCCCTGCTGTTCACGTTCATCACAGTGAACTATGATATTAATGTGGTTGGTTTTACAGTCACATTTAAATCCACTGAAACATTGTGACGTAAAATGATGGCAAGATGGTATAATAAATGGCACACTATGATTAGCTCTTTTAGTAGTTGCTGTAATAACATTAATCATATTTATTTTAATAGTTATGTGAATAAGTTATATACTTTTATGAGAATCCCACTAAACTGAAAATAATTAGATACACAGATATACTATATTAAACTTTAAAGAGAGGTACATATTTCAGTAAATAGCAGATACTTGATACATTTACTTTTAATTATTGCCAAAACTTAGAACAGATTAGTATTTAGAATAAACAACAGGCAAGAGAATTAGCTTCTTTCCTTTTGAATGATTCAGAACTGTCAAACACTGTGATGTCACAAACAATACAGTTATGGAGACCCTGTCAGCTTCAATGTTCTTAATTTTAACTTTCCTTTAAAAATTGCTTACTTCTTATAGAGCTCCCTTAAAATGCTCTCTCTCTTTTTTACAAAAAATGTACAAGGCTTCCCTGTTTCCCTGTTGAATGTTTATCAAGGTTAGAGCTTGCTGAAAAATGAGAACTTTTTTATTAAAAAAGGGAGAAAAAATTCATCTCAGCTCACCCCCCGCCCCAACAAGGTTTCTAGATCACCCCCATTGTAATGATCCAACACCTCCTTGAGAATTCCCAAAACATTTTAAGTTGTCTTGCAAGGTGCAGCTGTCCCTCTGCCCAACTTTTGGTTCAATCACACCAAAGACAACTCCCATGAGTGACTGGGTCAATTACTAAGTAATATAGCCCTTGCCACACTGACTGTCCTGGTTTCCTTACTTTATATAGGGAAAGTTAATAACCTGTGTATACCAAGATAAAACATCATAGTTAATTACTGAAATAACATGCACACAGGAATGAGTTTCCACAAAGCCCATGAAACACTGGTTAAAAACTCAAATGTAAGTCTCAAGACATGACATTGGAGCTCAACACCAAGTTCACACAAAGGAACAAAAAATAAGTTGTAACAAGATGCCACAGTACTGCTTCACAGTACTACAAAAACATAATGTTTTTGCAATAATGTCTAAAACTGCAAAAACAGAACATTTATTTCCAAAAATTAATGAACCACAACTCCAAATAAAGTCACCAAAGACATGTGGTAATTGTGAGGAAGTGTCTTGATTAAATGTCAGTAGCATATTGAATAAAGCATCCTGGCATCAAATGCCATCTCAGAAACATACATTTGGATATTATGCTTTAATTCTTTTTTTGTCCTATAGTTAATTAGCTCTTTTAAAGCATGTACAGTTTCCGAAATCAGCACTGCATCTTAAGCAGGCACGGTCCCCAACAACATAGAAAAAAGAATTACGGATGCTTATTTTTACTCTCTAAGAGAACCACTGTGCTAGATAAATCTCAATATTGATGAAAAATTGTTATAATTAAATTATTATAACTTATTCTTATAATATAGGATCATTATAAACTTGTCTGTGCCTTTACTGAATTTTAAGAGATACCTACTCTTCTGCTATGCCCACAATGCATGGAGAATATAACAATATTGCCTTATGGTTTTGGTTGCTTATGTTATTAAATAAGATATTCAAATTAAATACAGAAATTTCAGGAAGCTTCTACTTTCTATTCCATAGTTAAAAGTATCATCTGTCAAAGGAAGGTGACACCTCCTTGGCCATGAAATCATGTTTACTACATTCAAGTGTGTTTATGAAGACTCTAAAATGCAGTTTTTATAACTACTACTTTGTTTTAATTCTATACTATTTCCTTTTTGTACTATGTTTTAAAGTGTTTATTGGTTATTGCAATTTGTGCTTTGTACAAAATACTTAATAGAAGTTTTAATGGCCAGTTGTAAATATTATAAACAACAGGTCATAAATCTAAGGAGAACTGTAAGGAAAAAAGGCAACAGACAACAAATTGTCTTTATCAAAAAATGTAACACCACTCTGGTCTAAAATATCATTTGGCACAGATATGATTTTTATTTCAAACAACAGACTTTGAAAAATATTTATGTCCTGACTTTAGAAAAATGCAAGGCTGGGATGGGTGGGAGGAACATGGGAGAGGTTATCAGAAGCCATAAAACATTAAAATGGGCTTTCCTACCCAACCCTTTGCAGGAGAAAGCCTCTAATTAAACCTACTCAAAACGTACTCGAGAATTTTCTGCTCTCCTTAATTTTATAGCACTCATTACAACTCTTCCACTTGTCTATATAAGCAAGATTGCTAAGAAGAATGAAATCAGAGGACCACCAAACAAACAACCTCAGTGACTTTGCTAAGGGCTTGTGTACACTGGCATTTTACAGCACTGCAACTTTCTTGCTCGTGGGGTGTGAAAAAACACCCCCCTGAGCGCTGCGAGCTTCAGCGCTATAACGTGCCAGTGTAGACAGTGCCCCAGCACTGGGAGCTATGCCCTTTGTGGAGGTGGTGTTTTTAGAGCCCTGGAGAGCTCTCGCCCAGCGCTGTGCCGTGACTACACAAGCCACGTTAAAATGCTGCTGCTGCAGCCAGTGGAGAGACAATACAGTTAGCTCAAGCACAGCTACACAATGATTATGATTTATTAAGACAGGTCTCCTTGCTAATTTGGTCTTAATTTACCAAAGAAGAGCATGCCCACCCAAGCATTCTTAAGCATTCTTAAAGGGAGGCCCATCTCTGTTAAAAGCTCTCCACATCCAGGGAGACATACAGGAAAGAATACAATGGAAATAACAATTGTTTATGATCTGTGTTCTGTTTTGTGATGTTTTGTGTAATATCTTTATTTATTTAATAATAAAACAGTCATTATAATGTTGATGATTATTATGCCTGTTTTTAATTATGGTGTCCCCTAAGGCATGGCAAAGAATCCTGTGTGATTAAAATTGTGGGAGTCACATCCTCTAAAGGAGCAGGAATCTACCTTAAAATACTGTAAAGGCAAGGAAGAGGATAATGAAGCAGTAGTGAATGGTTAGCCATACTCTTACTACTGGAAAATATACAGATTGAGGGCTGGGGTAAATTACTTTTTTTGCTTTAAATATGCTCCTACATTCCCCTCACAAATATGAGTTTGCATATATTTGATAGTTTAAGGCTTGATTGTGGAGTTACCATAATCCCTGAGTAAAGAGCAGCATGTAGTTGCACTGTTTCAAGGCCCTGCTCCTGCTCCCACTAAAGTTAATAGCAAAATTCCCCTTGACTTCAGTGGTGCAGAATCAAACTCCAGGAGGAAACCAAGGGGCATGTAATCTCCACCAGAGCTTTACCTAGTACGTATTAGTTCCCCTATGCATTAACTCAGCTGCAGTAACCCGGGTATTGGAGGTCAAGCTTCTTCCACACCCTGGTCACTTGAATGGGAAGGGGAATAGTAGCCCATAATCTGTCACTCATTCAGGGGTTTTTGCTCACCTTTATGCCCCCGTATGAATACGTGTAGGAAAATGCACAATCCTGCCTACAGTCCACATAAAAATTGCAAGGATATTTTGCCACTAGGATATCACGTCATTGTAAATAACATTAAATCTTAAAGCACTGTGCAAACATTAAATAATTAAGATGCTGCTTCCACTCTGATGATGCATATGGTGGACAACATCAAAGAAAGCTATCCAATAAAAAGAACAGGTACAAAAACAGATAGCAATTTATTTATGGAACAATGGTCCTGTAGACAAAACAAGTAGTGAGTTGCAAGATGACACTCATTTGTGTGATTTCTCACTGACTAATGCACTGCATGCTGTTCTAGTTCTTGGTGAAATTAACTAATGTATGCATGAAAGATTGTTTTAAAAAAGCATGCTTTTGAAGAGAATATTAATTAATCCAGCATAATGTGCGCCTAAAATGAAAACCTCTAATAAAAAAATCCAACAGAATTATTGCAAGAAAACAAGTCTCCTGTCCTTTCAACGAGGAGCATTACTTTTCCACATAACACACATAAATCATATCCTAAATAGTCATCCCATCCTTTTGTTTTCCATTTAACTTAAAATGGAGTCCCTGTTAAACCTCAATCAGCGTTCTTTAATGCTGGCATTATAAAAAAGGCACTGTGATAGGACAAATCAGGATAGCCATTTTTAGTGAACATCACACAACAAGGTATACAAGTAACTTGCCAACACTCCAAATTCAGTTGTGTTCAATTTTAATCCAGTTAGTCAGTCACATGTGCAGCATTTAAATTATAACTTGACAGTGTTTTCTATTTATAGGTTAACAACTATATCCAGACTAAAATTCAGGCCAAGGACTGGTGTTTTTATTAGCTCATCATATAGTTAATACTCCGAAAATAAAAATGAGCACTCTGAAAACAATCTTATTATTGTACTTAAGTGTGCTGGTGACCTCTATGCTGTGATTTGCTGCTATAAACCTTGGTCAGCTCAGCTAATGGCTTCTAGCCACAAATTTCCTGCACATACACCCACAAACATGACTTCCTCAAATTCTGAGCCCATCTTCACCCTGTCACCCCATACCAGACTTCACCACTGCCCCTTATCCTTAGAGGGAGAATTAGTTCCCTCATCCTACCAAAAGGACTTAATCATTTAATTAAAGGATATTACATATCCTGGTATAGGAAGTTGCAGGGACAGTTCTTTGCATGATGACAGTTTGAAAGCACATGTACCTTTTGGGAACAATGGGAATAATCGTCCTTGTTACACCTTGTTGTGATACTGAAAGACCTAATGTACATCTTTCGGTGGACTGTATTCACAGAAAGAGAGCAGGAGTCCTGCAGATGAGCAATGTAAACATAGAAACAAGTTGGATATTTTCTAAAAAGTGTTTTATCTGGTGAACTTTAACTCAAGATTCTTCTTCCCCTCTGATAATTCATTACCCTAAAGAAAAAATAAAATAAAATTTGAGTTTCTTGGAAGGCTTCTTTAGTTACTCAGTGACTAGTATCATGGGTCTAATACCTTTGTATAAAACATGATTCAAATTAATTCTTTAAAATAACATGTTTGTTTGGGGAAGTATCTACTAGATATGTTCATTCAATTGTGCCACAGGGTCAACCACATGAGTTCAGACAAACTTCACAGTGTAGTTCTAACTCATCTTAAGGATCTGTAATCTATTTGAAACTTTGATTTCTCTACAGGCTTTCTAAAAGAATAGCTGTTCAAAGCACTGAGGTTGTTTTAAGTACTACTCTGTATTTGCCATTTTAAAAGTGGAAACAGGTCAGTTTCTGATCTAGTTCTGCAATATATAGCTGGGTCTATGTGAAACCTTTGTAAATGTTTACCACTTTTAAATTAATTTGCCAGCTCCAAACTGAACATGCTATTATAAAACAATCTGGAGGGAACTTATCTACCATGAAGCTCATTTCACATCTCACTTATTATTTGAATGAGGATAAATAGTTCTGATTTCTCCAGCTCTAACAACTGCTCAGATCCAGCTTGGAGCAAGGCTTATTTGCTGAAAGGCAGATCTAAGGATACCCTCTAGGGAAGTGGGAGCCCTAGGTTCAAGTTTTTGCTCCAGTTAAGAGTCAAACCTGGAACTGCTACATCCTAGGTGAATACCTTAAGATTATGAGGAGGGTACCACTGCTACCTCCTCCTCCATTTCTATTAATCTAGCTCGTTTCCTTTGCTTTACTTAACATATCTGAACCAAAACATTTACTTTCAGGTTGAACCATCTTTTCCCAACTTTTTCAATTTGCTAAAAATTCCAGAAATAATCAGTTTTTGTTTGACCTGCCAGAATGAAAAAAAGTCAGTTATTCACACAGTTCTGTATTTATGTGTGTTGTTGGATCAGCACCAGAGTGCTCAAGCCCACAATGCACAAAATATAGCTCAAGTTATAGAACTTCTTCAATGGTGTTTAAATTTGCAAATGAATTTTAGTTCTGCAGTTTCTCTTTGAAGTCTGTTTTTGAAGGTTTTTTTTGTTCAAGCATGGCTACTTTTAAGTCTGTTATTGCATGTCCAGGGAGATTGAAGTGTTCTCCTACTGGCTTTTATTTGTTACCGTTCTGATGCCTGATTTGTGTCCATTTATTCTTTTACGTAGAGACTGTCTGGTTTGGCCAATGTACATGGCAGAGGGGAATTGCTGGCCCATGATGGCATATATAACATAAGTAGATGGGCAGGTGAATTAGTCCCTGATGGTGTGGCTGATGTGGTTGGGTCCTCTCATGGTGTCTCTAGAGTAGATATGGGACAGAGTAGGCAACAGGGTTTGTTACAGGGACTGGTTCCTCAGTTAGTGTTTCTGTGGCGTGCTGTGTAGTTGCTGGTGAGTATTTGCTTCAGGTTGGGGGAATGTCTGGAAACAAGCTAAAATTCATTTGCACATTTAACACCATTAATTTGGGCTTGAATAGGGACTGAGAGTGGCTGTTTCACTACAAAAGCAACTTTGCCTCTCCTGGAATTGAAACCTCTTCATCAATTATTGGGAAAGCAGCAAAGAATCCTATGGCACCTTATAGACTAACAGACATTTTGGAGCATGAACTTTCGTGGGTGAATACCCACTTCGTTGGATGCATGTAGTGGAAACTTCCAGGGGCAGGTATATATATGCAAGCAAGCTAGAGATAATGAGGTTAGTTCAATCAGGGAGGATGAGGCCCTGTTCTAGCAGCTGAGGTGTGTGGGAGTGGACTACAATTATTGGGAGTGGACTACATCCACCCTGATTGAATTGTCCCTGTCAACACTGGTTCTTCACTTGTGAAGTAAATCCCTTCTCTTCATGTATCAGTATAATAATGGCTGCATCTGTAATTTTCACTCCATGCATCTGAAGAACTGGGTTTTTTACCCATGAAAGCTTATGCCCAAATAAATCTGTTAGTATTTAAGGTGCCACTGGATTCCTTGTTGTTTTTCTCACCCTATTGTATTTACACTATCAAGAATATAATTGAATAGAAGAAAGCTAGTGCCTACAAATTAGAAGAGTCATATTTAGGTAAAACACTATGAACAACTCAATGGCAAACACAACAAGGAGTCCTTGTGGCTCCTTAGAGACTAATACATTTATTTGGGCATAAGCTTTTGTGGGCTAAAACCCACTTCATCAGATGCATGGAGTGAAAAATAGAGTAAGCAGTATATATATCACAGCACATGAAAAGATGGGAGTTTCCTTACCAAGTGCGGGGTCTGTGCTAAGGAGGCCAATTCAATTAAGGTGGAAGTGTCCTATTCTCAACAGTTGATAAGAAGGGGTGAATATCAAGAGAGAGAAAATTACTTTTCTAGTGCTGAGGCCAATACAATCAAGGTGGATGTCACCCATTTCCAACAGTTGATAAGAAGGTGTGAGTATCAGCAGAGGGAAAATTACTTTTTGTAGTGACCCATCCACTCCCAGTCTTTATTCAGGCCTAATTTGATAGTGTCCAGTTTGCAAATTAATTCTAGTTCTGCAGTTTCTCGTTGAAATCTGTTTTTGAAGTTTTGTTGTTGAAGAATTGCCACTTCCAAGTCTGCTATTGAGTGTCCAGGGAGCTTGAAGTGCTCTCCTACTGGTTTTTGAGTTTTACAATTCTTGATGTCTGATTTGTGTCCATTTATTCTTTTGCATAGAGACCGTCCAGTTTGACCAATGTTCATGGCAGAGGGGCATTGCTGGCACATGATGGCATATATCACATTGGTAGATGTGCAGCTGAACAAGCACCATTCCTGGCCAATGGGAGTTGCAGGAAGCAGGAGGCAGCACATCCCTGTGGCCCACCATTTCCCACAGCTCCCATTGGCTGGGAACAGTCATCTGAAGAGCTGCGGGGGGCTGTGCCTGCGGATGGTCAACATCCGCAAAATGTCTCGCGGCCTGCAATCAACTTACCCTGATGGGCCACAGGTTGCCGACCACTGCCCTAACAACATCCCAATGGAAGAAGACAAGGGTATCATTGTAATCTGGTAGTGAATTTTAACTGGCCTAACCAGTTGAATATACTCCAACCCACTAATGTCATAACTGCTATCTAGAAGGTGTCAAGTGAACTACCAATATAAACCTAATAACATACTGATCATTAATATTATTGTCTGGTGAATGTACAGAGGATAAATTCAAAATTAGAAACACATTCAAAATTAGAAACTTTAGACCTGCCTAGCAGATATACTTTAAGAACAATTATGTTCTTAAAGTATATCTGCCAGGCAGGTCTAAAGTTACCCCACCCTAGACAAAGGAATGTGGTTCTGCTATCTGGAGGTATATTCAAAGCACATTAAGAGACAATGGGAATGCAATTTACATAGAAAGTAATCAGTAGCATCAAAGTCAACAAGGGAAGGAGACAACCACTCAGCATCACAGCAGGGGAGAGGAGTTTGCAGGAACAGATCAATTGCATTTTAGCAAACATGAGGGGTCAGGAGCAGAGAGGGGAGAAACTAGCATGAAACTTCTTTCACCTCTCTAGAATCAGAGCGCTGAAACGGAGCTGCTTAACACACAGACACTCAGGCCAGGACTAAACTCAGAAGTTAAGTCAACCCAGCTACATCACTCAGGAGCGTAAAAAATCCTCACCCCTGAGGGACATAGTTAAGCTGACCTAACCCCCAGTGTAGACAGTGCTAGGCTGATGGGAGCAGGTTTTCGGCTTAGGGGAGCACAAAACATAAAAAAGACACCCCCCCCCTTGGCTCCCCTTCTGGCCACGCCCCCAGACCGGACCCCCCCACTCACCTTCCCTCCTGCACTTCTGAGCCGGCCTGGCGCCCCACAGATCCTCCAGCCATGTGGAAGCAGCTGCTTCCGATGAATTCCACCAGCTACGCTACTGTCTGCCAGCAGAATGTGGATTGCCAGTACCAAAGCACAGCGCTAAGCATCATGAAGTGCCAAGCAGACTCGATACAGGCACTCGTAACAATGCAGACAGAGCACATCTGCCCCCAACCCTCATCCTCCGCAGCCCTTGTCCCAAAACTCTTTCCCTTGTGCCCCCATGTCACTGCCAAAGCACTTTCCCCAACCTCTGGATTCTTATCGCCACCAGCTGTCTCCAATACCTATAGTTTTACCACCCAGCCCTGCAAACTACGACCCTTACTCACTGCACTCAACTCCCATCACCGTGCATTTTAGCCATCCTGAAGTGCAGCACTCATTGCACGGCATTCCAGACAGGAAGGCTGAGTATGATATCAGGACATACGCAAATTTCTGATTGTCCCATTCCCCACCTCACCCCCTTCCCTTGTCCCTCACAGCACAGATGTGTCATGCCCTCTCTGTTTCTGTTTCTTTTCAATAAATGAATTTTCTTTTCAATAAATGAATTTTTTGGCTTTGAAAACATTCTTTATTATTGCATTAAGTAAAAGATACCGTAGCCCAGGAAAGCAACACGCACTGCAAGTCAGTGCATCATACATAGCAAACACAGACTCCTACTAACATTGGAACCACTGCACTTCACTCCCATTCAGGGCACCAACTATTACTGATGGCTTTCAGCATCAAACTGCTCCCTCAAGGCATCCCTAATCCTTACAGCCCCATGCTGGGCCCCTCTAATAGCTCTGGTCTCTGGCTGTTCAAATTCAGCCTCCAGGTGTTGAACTTCCAAGGTCCATGCCTGAGTGAAGCTTTCACCCTTCCTTTCACAAAAGTTATAGAGTGGATATAACCGTGGGGATTTTGTCATTGGCCAGGTCCAGCTTCCCATACAGACAGTGCCAGCAGCCCTTAAAATGGCCAAAAGCACACTCCACCGTCATTCTGCACTGGCTCAGCCAGCTGTTGAACTGCTCCTTGCTGCTGTCAAGACTCCCTGTGTAGGGTTTCATGAGTCATGGCATTAAAGGGTAAGTGGGGTCTCCAAGGAACACAGTGGGCATTTTGACTTCCCATATGGTGATCTTCTGGTCTGGGAAGAATGTCCTGGCTTGCAGCTTCCTGAACAGGCTTGTGTTTCATAGATTCATAGACTTACGGTCAGAAGGAACCATTATGGTCATCTTGTCTGACCTCCTGCACAATGCAGGCCACAGAATCTCACCTACCCACTCCTGGAACAACCCCCTAACCTATGTCTGAGTTATTGAAGTCCTCAAATCATGGTTTAAAGACCTCAAGGTGCAGAAAATCCTCCAACAAGTGACCTGTGCCCATGCTTCAGAGGAAGGCGAAAAACCTCCAGGGCCTCTGCCAATCTTCCCTGGAGGAAAATTCCTTCCTGACCCCAAATATGGCAATCAGTTAAACCCTGAGCATGTGGGCAAGACTCACCAGCCAGCACCCAGGAAAGCATTCTCTGAAGTAACTCAGATCCCACTCCATCTAACATCCCATCACAGACCATTGGGCCTATTTACCTGCTAATAATCAAAGATCAATTAATTGCCAAAATTAGGATATCCCATCATGCCATCCCCTCCATAAACTTATCAAGCTTAGTCTTGAAGCCAGATATGTCTTTTGCCCCCACTACTCCTCTTGGCACGCTGTTCCAGAACTTCACTCCTCTAATATTCTGAAAGATGCATGCATCACACACCTTTCCAGACCAGCCTGCGTTAATGTCAATGCAACGCTCACGGTGATCCACAAGCACCTGGAGAATCAAGAGAAATACCCCTTCCGATTAATGTACTCGGAGGCTAGGTGGGCTCATGCCAGAATTGGAATATGTGTCTCATCTATCACCCCTCCTCAGTTAGGGAAACCCAGCCACAATGTCACATACGTTACACAGAGTCACGGTTCTTCTGAGTATGATGTGATTAATAGCCCTGAAAACTTGCATCAACATGATTCCAACGGTCAACTTTCCCACTCCAAACTGGTTAACCACCGATTGGTAGCTGTCTGGAGCTCCCAGCTTCCAGATTGCAATAGCCACCCACTTCTCCACTGGCAGGGCAGCTCTCAATCTTGTGTCCTTGTGCCGCAGGGTGGGGGTGAGCCCAGCATACAGTCCCATGAAAGTGGCTTTTCTCATCTGAAAGTTCTGCAGCCACTAATCGTCATCCCAGACTTGCATGACAATGTGATCCCACCACTCAGTGCTTGTTTCCCGGGCCCAAAAGCAGCGTTCCACTGCGGTGAGCATGTCCATGAATGCCACAAGCAATCTCGTGCTGTATGCATTATGTGAGCTGAGATCTTCGTCAGACTCTTCACTGTCAGTTTGAAGCTAAAGGAGTAATTCGACTGCAGTTCGTGATGTGCTGGCGAGACCCATCAGCATATTCCTCACAAGTTCAGGATTAATTCCCACAGATCAAAAAGGAAGACAGAGCACATAATACAAAAAACTTTGAAAGTTGGCACCAAATGTGGACAGAAGCACAGGGATTGCTGGGTGCAAAGCGATGCATCACAGGGCATTGGGACAGGATCCAGAATGCCCTGCATTCCCCAACCCCTTTCCCACAAGCCACAGCACCAGAATGGGAAGAGGTGCTCTGTGGGATAGCTGTCCATAATGCACCGCTCCCAATGCTGCTACAAGTGCTGCAAATGTGGCCACGCCAGTGGGCTTGCAGCTGACAGTGTGAACACACAGCAGCACTTTCCCTGCTGCGGTCTCCAAGGGCTGGTTTAACTCCCAGTGCTCTACATCTGCAAGTGTAGCCATGACCTTAGTAACATTTCTTCAGGACCCTTGCCTCAATTAGTGTCCATATTGAACAAAGTTTTTCCCTGTCTCTGATAGTGGTTTTCCTGCTTCACCCCCCTTTCTGTACTGCTAAATCCTCTTTGCCTGAGATTACATTGCTGGAGTTTACAACAATACTTCAGCAAAGTACTATTTTTTTTGCCATTAGAATATACATCATTGCACCAAATGTGTTTACTAAAAGGATTTCCACCCACTCACACTTCATTCAAATACACAAGCTGAACTCTCTCATTATCAAAACATTCAGTATAGTTTACACAAACAGAAGGATAAACATTCCCATAAAATCCACTTAACTATAAATTTATTTGCCATATTCAGTTAAGTGCTTCCTTTCTGAGAAAGCACTTTGGTTTAAATGAGAATAGATTCTGCAGTCCCCCATCTCCCCCTCTCTACTTATCACAAACTAAGGGGAGAAATTCTTGTGAGACCTGTGTGCTAAATACAGTAGCACATCAGGGTTGGCAGTTTATTTTTGTCTGGTTTGGTTTTTCTAATTGGGCTGTACACATATGAATACTGAGGTTTTGCATACACAATTGCATACACACACACACACAAATATATATATATAAGAATAACGTCTCAGCTTAGATAGAGGAACCCCAGTTGCCCTTATATTGGGAATAACACTATGGCTTGCAGTCCCTAGATAGATGGCATATCACAGCCATAAATTATTATTATTTCTGTTTACCTAGATTATGACAAACATGAAATTAGGTGTTACTGTCTGATGACTGTTCAGTAGACTTTGCAAAATCAGCTGGCGATCTCTGTGCAGCACTTAGTGGGCATGTGTCAACATAACAAAACCACAACCAGTTAGTATAACTCGCCATCCAACAGGTCAAGAAATGAAGGAGCCTCTTAGCCACAGAGAAGCACTCCTGCTAGTTCAGGTCTGAGGTACATTGACCCAGAAGTGTGAAGAAGCTAGCTTTGCCTCTGCTATATCTATTCTGTGCGTAAAGAGGGCTTTCGTCTCCAGGGCTGTCAAGCCAAAGATTTTCACCTGCAAGTTGTGATAGATCAGTTGACAAAAATCCAGCAAGGAATGAAGACCCAACTCTTATTCTAGCTCACCCAAAGAATACAAATGGAGCATGTTGAAGGTAAGGGAGAGGTTGTTAATTAAAGTAATTGTAATCATCTCACTGTTACTTAGTACCCCTCACACATACTTGTTGCAGGCATCTAGCATATATGTAGATAGTAAGTTATTTGGGGCAGGTACCATATTTTCACAGTGTGTGTATATAATGCTTAACACATTAGTGCCTCTGGTCAACATAACAACAAGAAAGGAAGCAGCTAAAGCTCCATTTTCTAAGTCAAACTTTTGTCCCGAAGACCAAGCTAATAACTCACATTTCATGACATGAGTCTACAACTAATTCTATGGGTAAAACTACTTTTAAAAAAAGGAGTGACTGACAATAAATCAGTTTAAGACTGAGCTAATAAGCGAAGTAACTGAAAACCAGTATAATGAAGGTAGAACTTATCTTATTTTTAAACAAATAACAAGATCACAAATGGTAAGATCTCAATAAGCACAATAAAATGGAAAAACAATTCATTTTAATCCAGTATTTCAAAATGAATGAAATTGACTTTACAATCAATGTAATTTTTCATTAGATTATTTCTAGTGCTAAAAATAAGGCCAAAATTCTTCATTTTAACATTGTGCAGCAAATACATCACAGGATTAATATGTTGCAGCTAATTAAAAATAATACTTCCTCCACCATTTGAATAGCCAAATACTAAAGTGATATTTTGCTGATCCCATCACAGATCACACCTATTATTTTGTAGAGCTGGATATAATATTTGAAAAATCTTAGTATTCATTTTTCTTTTTCATCCCAAGAAGTCTAAAATACAATGCTGATAATGTCAATATTTCACTGAAATAGATCCAACCCTCCTTTTGTTTGATTCTTCAAAGAAAAACAATATCACATATATCCCAAAAGACTCTTTTTTATGTGAAGACTTCAACATTATTTTCTCTTCAAATTGATACAATATGAAGTCTACAATTTTTCACTTTCTGTGTACCCTGCAGTAGATAAGCCACATGAAAATTGGCAGCACAATGGTTGCAACATATTTTGTCTGCAAAGAAAAGGGATGCTATCATATTTCTCAGTAATGTTGCCTACCAGCTGATCTAGGAGGCATGTTGACTGACTCTGAAGTCAATTTTGAGTCTTCTCCTCATCCTGATCTGGGTGCTTACCCATCTTGGGTTGTGGGATTTAAAGAGAAGGATACATGGTAGGATGCTTCAGGAGTCTACGACATAAATCCACAGGGAGAAGGAAGCTAAGGATACAATATACAGATTATTTCAGTCCTGCAGATGGCAAGACTGAGCATTTACATCACAGTATATAAAATGAAATGAGACAAAATTGTATGATTGTAATTTTTGTATTATTTTAAGATTGCTCTCTCAACCATTTAGCAATTATCTTTTCTAACTCACAGAGGATGGGCAAAGTCACAAAGGATGGGCAAGACCCCAGAGGGCTATCTTTAAAAAGGGGACTATAGAGGACTTGGGGAATTATAACTTTGATACTTGGAAAAATACTGGTAAAAATTATTAAGCAATCAATTTGTAAGCACCTGAGGAATAATACAGCATAAGGAATAGCCAGCATGGATTTGTCAAGAACAAATCGTGTCAAACCAACCTAATTTCCTTCTTTGACAGGATTGCTGGACTAGTGTATGGCAGGAAGTAGCAGACATGACATATCTTGATTTTAGTAAGGCTTTTGACACAGTCCCATATGATATTCTCATAAACAAACTAAGGAAATGTGGTTTAGATAAAATTACTATAGGGTGGGTGCATACTGGTTGAAAACTGTACTGAAAGGTAGTTATTAATGGTTCGCTGTGAAATTTGGAGGCCATATCTAGCGAGGTTCTATGCTATTCAATATTTTCACTACTGACTTGGATAATGTAGTGGAGAGTTTGCTTCTAAAATTTGAGGATGACACCAACCTGAGAGTGGTTGCAAGCATTTTGGAGGATGAGATTAGACTTCAAAATGACTTTGAAAAAAATGGAGAATTGGTCTGAAATCAAGATGAAATTCAATAAAGACAAGTGCTAAGTTCTACACTTAGAAAAGAAAAATAAAGTGCACAACTACAAAATGGGGAATAACTGGCTAGGTGGTAGTACTGCTGGGGTTATAGTGGGTCACAAACTGAAGATGAGTCAACAATGTGATTCAGTTGTGAAAAAGGCTAATATCATTCTGGTATGTACTAATAGGAGTGTCCTACGTAAGACACAGGAAGTAATTGTCTTGCTCTACATTTTACTGGTGAGGCCTCAGTTGGAGTACTGTGTCCAGTTCTGGGTGCAACATTTTAGCAAAAATGTAGACAAATTGGAGAGAGTCCAGAGAAGAGCATGAAAAATGATAAAAGTTTAGAAAACTTGACCTATGAGGAATGATTTTTAAAATGGGGCATGTTTATTCTTTAGAAAAAAAGACTAAGGGATGGACCTAATAACAGTCTTCAAATATGTGAAGGGCCGTTATACAGAGGACAGTGATCAATGTATTTATTTTCCATGTCCACTGAAGGTAGGATAAGAAATAATGGGCTTAATCTGCAATAATGGAGATTTAGATTAGATATTAGAAAAAAAACCACTCTCACTGTAAAGTTACTTCAATTCTGAAATAGGCTTTTGAGGGAAGAATTTCTGGACAAATGCTCCACGAAAGCAATCATATAACTGAAATACATCAATGATATTTTAATCCTCTGGACAGATGATTTAAACTCCCGCATAGATTTCCACCACAACTTCAACAATCATCACCCATCATTTAAACTTTCTCTGGACCACTCACACACTAGCATCAACTTCCTGGACACCACAATCAGCTTTAACAATGGAATCCTACAGACAATTATATACCAGAAATGCACAGATCACCACACCTACCTTTATTGATCCAGTAACCGCCCCACACACACCAACAAATCTTATCAACGGCCAGGCACTCAGATACTACAAAAAATGCTCTGAGGAGAAAGTCTGAGATATACACCTTAACACACTCATAACCGCCTTCATCAAACAAGGACTCTCCACCAAAGAAGTAGATTGAATCATGAATGGGCCACCCAAATACCCTAAGTGAGCCTGCTTCATTACAGACATAAAACCCCTTCCAACCACACAACCCTAGTTGTCATCTACCACCCCACACTGTACCCTATATGGGGTATTATCAAACAACTGTAACCCATACTTGATGGGGACCCTATCTTGAAATAAATCTTTCCTGAACTCTGTCTTCTGGCCTTCAAACAACTCCTAACCTCTTCAAGCTCATCACCATAAACAAGCTCCCCACAGAATAGGATATACCAACTCAAAGAGGCATCAGACCCTGCCAGAACAAGAGATACAAAATCTGTAGACTTATCTCATTGCTACAAGGATCAACATCCCTCACAACACACCTTTCAAGATCCATGTGTCCTACATGTGCCTATCACAACATGTGCTATACCTCATCAATGCACTAAATGCCCTGATAACAACTATGTAGATGAAACCATATAATCACTACGCTTTCAAATGAAGTCTCACAAGAAAATGATAAAAGATAAAAACACCATCTCAATGGTGGGTGAACACTTTTCACACAGCAATCACTCTATATCTGACCTATCAGTCCTTATCCTCAAAGGAAACTTGCACAACACTTTTGAAAGATGAGCCTGGGAGATTCAATTCATAATTCTGACAGACACTAAAAGTCATGGACTGAACAGAGACACTGGATTTATGGCTTATTACAATAATTTATATCCCATTAACATCCCCCCCTTTTTTGTCCTATGGCTACAGGGATGTTAATGGGCCACTTTACCTTGAATAGTTCCTTATTTTAACTACTGTGTTAACCACTTATGTTAAACTATCGGAGTAGCTTCCTTAGATCTGAGAAAGAGCTCTATGTAGCTGCTCAAAAGTTTATCTATATCACCACCAAAAGTTACTACCTCACCTACCTTGTCTCAGGAAATCTGAACATATTACACTTGGGTTTTATCATCTTATTGCAAGGAAATAATAATAAAATGTAAGTCTTTAACTGTCTCAGGTAGAGTTGGGCTGGAAACAGTTTTTCCTTAGGGAAAATTTGTAAGAATTCAAAAAAAAATGTTCCCATCTCAAATCAGGATGAAATGTCAAAATCTGGGAAACTTAATGAACTGGCAATCTCAACAAAATTTTGGTTCAGATCAATCTGAATCTTTCAACCCCTTTAGATTTTAAAACTTTTTTTTTTACTATAATTAACTTAAATTTCAAAAGGAAGGTTTTCATGTTTTCAAGGACTGACTCCAACCTATAAATAACCTTTATAAATTTGAAACAATGGACTGCAAAGATGTTGCTTATGTTTGTAACATCTGTCACAAAAACAATCCCCCAAAGGCTCAGAAAGCAGAACCCTTGAGCAGTATGTTTGTATATATTGCCTACTCACAAGAATGGAGCAAACAGGCAAAGCAGAGGGACAGCACAATATGCAAATATAGGCATCAGTGTTTGCAGAATTACCCAGTGCAGTAAATCCTTGCTTAACGTTGTAGTTATGTTCCTGCTACTTTAAGTGAAATGATGTTAAGCAAATCCAATTTCCCCATAAGAATTAATGTAAATGGGGGAAGTAGGTTCCAGGGAATTTTTTTTCGCCAGACAAAAAACATTATATACACATACAGTATAAGTTTTAAATAATTTTAAACAAACAATTTAATACAGTACTCACCAATGATGATTATGAAGCTTAGTTGAGGCAGGGGCGTAGCGGGGTCAGGGTGCAGGGCCTTGCCTTGCCGAGCTCCACCTGCCCGGCATTCCAGCTGGGAAGCAGGGTTGGGGTGCAGGGGCTTACCCCGCTCCACCCGCCCAGCATTCCAGCCAGGAAGCAGGTAAGCCCCAGACCCCGCTCCATGGCAGGAGCACAGGGTGGGTGGAATGGGGCAAACCAAACAACCTTATGCTGGAACATTGTGCAACTTTAAACAGGTATGTTCTCTAATAGATCAGCAACCTAATAATGAAACAATGTTAACCGAAATGACTTTAAGTGAGGAGTTAGAGTATCCTAGTGAGTTACTGAGCTGAATAGCTGAAATCTTACCTGAAATTGCAGCCCTAAACAGGTGTTAAAGAAAATGAAATATTTCTGGATACAGAGACCAGTTTTTTTGTTATTGTTTTTTTAAAGGGGTGTTTTTATAGTAAGTGAAGTTTGAGGTGTTTAATAAACTGTCCGTGTAATAAACTACTGTTTCACAGATAATCTGTACATTTTAAGCCCAAATTTCACCATTCAATAAGTAAATTAAGAGTATAACCATGTTGCACATTGTTTTTATACCAGATAACATATATAGAGGAAAATACCCCCTTTGGTCCCAGGCAGCCATCTGTGTGCAATACTATGTCCTCAGAGAAGTTCCAGTTAAACATTGATACTTAAAGGAACGCCACTACATTCCAGTGCAGCACATAGGATAGAAATGGCATTGATAGCAGTGCATTTTCTTAGTTCACCATTTGGTGTGGAAAGCCTAGCCCCAAAATAGTGTTAGTGAAGCCATACTACGCTCAGGGCATACCCTACTTCCCTATATTTCACTGGAAATCCACACAGCACAGCAAGTATAGCAGCTGAGGGCATTAGCAGGATGATGATCAAGAGGTTAGGTAGGCACTAAAGGAAAGCTTCTCTTATTTCAAAAGCATCTATCCCACATGCACCCTTTTAAGTTGGGTCTATCTAGCCTATAAGAACATGAAGCAGCTGCCTGGGATACTTTGAAAAGTGGACAACCTGATTGTTATACTACTTCAAACTATTATCTTGTAGAAGATTCCCAATGACTTTAAAAAGTTTTTTATAACTGATCACAAATGAAATACCACTAAGGAAACTCATGCTTTTATATCCCTATAAATAGGATCTCAAACTTAACTTCCCCCTGAGCGATAAGCTGTTCTGTTATAATACTTACTAAAAGCTGCAAAGATTGTTTTAGAAAATGGTTTTCAATGCACTCAAGTCAAAATTACATATTGACTAAACCAAAACTGCTGAATCATTACAATGGGTAGCCCACATCTGGGTGCTGTATGGCCACAAACGAGTGGATTCTGGCCTTGAAACCAGGGTGTTCACTTGCAGGAAGATTACTCCCCTGGAGGAGGCTCCTCCAGTGATGTAGTCACCACCTCTATGTACTCCTGCTCTGGTATAAAGGACATTGCCAGGACTTTCCTATACCTCATCAATGTCTAGCTGCCATTTCATCCCTACCTGCTGCTGTTAGCTGGCTAATCCAGGATCAGAGAAACATCAAAAGCCACTTTCATAGTCCTCCTGAGCTTCGCTGAGCCCTCCTTCGCTTTGGATCTAGGCCTAGTATTGGAATATTGTGTTTGTTGCAAGTAAATAAAGGGTGTTGGCATACTATATTAATTATAAATATGGCAACAGCATTTTCAACTCTATCTTGTGTAGTTTTTAGAATGCAAATGTCTAAAAACCAACAGACTACAGAACAATATTTGTATTGGCTTCTGTTTTAAGTGATTCCCAAATACACTGTCTCTCAAGGCAATTCTTCACTTGAAGTTCATCTGCTAACTTTAAGGTCAATATTTACTTAATGGATCAGTAACTCCTGATGAGACCCTTCGTGGCTGTCAATCTAATTTGTATCACTAATTTGTAAACAAAATTCAATAAAGCCAGAGCTACTATAATTTTGTTACCTTCATTAAATTGTATTTCACTGTAACAAAAATATTTTAAATAGCTCCAGCTACAGTAACTATGACTGTTTTGCTGCATCACACATGGGACTGTACTATGACTGCCCTTTGCCAGGGTACATGGGAAAGCAGACTTTGCAAAGAGCCTTCACCGGTTATGGACACTACTCCACTGCAGTTGCAGCATATGGGAAGGCTACTCCCTGAGCACGCTCCCAAGGGGATGCATTGCTCCAAAGTTGTGGAGAGGACGTTCAGCCATGACAGCCTCTCTCTCCTCTTTGCATTAGTTACTAAGCAAGTCAGATACCTTGTGGGGAGCGGAGGCACCATTTGCACATCCTTCTGCCTACCAGGCCACTTAGAAAGGCATCGTGCCTGAACCCACCCAGAGGCAGTGGGGATCTGAACCTCTTCAATGTACGCCAGTGCCTAGTATCATTTATCTGTCAGTATGTTACAACGATATATAACTCAATGTACTGGATGTACATGTCAGATCATGCAAACACTACACATAACACATTAAAATATAAAATGTATAAATAATGAACCGGTAATCTAACAAGATGCATGCTGTAATTCAACATTATCTTGACATATTTGGTCACATCCCAACCATTATCTCTGGTTGTTTAGTGAATAGTGCTCATGATGGGGTATCCCACACAAGCTCTGACTGAGTTAAAATGAGCCAATTAGCTTTAAGGCTGCACCTTGGGGACAGTCAAGCTTGACTAATGAGCACTAATTGAAGATGAAGCCCAACTGGGGAGGAGCAGTCTGGGCTTGTGTGATGCTTGGCAGACCAGGTGCCTGTTCATGTCAAGGCCCTTATGCCTCAACTGAACACTGACAAATGCATAATCGGAAACCAGTCTCGGTCCCCTGTGTGTTAGTATTGTTAAAATAGATACTAGGTTTATGAAAATATGTTTAGACTTTATGAAATGCTTGTAAGTTGCTGCATGCATTAATCTCATTTATAATATTTGTATCCCATGTATCCCAAGGCAATATTTAAGTGTTTGCTTTGTAATTGTAAAAGTGTTTGCACTGAAACCATAAAACCATCAGTCAGGAGAGAAGCATTACCACATGTTGAAATACTATTTTACCACAGGAGGTATTATCTCCTGCCCAACAAAAGCAGCCCTATAGACACCAGGCAAACCTCAGTGGAACATCACAAGACAAAAGACTTTGTTGATTGCTCCCCCGGACCCATGAACAGAAGATATGCACAAGGACTCACCCAACAGTTTGAATTCTGGGGGAAGACAATAAAAATCCTTGGCAAGTGGAAACTGTTTCTATGCTGCTTAGACTTTGGGAGGGCAAGATTTCTAAGCATAAGCAAGGAATCCAGACCTTCTTAGCCTGGGTTAGCCCGAGAAGACACATGGGATATGTCTACACAGCAAGGAAAAAGCTGCAGCTTGCTTGTGCCAGCTGACTAGGGCTACAGTCTCTCGGCTCATGTGGCTGTTTCATTGCTGTGTAGACTTCTGGACTCAGATGCGTACCCAGGCTCTAGGACCCTGCAGGGCCAACGGCAGGATTTTCTTTTCTGTGTAGACATAGTCATAGAGTTTGCATATTACAGCAGCTTCTATTGCAGGGGTCGGCAACTGATGGCACGCGAGCCGTTTTTTAATGGCACGCCACTGCCTGCTGGGACTCCACGTGCCATTACAAATCCTGCCGACGCGACAAGCTACAGTGTCCACGCTTTCCGGCCAGAGCATCCGGCCGGGCTTAGCAGGCCGCCGGCCCCTCCTCCGCCTTTCCCTGGAGTCCTGCCGCCGCGCGCAGCGCTCTGGGGGCTGCGGCAGCGTTTGGCTCCGTGGGGAGGAAGAAGCTCCCCGCTTATCTGGAGCCCCGCCGCGCGCGCAGCGCTCTGCGGGGCGGAGCAGGGCTGTGCGCGCACGTGTGGAGGCAGGGGTCAGATGAGCGGGGAGTCTGATGGTAAGGAATCCGGGGCCGGGGGTTGGGTAAGGGCCGTCAAGGGACAGGCAGCAGGGTGGGTGGGACCCCAGGGGATGGTTAGGGGCGGGTATCTCTGGAGGGGGCAGTCAGGGAGCAGGGGAGGTTGGATGGGGCATGAGAGTCCCGGGGTCTGTTAGGGGATGGGGGGTGGATAGGGGTCAGGGCAGTCGGGATAGGGAGCAAGGAGGGTTGGGGGGCAGTTAGGGTGGGGGGTCTCTGGAGGTGGTGGTCAGGAGACAAGGAGCTGGGGAGGTTGGATGAGTGAGGAGTTCTGGGGGGCTGTCAGGAGGCAGGGGTGTGGAGAAGGGTTGGGCAAGCAGGGAGCGGGGGGTTTGTATGGGTCAAGAGTTCTGGGGGGGGTCCTGTCAGGGGGCGGGGAGCAGTTGGATGGGACATGATAGTCCAGGGGGTTCTGTCTGGGTGCGGGGGTGTGGGTAAGGGTTGGGACAGTCAGGGGACAGGTAGGGGGTAAGGTCCTAGGGAGGCAATCAAGGGACAAGGGGCAGGGAGGCTTAGATAAGGGGTGGGGTCCCAGGAGGGGGTAGTCAGGACAAGGAGCAGGGGGGGTTTGGGGGTTCGGGGGGGGCAGTCACCCAGCCTTCTGCCCTGAGCCCTGACCGCCCCCCCACACACACCCAGTCCTCTGCCCTGAGCCCTGCACCCCTCCACACACCTCAGGCCCCTGCTTGAGCCCTGTAACATCCAGCCCTCTGTGGACTCCTTCACCCCCCACCCATGACCCCAGCCCTGACTCTGGCACCCCTACACATACTCAGCCCCCCTACCCTGACACCTGCACCCCCCTACATCCCCAGCCCCCCCACATCCCATGCACCCCACACATCCCCACCCCCACCCTGAGCACCAAAAGGGAGCTCCTGCACCCCCACTCACATTCCCACCTGCACCCCTCACACCAAATGGGAGCTGCCCAGGTAAGTGCCCCCACACCCAAACCTCTTGCCCCAACCCTGAGTCCCCTCCTTCATTTTAGCTCCTGGCCAGACCTTTCACCCCCAGCCCTGTGCTCGGTCCCCTCCCACCCTCAGCTCAGTGCAGAGAGAGGAAGAGAATGGGCCAGAACCAGGGAGAAGGTAGGTACCCACTGTATGTGGGCAGGGCTGGGACCCCAGACCGGCAGCAGGTTGAGCGGGTCCAGCAGCCGGGATCCCGGCTTTCATGAGCCAGCAGATGGAACCCCTGAGCGGTAGTGGGCTGAGCGGCTCAGCCCGCTGCGAGTCTGGGGTCCCAGCTGCTGGCCCCGCACAGCCAGCGGCCGGTCTGGGGTTCTGGCTGCCAGACCCTTCCCCGCTGGGGTCCCAGCCACAGGCTCCGTTCAGCCCACTGTCAGCCTAGGTGAACAGAACCCCAGACCAGCAGCAGGCTGAGCGGGCCGGTGACATAAGATCAACATTTTAATTTAATTTTAAATGAAGCTTCTTAAACATTTTGAAAACTTTGTTTATTTTACAATACAACAATAGTTTAGTTATATAATATATAGACTTGTAGAGAGAGAGACCTTCTAAAAAACATTAAAATGTATTACCGGCACACGAAACCTTAAATTAGAGTGAATAAATGAAGACTAGGCACACCACTTCTGAAAGGTTGCCGACCTCTGTTCTATTGCATAAGACTGTAACTCATATGTGTGTGTTTACCTGCTACCCTAGTAAATATTTCTCTAATTTCTTTTTCTTAGTTAATAAATGTTTAGTTAGTTTATTATAGGATTGGCTACAAGCGTTGTTTTTGGTGTAGGATCTAAGGTGTAACTGACCTGGGGTAAGTAACTGGTCCTTTGGGACTAGGAACTACCTGAATATTGCTGTGATTTTTAGTGTAAGAGACCATCTATCACAAAGGCAAGCTTAACTGGGTAGCAAGATAGACCAGAGTACCCAAGGAGACTCTCTGTGACTCTATGTTAAGGCTGTTATAGTGCTTAAGGAGTTCACACTTGATATTTGGTTGGTAAAATCTAAGTATAGAACTCACAGCCAGTTTGGAGTTGTGCCCTGCTTCTTAACAGTATGCCCTGAAATTGGTTTTCATGCTCCTGAGCCACTCCTGACAGCTTGACAACTTGTCTAAAGCCAGGGAGTCAAGAGACAGAAGTGGGTGGCAAGGAGAGAGTGTACAGTCACTCTCCGGGCACAGAGAGGTGGGTAGGATGAAGCCCAAAGGGGAGCCAAAGCCCTGAGATCCTGTCCCTGATGGAAGGGATATACCAGATGTGTTCTGGGGGATGGAAGCCTGTGGAACACGATTTAGGAAGAAGCCAAGGGAAAGAACAGTGATTTTTGAGACAGTGTAGACCTTGGCTGCTGATCATAGGGTCCCTGGGCTGGAACCTGAAGTGTTTGGAGGATCAGGCTCTTAAACTGCAAACATCTTGGTCTTTATATTTGTTTCTGTACAGTGTTGGGCACCACCACAGCACAACAAGTAAAAAGTAAAAAAAAAAAAAAAATTAGAGCAGATACCTGGCTTTCATTCTTGTCTATACAGCATAGGCAATATATCCCCATAATCTTCAATCAATATTCAACTACTTTATGATACAATAGTATGTAATTGTTAGTCAAAACAGAATTATTATTATTATTATGTATTCAGTTATGTCTTCCTTAGTCATTTTTTAAACTAATAAAGTACTAAAGATATTTTACACCCAACTTTTTAGAAAATTATTGTGATTTTGAAGATGGAAGATACTAAAGAATATAAATCTATTTTTATTTTTTGGCTCGAGGGTTAATTTTGGTTTCTCTTGCTTTTTGGGTTTTGTTTTTCATACCTTAATAACAAATGACATATATGGTAGCAGAATTATACCTGAATAATGAAAATTTTGAATAGCAGTAGCTAGCAATCTCTTTCAATATTGAATTTGAATATTTGAAAGAAGCTTCATAATCAGAATAGCCATTAGAGAAGGCCTGGGGTGATCATTGTGAAATAATCATAGAGGATTAGGGACATTAAATGACTCCCTACACCTTGCGATATCAGAGGGTTGTAATTATCTCTGTTTACAAAACTTAACATGAATTAAATGTGAAATAGATCAGGGCAAAGTTGTTTTTACATTATAAATAACCTCATTAATTTTAAAATATGTCAGAATGTCCTTATATATCATTTTAAAGGATACTGTAGGCATCTGATTTATATCCATTCTGTAACTTCCACTACTAAAAGGAAGGGGCCTGGGCTAATGAAGAATATTGATATATATCATCACTTTATTAATTTAAACATAACATCATCACTGGCAGCTGGTTACTTCTGGCAGCGCTCCACCCCTGCTGCAAACCCTCCTGGTGTGGTAATAGATAACTGTTATGCTCTTCTTGATACAGGAGAGAAGGAATCACCCCCAACAGTTAAGGAGGGGAAGCCTCGTACTCCTAAGGCTAGGAGGTCTCCTGCCACCACTGATAAGAAACGTAGGGTAGTGGTGGTTGGAGATTCTCTGCTGAGGGGGACGGAGACACCCATCTGTCACCCTGACCGTTCATCCTGGGAGGTATGCTGCCTGCCAGGGGCCCGTATCCGAGATGTTACAGAGGCATTGTCGAGGATTATCCGGCATTCTAACTACTACCCCATGCTACTCATCCATGTGGGCACAAAAGATACTATCAGGTCTGACACTGAGCAGATCAAGAGTGACTACAGGGCTCTGGGAGTACGGGTTAAGGAGTTTGGAGCGCAGGTGGTATTCTCTTCCATTCTTCCTGTCGAAGGTAGGAGCCCGGGCAGAGACAGATGCATCGTGGAGGTGAATGCCTGGCTGCGAAGATGGTGTCGCCAGGAGGGCTTTGGCTTCCTCGACCACGGGATGCTATTTGAGGAAGGACTGCTAAGCACAGATGGCATTCACCTTTTGAGAAGGGGACAGGCCTTATTTGCGCACAGACTGGCTAACCTAGTAAGGAGGGCATTAAACTAGGTTCGACAGGAACAGGTGAGCAAACCCCACAAGTAAGTGGGGAACAAGACCTGGGAGATGGGTTGGAAACAGGAGGGAGCACGGGCTATAATGGCAGAGAGAAAGGAGGGTCAGGGCAAAGCTGGGAGGCAAGATCAAACCAGTATCTTAGATGCCTATATACAAATGCAAGAAGTATGGGTAATAAGCAGGAAGAACTGGAAGTGCTAATAAATAAATACAACTATGACATTGTTGGCATTACTGAAACTTGGTGGGATAATACACACGACTGGAATGTTGGTGTGGATGGGTATAGTTTGCTCAGGAAGGATAGACGGGAAAAAGGGAGGAGGTGTTGCCTTATATATTAAAAATGTACACACTTGGACTGAGGTGGAGATGGACATAGGAGATGGAAGTGTTGAGAGTCTCTGGGTTAGGCTAAAAGGGGTAAAAAACACGGGTGATGTCGTGCTGGGAGTCTACTACAGGCCACCTAATCAGGTGGAAGAGGTGGATGAGGCTTTTTTCAAACAACTAACAAAATCATCCAAAGCCCAAGATTTGGTGGTGATGGGGGACTTCAACTATCCAGATATATGTTGGAAAAATAACACCGCGGGGCACAGACTATCCAATAAGTTCCTGGACTGCATTGCAGACAACTTTTTATTTCAGAAAGTTGAAAAAGCTACTAGAGGGGAAGCTGTTCTATACTTGATTTTAACAAATAGAGAAGAACTTGTTGAGAATTTGAAAGTAGAAGGAAGCTTGGGTGAAAGTGATCATGAAATCATAGAGTTTGCAATTCTAAGGAAGGGTAGAAGGGAGTACAGCAAAATAGAGACAATGGATTTCAGGAAGGTGGATTTTGGTAAGCTCAGAGTGCTGATAGGTAAGGTCCCATGGAAGTCAAGACTGAGGAGAAAAACAACTGAGGAGAGTTAGCAGTTTTTCAAAGGGATGCTATTAAGGGCCCAAAAGCAAGCTATTCCGATGGTTAGGAAAGATAGAAAATGTGGCAAAAGACCACCTTGGCTTAACCACGAGATCTTGCGTGACCTACAAAATAAAAAGGCGTCATATAAAAAATGGAAACTAGGTCAGATCACAATGGACGAATATAGGCAAATAACACAGAAATGCAGAGGCAAGATTAGAAAAGCAAAGGCACAAAATGAGCTCAAACTAGCTATGGGAATAAAGAGAAACAAGAAGACTTTTTATCAGTAATTAGAAGCAAGAGGAAAACCAAGGACAGGGTAGGCCCACTGCTCAGTGAGGAGGGGGAAACAGTAACGGGAGACTTGGAAATGGCAGAGATGCTTAATGACTTCTTTGTTTCGGTCTTCACTGAGAAGTCTGAAGGAATGTCTAGTATAGTGAATGCTTACGGGAAGAGGGTAGGATTAGAAGATAAAATAAAAAAAGAGCAAGTAAAAAATCACTTAGAAAAGTTAGATGCCTGCAAGTCACCAGGGCTTGATGAAATGCATCCTAGAATACTCAAGGAGTTAATAGAGGAGGTATCTGAGCCTCTAGCTATTATCTTTGGGAAATCATGGGAGACGAGGGAGATTCCAGAAGACTGGAAGGGGGCAAATATAGTGCCCATCTATAAAAAGGGAAATAAAAACAACCCAGGAAACTACAGACCAGTTAGTTTAACTTCTGTGCCAGGGAAGATAATGGAGCAGGTAATTAAAGAAATCATCTGCAAACACTTGGAAGGTGGTAAGGTGATAGGGAATAGCCAGCATGGATTTGTAAAGAACAAATCATTTCAAACTAATCTGATAACATTATTTGATAGGATAACGAGCCTTGTGGATAAGGTTGAAGCGGTGGATGTGATATACCTAGACTTTAGTAAGGCATTTGATACGGTCTCGCATGATATTCTTATAGATAAACTAGGAAAGTACAATTTAGATGGGGCTACTATAAGGTGGCTGCATAACTGGCTGGATAACCGTACTCAGAGAGTAGTTATTAATGGCTCCCAATCCTGCTGGAAAGGTATAACAAGTGGGGTTCCGCAGGGGTCTGTTTTGGGACCGGCTCTGTTCAATATCTTCATCAACGATTTAGATGTTGGTATAGAAAGTACGTTTATTAAGTTTGCGGACGATACCAAACTGGGAGGGATTGCAACTGCTTTGGAGGACAGGGTCAAAATTCAAAATGATCTGGACAAATTGGAGAAATGGTCTGAGGTAAACAGGATGAAGTTCAATAAAGATAAATGCAAAGTGCTCCACTTAGGAAGGAACAATCAGTTTCACACATACAGAATGGGAAGAGACTGTCTAGGAAGGAGTATGGCAGAAAGAGATCTAGGGGTCATAGTGGACCACAAGCTTAATATGAGTTGACAGTGTGATACTGTTGCAAAAAAAGCAAACGTGATTCTGGGATGCATTAACAGGTGTGTTGTAAACAAGACATGAGAAGTCATTTTCCGCTTTACTCTGCGCTGGTTAGGCCTCAGCTGGAGTATTGTGTCCAGTTCTGGGCACCGCATTTCAAGAAAGATGTGGAAAAATTGGAGAGGGTCCAGACAAGAGCAACAAGAATGATTAAAGGTCTTGAGAACATGACCTATGAAGGAAGGCTGAAGGAATTGGGTTTGTTTAGTTTGGAAAAGAGAAGACTGAGAGGGGACATGATAGCAGTTTTCAGGTATCTAAAAGGGTGTCATCAGGAGGAGGGAGAAAACTTGTTCACCTTAGCCTCCAATGATAGAACAAGAAGCAATGGACTTAAACTGCAGCAAGGGAGATTTAGGTTGGACATTAGGAAAAAGTTCCTAACTGTCAGGGTAGTTAAACACTGGAATAGATTGCCTAGGGAAGTTGTAGAATCTCCATCTCTGGAGATATTTAAGAGTAGATTAGATAAATATCTATTAGGGATGGTCTAGACAGTATTTGGTCCTGCCATGAGGGCAGGGGACTGGACTTGATGACCTCTCGAGGTCCCTTCCAGTCCTAGAGTCTATGAGTCTATCATCACTTATTTTTGCCAAACATGGAGCAGTCTGAAGGAACAGAGCAAAACAATGACATTTATCTAACAAATAACTTTAATCAAAACCTGTCCTCTCTTCTGAGGTGAAATTGTGTTAGGCATTGATTTAGCACTGATGATAAAGCAAACACTGTGCATCATCAATATAAGAGAGCTATCCTGGACAATTCAATATTTTACTATGATTTCAAACTCTACTTGTATGGAAAACATGAAATTGGACTGCTAAAGGAGATTAAGAAGATAAATACACTTACCACTTATATTTACTCATATTGGGATGAATGTCTTAGACCAGAAAAGTAATTTCTCTTACAAGGAATAAAGTTTGTCAGTTTTGAGAACTGAACTCTAGTTTCTCTGCTGTATTTTCAATATTACACAATGAGAATACCCAAGTGAGCTCTGTATGATCAGAGTTTGCTAAAATAACAATTGAAGAAGAATTACAGGTGAACATTCCATTCCATAACTGAACCTCTACCAACACAATGTGTAAAATAAATAAATAAATAAATAAAAATCTGTAGCAAAATAGTTTCTCTGTATTCAAACCAAAACCACATCTAGACTTTGCAAAAACGTGATTGTTCAGTTATTGCTTACATTACAAGATAAAGTCATAAGAAGAGATTAAATTATATAACTTTCCTTTAGTAAATACACCCAGATTCATTGCAAACCACTGTGTCAACAATTCTGAAATCAAAGAGAACCCCAGTGTCACACTATTCTACAACTAAAACTGAATTTGATATGCTGTGTGTTTTGGACAGGTACTGTTAATTGTCAGTTAGTATGTGAGAGTTACGTTTAGTTTTTGGCTTACTGCCTTGCATTCCTTTCATTTAAATTAGTTACCTCTAAAACTGCCTTTTACTCCACCCAGTTCTTCACTCATTCACTCCTTGTCAATTCATTGAGATCACATTTATCCCTTTGATGTGCAATATCTGATGGACCAGTGACAAAATAAACTATAGTAATCTTTTGACTACAGCTGGAACAAAGAGTTTTGGAGACGTTTAATGGTGTGAGAACAAGGTACCATGGGCTGTGCTTATGAGTGAGACAAGCCTCTGAGTGCTGTTTGCACTGGGCTCATGCCAGAGAACTCAACCAAAGGCCCTGTGAATTTAATCTCGGTAGACTACCAACCCCAATAGTGAGGATATGTTTTTTTTCAAACTGCTAATGAACTGGGGACTGCAAACAGGGAAGTTTGAGAGGGAGAGAAGGAGATGCCCTGCTGAACGAACAAGGTGCAAGTACTTATCTTGGGGTGAGTGAGTTTGTTTAGTTTTTTGTGCTTTTTTTTCTCTTTCAGGTTATTTAAAGTTATAGGTTCAGCTGGGTTTGTGTGTTTGGGCACTGTTTGAGCCTTTGTCCCTGGATCATCCTTGATCAGCCTCAATCAGCCTAATGATCACCCTCTCCATCGTGTGATTAACGAAGAGAAGGCCTAAAAATCCAGAGGCTAAGCAACCCAGGGGAGCTAGCGAACAGGGAAGTTTGAGAGGGATTTTGCAAGGGGAAGCCCCAATATAATCATTAGGGTTGGAAAGGGCCTCATTGCCAGTGCCAGCATTGCTCCTGCCTCCTCCACTTATATCCAGACAGAGAACCTAACCATGGATGCCTCTACCTAGATCCTGGTGTGGATTTGCAGAGACTGTGACCTGTATTTCCCACTCTCACAAAGCCAGGCGGGAGGACAGCCCACTGTGAAAGGTGCCTGCTGGTGGAATCTCTCAGGAAGCAGGTGGGAGTGCTACAGAAGAAGCTAGCTGGGCTGAGGAGCATCAGTGCCCATGAGGAATTCATTGAGAGTATTCATATAGAGATGTCTAAATCTGAGGAAGTTATCCAGCTACAGAAGTCTGCTGTCAGGCCACCATGGGAGGAGGATGTGATTCTGTCATAGGGAGGACACTGGCTGCTGGTTACTTCTGGCAGCAGGCAATGCTCCACCCCTACTCCCAATCCACCCACCAAAGTGATGAAGAACCGTTATGCTGCCCTGGCAATGAGCTGTGAGGAATAGCCCCCAAAGGTGGAGGAGGAGAAGCCATGTACTCCCAAGGCTGAGGGGATTGCAGCCACCACTACCAGGAGGAAATGTGGGGTAGTGGTGGTTGGTGACTCTCTTCTGAGGGGGACAGAGGCACCAATCTGTCAGCCTGACATGGCATCCTGGGAGGTATGTTGCCTGATGGGCGCCCATATCCAAGACATTACAGAAGGACTGCCGAGGATCATCCGGCCTTCTGACTACTACCCAATGGTACTCATCCATATGGGCACTAATAATACTGCAAGGTATGACCCTGAGCAGATCAGGTGTGACTACAGGGCTCTGGGAGTAAGGGTGAAGGAGTTGGAGGTACAGGTGGCATTCTCTTTGATCCTTCCAGTCAAGGATAGGGGCCTGGGAGAGACCAGCACATCCTGGAGATGAATTCCTGGCTGCGAGGATGGTGTCACCAGGAGGGCTTCAGCTTCCGTGGCCATGGGATGGAGTTCTGGGAGGAAGAACTGATAAGCAGAGATGGGTTTCATCTATCAAGGAAGGGGAAGAGTATATTGGGATACAAACTGGCTAACCTACTGAGGAGGGCTTTAAATAAATTCAATGGGGGCAGGTGACAAAAGCCTATAGGTAAGTCAAAAACACAGAGACCTGGGAGAAGGGTCGGAATCTGGGGGAAGCAGGGACCATTATAGCAGGGATAAGGGAGAGACAAGAGAGGACATTCGGGGAAAATCAAATCAGTATCTGAGATGTCTGTATACTAATGCAAGCAGTATGGGGAATAAGCAGGAAGAACTTGAAATGCAAGTTAACAAACACAACCATGATATAGTTGGCATCACAGAGATTTGGTGGGATAATACATATGACTGGAATATTGGCAAAGAAGGATACAGCTTGCTCTGGAGGAACAAGCAGGGGAGAAAGGGAGGTGTCTCCTTATATATTAAAAATGTATACTCTTGGACTGAGGTTGAGATTGAAATAGGAGACAGACTTCTTGAAAGTCTCTGGGTAAGGATAAAAGAGGTAAAAACAAGGGTGATGTCATGGTAGGTGTCTATTACAGACCACCTAACCAAGAAGAAGAGGTGGATGAGGCTTTTAAAAAAAATCATTCAAAGCACAGGACTTTGAACTATCAACTATCCAGACATCTGTTGGCAAAATAATACAGAAGGGCGCAGATTATCCAAGAAGTTCTTGGAATATATTGAGGAAAAAAATTCATTTCAGAAGGTGGAGAAAGCTAGTAGGGGAGAGGCTGTCATAGATTTGATTTTGCAAAATAGGGAGGAACTGGTTGAGAATTTGAAAGTGGAAAGCAGCTTGGGTGAGAGTGATCATGAAATGGTAGAGTTCATGATTCAAAGGAATGATGGGAGGGAAAACAGCACAATACAGACAATGGGTTTCAAGAAGGGAGACTTAAGCAAATTCAAAGAGTTGGTAGGTAAGATCCAACGGGACGCAAGCCTAATGGGAAAAACAGTTCAAGAGAGCTGACAGATTTTCAAAGAGACATAATTAAGGGTACAAGAGCAAACTATCCCACTGTGACATTCTGTACCTTGGGGGAGCGCCCTGTTACCACCATATTCCTCATTTATATATGATTGTGATCTTGCATGTAAAGCAGGCCATGTGAGGTATCAGGGGAAAGGTTATGATCGCTTAAATCATTTTTCTATCCATATATGTATTATTAATACATATTAAGTTATGAGAATTGTGTTATATGGTTGTCACTAAAACATGTTGTAAGTTGGGGAGTCAGCCAGATATTAGCCCCCCAGAGACAACAGCAAGGAAAGTAACCAACACCCAAGTGGGGTATCAAACAACCCATCAACAGCCATTGTCTAGCAAGGAAGCTACAATTCAATGACTCACCTGCATGAGACCAAACCAGGGGAATTGCTCAACCTTGTCTGGGGACTCAGTAATGCCTTGACTTGTGTGTTCAACAAGCACATGAGATTGAGGGTATAAAACAGAACACAGCAGGCCCATGCTTCCCTTTCTCCTGCCCACACCCATGCTGCAAGCAAGGACACTGAGGGAGAAGAGATTGGCCCAGATTTCATGGGTGAAATCTGTGTACTGTGAATTGCAATATCCAGTGAGATGAGAAAAACTGCTTAATCAAGATGTTGCCCAGTCTAATAGGGTTAAGAGTTTAGACTACATGCTTATATATTTTATTTTATTTTGGTAACTAACTCTCCGACTTTTTACCTATCACTTAAAATCTATCTTTTGTAGTCAATACATTTGTTTAACTGTTTATTTTTACCAGTGAGTTTGCTCATCTTGAGCAGTGCAAGAAGGTATATTCCAGAGGTACAGTGCTAGAAGCAGGGGGGATTTGGCTCTAGTGCCTTTATCTATGTGATTCATGAGTGGCTCTGGGAGCAATCATGCAATCTAGCTGGCTGTGGGGTCTCCACATGCGGTTGTGCTGAGTGATAACAGCACCTGGAGATGTTTGCTGTTGGCCACTAGCAAGGCATTGAGACAGACAATCCAGGCTGGAGAGAGTTAAGGGGGTACAGAGGACCCACAGTCCCAGGCTGTACCGTGGAGATCCCGTCATATCCACTGCATAGGAAAGATAGGAAGTATGGCAAGAGACAACCCTGGCTTAATCAGGAAATCTTCAAGGACCTGAAACTCAAAAAAGAGTCCTACAAAAAGTGGAAACGAGGTCAATTTACAAAGGATGAATAGAAACAAATAACACAAGTGTGTAAGGACAAAATTAGAAAGGCCAAGGCACAAAAAGAAATCAAACTAGCTAGAGTTTTTTTCAGTTTTCACCAAAAAGGTTAGTACCATTTGGACATTAACATTGTGAATGCCAGTGAAAATGAGGTAGGATCAGAGGCTAAAATAGGGAAAGAACAAGTTTAAAAATTACGTAGACAAGTTAGATGTCTTCAAGTCACCAGGATCTGATGAAATACGTCCTTGAATACTTAAGGTATTGGGGTAAGTGACTGTCTGCAGTGTTTGTGTTTGGGGGTTACTTGCTGTGTGCTGAGCTTGTGTTTGTCAGTCTGTTTGGTTTGTTTGTTTGAAGGACCGTGTGCTGTAGCTGGCAGTTGGAGGTGGAGCTACTAGGAAGGTTTGAAAGCTAGAAACCTCTGGTAATTGGCTGAGCCTTAACCAGTGGGCGGGGCATTCACTCAGGCCAGGGCTTTATAAAAGCTGCGCACAAGCGACCAGGGAGCTTAGCAAACAGGAGTTGCTAACAGGGAGTTTTGCAAGGGAGTTTGGAAGGGGAGTAGGAAGGGAGGGGGGGTCCCTTGTCGGTCTCATCTGTGACCCATTGGTCCCCTGAACCTATAAACCGAGCCACATCCAAAACCTTTCTTTCTGTTTACAGCAGAGAGGAGCGGACAGGGAGCTGTAGACGGGAATTTGAGAGAGTTTGACAGAGGGAGGCTTACAATGGTGAGGAGGACCGGCAACACCTGTGCCAGCACTGCTTCTGTCCCCTCCACTTGCACCTGTAGCCAGACAGAGCACCAAAGCATGGATGCTTTTACCCAGATTCTGGTGTGGGCTTGCAAAGACTGTAATCTGCAATTTCCACTTACTGATATCCAGGCTGGGGGTGGCATCCAATGTGAAGGGGGCCTACTGGTGGAATCTCTCAGGCAGCAGGTGGGAGAGCTACAGGAGGAGGTGGCTAGGCTGAGGAACATCCGTATCCATGAGCAATTCCTGGACAGTATCCATGTGGAGACAGCTGACGTAGCTGTCCCAGTTGACAGGACTACCGACACACCAGTGGAGGAGGAGATGCCTCAGGGTGTGTCTGACACACCAGTGGAGGAGGAGGCTTAGGGTGGACACAGCCAGCTGGTTACTTCTAGCAGCAGGCAGTGCTCCACCACTGCTGCAAACCCTCCTGCTGTGGTAAAAGATAACCGTTATGTTCTTCTAGATACAGGAGAGAAGGAATCACCCCCAACAGTTAAGGAGGTGAAGCCTCGTACCGCTAAGGCTGGGAAGTCTGCTGCCACCACTCGTAAGAAACGTAGTGGTGGTGGTGGTTGGAGACTCTCTGCTGAGGGGGACGGAGACACCCATCTGTCGCCCTGACCGTTCATCCCGGGAGGTATGCTGCCTGCCAGGGGCCCGTATCCGAGATGTTACAGAAGCATTGTCGAGGATTATCCGGCCTTCTGACTACTACCCCATGCTACTCATCCATGTGGGCACAAATGATACTGCGAGGTCTGACACTGAGCAGATCAAGAGTGACTACAGGGCTCTGGGAGTACGGGTTAAGGAGTTTGGAGCGCAGGTGGTATTCTCTTCGATTCTTCCTGTTGAAGGTTGGGGTCCGGGCAGAGACAGATGCATCGTGGAGGTGAATGCCTGGCTGCGAAGATGGTGTCGCCAGGAGGGCTTTGGCTTCCTCGACCACGGGATGCTATTCGAGGAAGGACTGCTAGGAACAGATGGCGTTCACCTTTCGAAGAGGGGAAAGGCCTTATTTGCGCACAGACTGGCTAACCTAGTAAGGAGGGCTTTAAACTAGGTTCGACGGGGACAGGTGAGCAAAGCCCACAGGTAAGTGGGGAACAAGACCTGCGAGATGGGTTGGAAACAGGAGGGAGCACGGGCTATAATGGCAGAGAGGAAGGAGGGTCAGGGCAAAGCTGGGAGGCAAGATCAAACCAGTATCTTAGATGCCTATATACAAATGCAAGAAGTATGGGTAATAAGCAGGAGGAACTGGAAGTGCTAATAAATAAATACAACTATGACATTATTGGCATTACTGAAACTTGGTGGGATAATACACACGACTGGAATGTTGGAGTGGATGGGTGTAGTTTGCTCAGGAAGGATAGACAGGGGAAAAAGGGAGGAGGTGTTGCCTTATATATTAAAAATGTACACACTTGGACTGAGGTGGAGATGGATGTAGGAGACGGAAGTGTTGAGTCTCTCTGGGTTAGGCTAAAAGGGGTAAAAAACACGGGTGATGTCGTGCTGGGAATCTACTACAGGCCACCTAATCAGGTGGAAGAGGTGGATGAGGCTTTTTTCAAACAACTAACAAAATCATCCAAAGCCCAAGATTTGGTGGTGATGGGGGACTTCAACTATCCAGATATATGTTGGAAAAATAACACCGCGGGGCACAGACTATCCAATAAGTTCCTGGACTGCATTGCAGACAACTTTTTATTTCAGAAAGTTGAAAAAGCTACTAGGGGGGAAGCTGTTCTAGACTTGATTTTAACAAATAGGGAGGAACTTGTTGAGAATTTGAAAGTAGAAGGAAGCTTGGGTGAAAGTGATCATGAAATCATAGAATTTGCAATTCTAAGGAAAGGTAGAAGGGAGTACAGCAGAATAGAGACAATGGATTTCAGGAAGGCGGATTTTGGTAAGCTCAGAGAGCTGATAGGTAAGGTCCCATGGGAATTAAGACTGAGGGGAAAAACAACTGAGGAAAGTTGGCAGTTTTTCAAAGGGACGCTATTAAGGGCCCAAAAGCAAGTTATTCCGATGGTTAGGAAAGATAGAAAATGTGGCAAAAGACCACCTTGGCTTACCCTTGAGATCTTGCGTGACCTACAAAATAAAAAGGCGTCATATAAAAAATGGAAACTAGGTCAGATCATGAAGGATGAATATAGGCAAATAACACAGGAATGCAGAGGCAAGATTGGAAAAGCAAAGGCACAGAATGAACTCAAACTAGCTATGGGAATAAAGGGAAACAAGAAGACTTTTTATCAATACATTAGAAGCAAGAGGAAGACTAAGGACAGGGTAGGCCCACTGCTCAATGAGGAAGGGGAACAGTAACGGGAGACTTGGAAATGGCAGAGATGCTTAATGACTTCTTTGTTTCGGTCTTCACTGAGAAGTCTGAAGGAATGTCTAGTATAGTGAATGCTTACGGGAAGAGGGTAGGTTTAGAAGATAAAATAAAAAAAGAGCAAGTAAAAAATCACTTAGAAAAGTTAGATGCCTGCAAGTCACCAGGGCCTGATGAAATGCATCCTAGAATACTCAAGGAGTTAATAGAAGAGGTATCTGAGCCTCTAGCTATTATCTTTGGGAAATCATGGGAGACGGGGGAGATTCCAGAAGACTGGAAGGGGGCAAATATAGTGCCCATCTATAAAAAGGGAAATAAAAACAACCCAGGAAACTACAGACCAGTTAGTTTAACTTCTGTGCCAGGGAAGATAATGGAGCAGGTAATCAAAGAAATCATCTGCAAACACTTGAAAGGTGGTAAGGTGATAGGAAATAGCCAGCATGGATTTGTAAAGAACAAATCGTGTCAAACTAATCTGATAGCGTTCTTTGATAGGATAACGAGCCTTGTGGATAAGGGAGAAGCGGTGGATGTGATATACCTAGACTTTAGTAAGGCATTTGATACGGTCTCGCATGATATTCTTATAGATAAATTAGGAAAGTACAATTTAGATGGGGCTACTATAAGGTGGGTGCATAATTGGCTGGATAACCGTACTCAGAGAGTAGTTGTTAATGGCTCCCAATCCTGCTGGAAAGGTATAACAAGTGGGGTTCCGCAGGGGTCTGTTTTGGGACCGGCTCTGTTCAATATCTTCATCAACGATTTAGATGTTGGCATAGAAAGTACGCTTATTAAGTTTGCGGACGATACCAAACTGGGAGGGATTGCAACTGCTTTAGAGGACAGGGTCAAAATTCAAAATGATCTAGACAAATTGGAGAAATGGTCTGAGGTAAACAGGATGAAGTTCAATAAAGATAAATGCAAAGTGCTCCACTTAGGAAGGAACAATCAGTTTCACACATACAGAATGGGAAGAGACTGTCTAGGAAGGAGTATGGCAGAGAGAGATCTAGGGGTCATAGTGGACCACAAGCTTAATATGAGTCGACAGTGTGATACTGTTGCAAAAAAAGCAAACATGATTCTGGGATGCATTAACAGGTGTGTTGTAAACAAGACACGAGAAGTCATTCTTCCGCTTTACTCTGCGCTGGTTAGGCCTCAACTGGAGTATTGTGTCCAGTTCTGGGCACCGCATTTCAAGAAAGATGTGGAAAAATTGGAGAGGGTCCAGACAAGAGCAACAAGAATGATTAAAGGTCTTGAGAACATGACCTATGAAGGAAGGCTGAAGGAATTGGGTTTGTTTAGTTTGGAAAAGAGAAGACTGAGAGGGGACATGATAGCAGTTTTCAGGTATCTAAAAGGGTGTCATCAGGAGGAGGGAGAAAACTTATTCACCTTAGCCTCCAATGATAGAACAAGAAGCAATGGGCTTAAACTGCAGCAAGGGAGATTTAGGCTGGACATTAGGAAAAAGTTCCTAACTGTCAGGGTAGTTAAACACTGGAATAGATTGCCTAGGGAAGTTGTGGAATCTCCATCTTTGGAGATATTTAAGAGTAGGTTAGATAAATGTCTATTAGGGATGGTCTAGACAGTATTTGGTCCTGCCATGAGGGCAGAGGACTGGACTCGATGACCTCTCGAGGTCCCTTCCAGTCCTAGAGTCTATGTGTCTATAAGAGGCTGACTGAGGAAATATTTGAGGCATTGGCAATTATCTTTGAAAAGTCATGGAAGACTGGAGAGATTTAGGACAACGTGGTGGGGTGTCTACCTCACACTGACATAAAAGGGAATAAAGCAGCCTCAGGGAGTCTGCACAGGAGACAGCCAATTAGGAAAGAGCTTGTAAAGACAGCCAATCAGGGCCAGGCTGGGCCATATGAGAAGGGCTGCTTACCAGAACAGCTTCAGTCACTCTCTGGAGTTTGAGGAAGGAGGACTGGCTGCCCTGAAGGAGGGAGAAGAGATAGCATTATGGTCAGAGCAGTGCTAGGCACATCAGGGGAGCATGAGTGAGCTCCTGGCAGACTGCTGCCCGACTGAAACCGAGATATAAGGGTGGAGAAGGTGCTGGGGGTGCAGGGAAGTGGCCCAGGGAAATAGATTGTGGGGGTTGGAGGTGATGCAGCGCATGACTGCTGGCTAGAGGGTCGCTGGGCCGAGACCTGGAGTAGCAGGCTTCCCCTCTCCCCCGCCCCTTTGGCCCCACTTGCCACTGAGAGTAGTCGCTAGAGTCTGGGCTGCCGTTTGCCACTGACGCAGGTGGCTAGACCCTGGACTGCAGCCTGCCACTGAGAACTGAAGGGGGCACAGCAGGAGGGCTGTGTCCAGAAGAGGACACTACAGTCCTCAGAGTGACACAGGTCCTGACGGTGGTGAGATGCCACTAGATGAGGGTGCACTGGCAAACCAGAGCTAATTCCCAGGATGGCCACCAGGAGGCACCGCAGTGGTGAGTACCACCCCATTACAGGCAAATATAGTGCCAATCTATAAAATGGGAAATAAAGACAACCAGGGGAATTACAGACCAATCAGCTTACCTTCAGTACCACAAGGATCATTTCTGCTTAGGAGGATAGGATTTAAATTCATAATGATCTGGACAAACTGGAGAAATGGTCTGAAGTAAATAGGATGAAATTCAATCAGGACAAATGCAAAGTAATCCACTTAGGAAGGGACACATACAAAATGGGAAATAACTGTCAAGGAGGGAGTGTTGTGGAAAGGGATCTGAGGGGTCATAGTGGATCACAAGCTAAATATGAGAGAACAATGTAACACTATTGCAAAAAAAACAAACATCATTCTAGGATGTATTAGCAGGAGTGTTGAAAGCAATGAGAAATAATTCTTCCACTCTACTGTGCTGATTAGGCCTCAGCTGGAATCTTATGTCCAGTTGTGGGTGTGGACAAACTAGAGAAAGTGGACAAAAAGATGTAGACAAACTAGAGAGAGTCCCCAAAAGAGCAACAAAAAAACAATAAAAGGTCAAGAAAACATAACATATGAGGGAAGATTGAAAAAAGGGAGTTTGTTTAGTCTGGAGAAGAGAAAACTGAGAGGGGACAGTTTTCAAGTACATAAAAGGTTGTTACAAGGAGGAGGGAGAAAATTTGTTCTCCTTAACTTCTGAGGATAGGACAAGAAGCAATGGGCTTAAATTGCCGCAAAGGTGGTTTAGGTTGGACATTAGGAAAAACTCAATTGCCAGAGTGGTTAAGCACTGGAATAAATTTCCTAGGGAAGTTGGAGATTTTTAAGAGCAGGCTGGACAAATACCTCTTAGAGACGGTCTAGATAATATTAGTCCTGCCTGGAGTGCAGGTGGCTTGACTAGATGGCCTCTTGAGGTCCCTTCGAGTCCTTCGATTCTATGATTCATGGCTCCAGTATCCTTTCATCAAATCAGCAGATTATTACATGTTTTTTTAAAAACATCCGGTCTAGTGGCTTGATTGTGATATCACTTATCTGCTCTTTTTGGCCTACTTTCCATAATTAAAAATAATATTAACATATGGCCCTTTATTGTTTATAATTCACAAGTTGTGTTTCTTGCCTAGAATGTAGAGGACATTTAAGTACACAAGTGATAACCATCTATGAGGAAAAAGAAAAAAAATGGGGGGAGGAAACAGAATTTTTCTTCTTATGTGTTCTTTACCTACACGTACAGCTGGTCAAAAATTTTCAGACAAAGTTTTTTCATCAAAATCAATATTTTCTATCAGAAAATGTTGATTTCTATGAATTTTTTCAATTTTCCAAATGCATATTTCCAAGCTAATATAAATATTTCCTTTCAAAATATTGATTTGATCTGAAACATTCCAATGATGTGCACATGGAAACAATGAGACACAGATATCCTAATATGGTTAAATGCAAAGGCTGCAACTTTACTTAAAACTACAACTGGAGTGACAACCCAAAAACCCAACTGGAGTGACAACCCAAAAATATTCAGCAGGGTTGTTCCAGTGCTGATCTCAAGGGGCACTAATGGCCCTCATGTACTACAATCCTGAGATTGAATGTGAAGGCCATGCCCCCTTTATATTCTTAGGACTGGCTCACGGCCTCAACTGGAAGCCAATCTTGACCCATCCATTCCTCCACACCAGAAATAGGAGAGATAAGACAAAGGGAGTCACAAGTTGCATGCTACGTGGAGGCAAACCCAATGTGCAAAATCATGCCCAGAACCAATACCCAAGCACATTACTGAGTTACAGAGACCTCAGTCACACCTTTTCTAACCAAACCGCCACATGCATCTGCCAAAGTTGTGACAATTATAACTTCAATGCCATAAACATGCTGGATGGAGGGTAAAAAAATCCACACGAAAGTTTGCCAGTTTTGCCATATGGGAAAAATCCTTTCCAGAACATAAAACTGGTGACCAGCCAAGCCCCCAAAATCAACAGAGATCCAGAAAGGGTGGGGCTGAAACAGGAAGTTCATAATGAGCAAACAGTATCAACTCACCCCACCTCCCTGCACACTTCAGGGAGCCACTAAGTGGGAGCCAATCACATGGATGAAGTACCATCTCCACCACCCAGTGTATATTTTGAAACTACATATTTTGTTTCTAATTGACATTTTGTTGTAATTGAAAATGTCAGCAATCAGAAGAACAAGCTGTTTCCTATGCAACTTGGAACATGCATTATCACTTGTGCTTTTCTAATTCCAGCCAAAACCATCTCATTTTGAAAATCACTACGTTTGGAAGAAGGGTAGACAACCCGGCAGCAAAATTCAGTCAAGAACAGTAGCGGGCATAGGAATGAGCCATAGCTATTGATCTAACTGACCTAGTAGACTTCTCCTTCCCAAAGCAATTAAATCCCCAAATGAATAATCAAAGTAGGTGAAAAGCTCACTCTACAACACATGGCCAATGCAACAATTGACAAAAACTTAACAACTCAGTAACAATTTCCAACTTTGAGCAATATCCAAGGCACTCAATATCATGCTGATGTTTTCTCTGCCTATTACTCCCCTTTTTACACCAAACCTGGCCCTAGGGCTTTCCCTGTTACCCCCTTTGACCTGAGAGCTAGTCAAAATTCAGGTCTCCAAACTGGGAAGTTCCAGTTTGAAGTAAAAATTTATGGTGACAGGTATCTTCTTGATGCAATCTTCTTCATTTCAAGGAATGTACAACGTCCTGACTCCAAACACAGAATGAACCAAGAATAAGAGGAACAGTTTCTTAACTTGCAGCCCTCAAGCCTCTTTACCCAGTACCAGACCTAAAGCTCTCTCTTAACTTTTTCCTGGATCACACTGTGCTTACAGGCTCCTGTACTTTCCTGCCCCACTCCCTCTCTCTGTTCTTGTCTGTTCTCTGTTCCTGTCTATTCTCTCTGACACCCCCATCCACCTGGACACAATACCCAGTCAACCTGTCTGCCCACCTGGTGCTAGTTTCTGGACAGACTCTATTAGACTTTGTTTTGGATGTGACTCCTTAATAGTCTCTTACAACTGTCTTAAATGGATTCATTTACATATAAGTTTGAGTGAGGTTTTAATTCAATCCATAACAAGATCATACTCGGGTCATAACACTCTGTACAGGAAGGAAAGATAGGAGAGCCCTGTGATGCTGTCACAGTAAGTGTTCTCATTAACTCATCTTCCTAACCCTAATCAAGTACTTGTGTATGACTATTGATTTTGGAGTTCTTTAGGCAAACAATTAAGCATCCAACATACTTCCTTTCTATGCAAAAAAATAAAAAGAACTATTCATGCGGAACTTGCACAAAGAGGAAATAAAATGTTCAAACTCCAATTTAAATGCAGTGCACATTTCAATTCAATTCAAAGTCAAGTGTTTCCATATTTAGGGCCTGGTTCACTTCTCACAGACACAGGTATAAATTATGAGTAACTCCTTTCAAAACAATGAATTTATCCCAGTGTGAAACTGGTAGAAGTGAGAGTAGAATCAAGCTGCCAATGTGAAAAATGCCTTTCACATTCCTTCCAAGTAGGTTGCATACTGCATGCAATAAAAACAAATCCAGATGTCACACAACAAACAGCATGGTATATACTACTGGCATTAATGTTTAGATATCAATATATTATGTAGTAGGCTAAATTAATGTAGAAAATGAGGTATGAGAATGAGTTTTAGTTCCAGGTTTTAAGAACTAAATACATGTTTGTGTATACACAGATTCTACTGTAGTTACTCTCTGCCCTAGAGTAACTTGTTCTCATTCACAATAAGGACTGGTCTGCACTACAGATTTAGATCAATGTAACTCTGTAATTGTCTACACTGAAATGTAGCTCCCTTCGGTGCTCTATGTAGGTTCCATCAACTTCCACCTCTCCGAGAGGTGTAGCACTTAGGTCGATTTAGTTAGGTTGACACTTTGGCCTGGTCTACACTAGGGAGCAGGGTCGATGTAAGATACGCAACTTCAGCTACATGAATAGCATAGCTGAAGTCAAAGTATCTTATTTCGACTTACCTCCCATCCTCACGGCACGGGATCAATGGCCGCGGTTTCCCCTGTTGACTCCGCAACCGCCGCTTGCTCTGGTGGAGTTCCAGAGTCTACAGGAGCACGTTTGGGGATCGATATATCGTGTCTAGATGAGACGCGATATATCGATCCCCGATAAATTGATCGCTACCCGCCAATCCGGTGGGTAGCGTAGACATATCCAGTGTCAGTGTAGATACTGCATTGGTTATATCAACTGTTGCTGCCTTCAGAAGCCATCCCACAATGAACCACACTGACAGTTAAATTGGTGCAAGTCCTCCTAGTCAGGACCTGCACCGATGACACATGGAGCATAGTGTGGATGAGCAAAAGCGATTTAATTACTGCAGTGGCTGTACATTGACATAACTTAGGGAAACTTATTTTTGTAGTGTAGACTGTAGTACAAAGGGGCCTTAAATGGATGTAAACCTTTACGCCCACACTAAGGTTTCTCTAAATAGCTAAAATGATATAACAGGGCCTTAGTGTCAATGAGAATGTGGCCTTTTGTCCCTAAACATAGTCCTTATGGAAACAAAACATGGCACCATCTTACCTCTAATATTGCCTTAGATCAGTTAAATAAAGGAATTCATTTTTTGCTAATATTTTCTTTTCAATTAATTTTCTGATTAATTGGCATCACACATTCAAATGAATGAACATCTCGAATACATTTGCAAGAATACCAACCCCAATATGAACCACAAGGCAAAGCAAAACTTAAATGTTTTATGGCAGATAGAGCATTTTTTTTAAAAGGACACTGGATTTCCAGCTGTGCTCTATAATACATTTGTATTCCACTAAACGATACCTACTTTTCAACCTATGAGCATTAGGCTCTTCACCCAAATATTTTGCTGGGAGATTCAGTTTAATGTCATGTAGTGAAAGGTTTTTTACAAAAAAAGACAAGCTGTTCCATATTCCCAAATGGCTTTGCCGTCAGCACAAGCATAGTTTCATTGTATTCAATACTGAAAGAACCAAGTAACAGCTGTTTCAAAATACCATGTGTTCGTCTTCAAAGATGATAACCAGGCATTTTGGTATGGGGCAATGTGGCTGCAGCAGAACAAAATGTTTGGGAACATATTTAATCAAATTACAAATGTGTTTCAAAGTAAATTTGATCAGAGTCTTACTTACGTTTGGCTTTAGTTTACATTAGTGTAATCTCTCATTCTCTCAGCCTTTTATGAAATAGATTACAGACCAAAAGAATCATACCTGAAAAGGCTTAGCACTTGTAATGTTGAGTGTTTGCCGTATCCATCTGTCGCCTTGATTTCCAAACTTCTTCCACAGCAGATGACCCTTTGAGTTGCTCAAAATTCTCCAGAAGACTGACAGCTCATAAATGTGTTTTCCAAACATATGATAATGAAAGCGGAAAATACAGCTTTTATTGCCATGAGTGGAAGTGCCATTAAAAATCGGACTCAGCAAAGCTGCTCTATTTTGGAAGACTTGCGGTTCTGAGGATTCTATGTATAGATAATGCCCCTTGACTGTACCCAAAGTATGATCCTTTTTTGGTCCTGTGGCAAATGTGGAAGTTGAGCCCTGGTTTCTGGTCCAGTCAAAGTCGTCATCCATGTCCTGGTTCCAGTTGCATAGCCCATTTTCAAAATTACACTGTAGCTCAGGTTCTGAAATATGTAAATACAAACCTTGTCAAATGAAAGCAATATGCTACATCAAACAATGTGATCTACTAGAATTTGCTTTTTCTCCTCAGAGTTAACCTCAATGTAATTAATTATGTTTAAACCAGTCTGAACAAGAAACAAGGACTAGATGCTTTCCTCACATATATGTGGCAATATACACATACTCAATGGGAGTTATGCTAAAGTATCATGGCAAATTCTGGCCCTAAATTGAAACTTGATTGGACAAACCACTAGAAAAAATATACTGTAAAAAGTGGTTCTCAACATTTCCAGACTACTGTACCCCTCTTAGGAGTCTGAAGCCAGAGTCCTGCCACCTGAAGAGTAAGCCCAAGCCCCACTGCACAGGGCTGAAGCATGTAACTTAGCTTCATGGGGCCCTTGTGGCATGGGGGCCCAGGCAGTTGCCCTGCTTGACATCCCTTAACACCAGTACTGCACTGCAATTAGGTTTTAAACTCTTACTGTCCTTCAGTACTCAAACTAATTTTGGGGGAGGGATAGCTCAATGGTTTTGAGCATTGGCCTGCTAAACCCAAGGTTGTGAGTTCAATCCTTGAGGGGGCCACTTAGAGATCTGGGGCAAAAATCAGTACTTGGTCCTGCTAGTGAAGGCAGGGGGCTAGACTCAATGACCCTTCAGGGTCCCTTCCAGTTCTCAAAGATAGGAGCTCTCTATTATTTAATTTTTTAATTTAATTAGATATAGGCCAAGAAGCCAATGTTTGGATCCAGATTCAGGTAAGTTTCAGGCTAGAATTCAGGGTTAGGGGCCAAATTGAATGAAGGTTCAAGTTTGGTTGCAATGGTGCCAAAATGTAATGAGCTTTTCTTGCAAGATTTCAGCCTCAAATGACAGAAATCTCCTGGTCGTATACATTCAGGGCTCTGTTTACCATTGTAAATGTTATATTAGTTCAACTTCTTACCCTGGGAATTCAGGGAAAAATAAATAAATAGAAAAGCAAAAGCAGTGGAAGTGTATGGGAACATGAGAGAAAGGAGGACACCTTTGTACAGAACCTACAGTGTGGATACAGAATCATAATCATCAATACACCATAGAGTGTGTACTCATGTTGAGAACAGCTCACGAAACCTTGTGCAACAGTAATAAACTTTATTAAAGGAAAAATGAAGTAATTAATTCTAATAACCCAGAAAGATTAAGGCCGCATATTAAAGGCTTCTCATCCTAGCCTCCATTCGTGCACACACCAGTTTACAACCTGCCCTCCAATTGTGTGCCCTCCTCTTAGCTCCTCCATCCTACTGCAGCTTCCTATTGCACCACCACCATGAAGCCTCTTTCTCTTGACTTGTGTACCAGATTAGATTTTCCCCAGGATCAGTCTCAGTGTCCAGCTGCTTTACATAGCCAATGCAAATTAACATTAGTATCAGGACTTAGGAAATCAGATAGGCAAAATTAAATCTGTTTAGTAATTTTAATTTTTTTACACTAAGTAATATATTAGCAAAAACATGATTGATGAGTCACAATTTTTTCCATTAGATGAAGGAATAATCTATTTTAAAATTAACACAAGTTTTGCATTAACACTGCACCTTTTCACCTCTGTACAGGATTAAATGCTACCTGACAAAAATAAGCTATTTGATTTAGGAAAGCAAGAAATGTTGCTGTTCAGGAATAAAGATGATAACAGAGTGAGCACGTACCAAAGAAAGCATGAGCCTCATTTGATGACTCTTCACTTGTAAATTATCTGGCCCAACTGTGACTTGAACTGGAGATGTATGGATCACAAAGTGATCATGGTAGCAAATGAGATAGAGGAGACTCTCCACAAGACATCATTTGTAGTAAGAGCGGCACCTTCCAAAAATTCAACCACTGGAAGCGTAAAACCATCACAAATCTCCCTGTGCGAAGAGTGCTTCCCTGCTACTGTAACTCACTTTGATCTGCATAATTTAGACACCTCAGGATGTGATAATGTATTTGCTATTTATTAATTTTGCTATATATTAATGTTCTTCTTGCCTTAAAATTTATGAGTGAATGCATGGAGGGAATGCCAACAGCAGTGGGGTTCTGAAACACTGAAAGGCGAATACCATGAATGTGAATATACAGCAGCTTTTCTTCATTTTAAGAGTTCTTCCTTGGAGGGGGATAGTTAATCTCACTGTCACTACTGTGACTGATTTGTGACACTACACCCCACATCCGTACCCATGGGGGTATGATTATGATATGATTATGACATAATTATGATTCATCTTGTACACATTGCATCATGTAAGGTGTTATTGGAAAAGTTATGATTTGCTGAATATGATAATCCTATTTGTATGCATGTATCCTTTTTGGGCCTGAAGTTATGATATTGACTATGTATCTGTATTTCAAACGTGGTTACACTTGAGTGACATCCACGAGGCAAAATACATCCATCCAAGACATCCTGAGAACCCTCCAGACAGCCTGTAAGTAATGGCTGCTATGTCTCATCAAGGTTTGCAAGGGCACGTGACCAGATCATATGACACTGATCTCCATTTTGTGCCTGTATTTTTCCACAAACTGGTCTGGGAACCAAGTTTGAAACCTGTGGTTCCCGCCATATGGAAAAGCTATATAAGGCAGGGAGTGCCATCATCTGTTCTTCTTCACTCCCCTACAACTCAATGCCGGAGGGAAACTCTGAAAGAAAAGGACTTGGAACAGGGGTGGGGAGCCCAAGCTGCAAAGCAGGTGCAGCTTGTGCCTTGAGAATCTGCAAGTCTGCTTGTATCATCAGTCAGGGTGAGAAATTGCTAATTCATATCCAATCTTTCTGGTATCCAAGGTTTCGCTTGCAGTTTTATATACTAGGTAATCTGATTTGATCTGTTTGCTATCACTTATAATCACTTAAAATCTATCTTTTGTAGTTAAATAAACTTGTTTTATGTTTTAATCTAAACCAGTGTGGTGAAAAATCTAAGCTTGATTAACACAAGTTTGTTGCATATTCCTCTCCACTTTGAAGGAGAGGCAAACCGAGTAATACATTTGTACTGGTCGGGGTTTTGATCAGGGCAGGACAATATAGTTCTGGGGTCCTAGCTTGGGAAGCTGGGGGTTATCTTGACTGTAGCCTCTCTATTGTTAGTTCATGTACTTGCTGACCAAAGCCTGCATGTAACTGCAGCTAGGTGTGTTCCTGCCTCTGTGAATGCTGGTGGTAGTGTAAGACCGGGAGCGGTCTGTAGCCTGTCACAGCAGCACAGTGCTGAGAGGGAGTCCAAGCTGGTGAGTCAGAGGACTCAGTGGAACCCCAGTTCCAGGTGGTACCTTGGGGGGGAGAGGGGAGAACCATCTCACTATTACCTCCATCATATACAGAATTGGGGTATATTATTCCCCACAGTATGTCAATATCTCATATGAATATAGATTTTCACCATACTTCATCTATTTAAGGAAAGTTAACATATTAAACAACAACAAAAAATCCTACCACACATCATACTACTACTCTGAGAATTATATTCTGAACAAACAGTGCCTTTCTATATTTCATAGAAAATACAGAAATGTGGCCTCATTTCTATTAAGACAATTGGTCTATGTGTATTTGTTTTCATTTTCTACAAGGGCTAACTTCCTGGGCTCATCAGGTGTATATGGCACCAGTCAATCATTTTAAGATTGTATTTCAACAACAGATCTATTCATCCCTAGTGTAAGCAATGCAACTGCCAGGTCTTAAATTAGTCATCATTATTACTTTGTTAATGGACAAGGAAAAGAACTGAAAGTACTTACTGCAATTTTCCTCATCAGTTCCATCCCCACAGTCATCCACGAGATCACACACCAATAAATTGTCGATGCAAGCCTTTGTATCTCGGCACCAGAAATGATCAGGACCTTCACAGCTTACTGTTGGAGGTGGAAGAGCACAGTTCTCGAAATGTATGTCATCAATTGCTGAGACACCATCATAAAATCCAAGGCTGACTTTATACAGTGATAATTGGAAGGGCCATGGTAGGCGGCCAAGCTGAATGAAAGCCTTTAACCACTGCTCTCCTTGATTATAGTACACCCTCCAGAGGACAGTAGCGTTTTTCAGTCCATCAACATGTAATTGCATCTCTGCTGCTCCAACTGACCATAATTGTAATACCTGAAAAGGCAGCAGAAAATTCAAAAGGTGCAAATGATAAGGATGAATCATGTTAAATATACTGGACCAGTATCAGCTCTGTTATAATTCTATGGAATTTAATGGAATCACCCCTGGAATGAAGTCAGTCCACAGTGCCTACATCCAGTTCAGCAGCAATTAATACCATTCTGTATGTGATCTCATTGTCATATCATAGCTATATTAGTTTATCTGCTCTGGCAGACATGGCTGATATATGAATCATGGACACTTCTGAACAAGTTAAGACTATGATGGAGGAAGGATTCTTAATTAAGTTAGAATCCACAACTGTACAGAGAAATTCTCCTTCATAGTAAGCAATTAACACAACACACAGGCAAAATATTAATTGTATGAATGTAAGTCAACAGATAAATTTAAAGTTTCATTAAAGAAAAGCAAAACATCTGATGTATCCAAGAACTGGGATTATTTAGTCTGCAGAAGAGAAGAATGAGGGGATTTGATCGTTTCTTTCAACTACTTGAAAGGGGGTTCCAAGGAGGATGGACCTAGACTGTTCTCAGTGGTACCAGATGACAGAACGAGGAGTAATGGTCTCAAGTTTCAGTGGGGGAGGTTTAGGTTGGATATTAGGAAAAACTTTTTCACTAGGAGGGTGGTGAAGGACTGGAATGGGTTACTTAGGGAGGTGGTGGAATCTCCTTCCTTAGAGGTTTTTAAGGTCAAGCTTGACAAAGCCCTGGCTGATATGATTTAGTTGGGAATTGGTCCTGCTTTGAGCAGGGGGTTGAACTAGATGACCTCTTGAGGTCCCTTCCAACCCTGATATTCTATGATTCTCTGAACATGTCTTCCTTTCACCATAATTATTAATGGCACTTTGCACTTCATCTAACGATCTCAAAGCACTGTACAAACATTAATGCTTACGACAGCCCCATGAATTTAGTATTACTATATCCCTCTTACATATAGAGAAACAAATCATGTGACTGGTCCAACAGTGACACAGCAAGTCAGTGCCAGAACTGAGAATAAGACCAGAACTTTTGACCTCCAGTCTCATAATCTAACCACTAAACAGACTTGTCTCCCATTGACGACAGTAACACTCTTTGATGATAAGAGAGATGAGGTCATTTCCAATGGATTCTTTCTTCAGAAAACCAATTCTGAATTTTTTCACTGAACAAAATTTCAGGAACGACAAACTGGTTCATTTAAAAATAAGCACTTTATTTTTAAATGAAGTTTAACACACAAATCTTGGTTAACTTTCCCCACCATCCTGCATTTAACTTTTTTTTTTGTTCACTAAATAATTTGATAAAGGCTGTCCTTCTGAGATTTGCAGCCTGATTTAGAATCTCCCAGAGGCCTTGATGAACCACTAGCTTTTTGTATGGTTAGCTATTCCAAACTAACCTCCTTAACATTTTGAGATTGACCCATCCTTAGTAGAAATGTATTATTGGAATCATCATCGGATTTCTGTGTACTCCGGGGAGAAAAACATTTTAAAGGATTATGTCTTAAAGATCAAAAACTAAAACCATCCTGTGTCTCAGGTCTGGTTTTCCAAATGCTTCAGCTTATTGTTGCTTAGTGGTTACAACAAAGCCTGTGCGACTAAAGAGTAAAAGGAGGCAATAAATATTGCCGAGGGAGACGTACACTACTGGAAATTCTAACCTTAATTTCAGTCCAACAGAAGCAATGTCAGATGTTCCACAAATTTAAAATAAAACTTAATTCATACCAGAAGGACACTGTGCAACCTGATCCAGCCTGGTTGAACTTGGGGCTTCGTATTTGAGCAACCTGTGAAATGCTGCTGCTGCTTCTCAGAATGAACATAAAATGACCTGTTTGGGAAAAAAAAATAGAAAAGAACTTTTCATACACAGAGCCAGTTTAATGCAGAAGATTTCAGCATGGGTGATTGCCCCTGATTTAATGGCAGGCAGTTCAGTGTATGTGTATCTGCATCAAGGATCTATTTATGTCTTACCTTCAGATTTGTTATAGGTATGATCCTCTGGTGGGGCTTGTTTCTGAAAAGCAGATGGAAGTGCACTTCTGGAGCTTCTTACCCAGTTAAATCCATCTGCACTAACAGTCTCAACCCAGCCACAGCAGTCTGTTTCAAAGTCACATGTAGCAGCTGAAATATTGAAAGAGATATATCACTTTGTATCTCTGAACATCACCACCACCACCTAACTAGACTGTGGAAAAACTTTCCAAAATGTAAGTGAAAGAACAAGGCTCAAAAACAAAACATTTCTACAATGTGCCAGGCAGATGTCCAGGAAAAAGACAGGTGGGTTACAGGGTATGAGAGTAGGTGAATTTATATTATTTATTTAAATTACAGTAGCACATAGTCATCAGCAAGGCTCAGGCCTTCACTGGGCCAGGCACTATGCACATGTGCATGCACATTGTACGATTTGTAGTCTAAATAAAAAAGAGAGGCAAAAAGTGGAAGTAATATTATCCTCTTTTTACAGATTAGGAACGGAGGCATGAAAAGATTCAAGATCTCATACAAAGTCTATGTCAGAAACAGGAATTGAACCCAGATCTTCCAAATCCCACTCAATGCTTCAATTACTAGTAAGAGCTACCTTATCATTATCAAGTATCATAAGTAAGACTACTATTTAGTCACGGATGTCACGGATTCTGAATCTTTCCGTGATCTCTGTAATTTCTGCAGCAGCCAGTGCTGGCTCAAGGGCTTACCTGGGGGTGGGGTGCACTCCCTGGCTCCCACCAGCATGTCCCTGCAACCAGCTCCCTATCTGGCTCAGACCAGCATGTCTCTGCAGCTCCTAGGCGGAGGGGCCAGGGGGCTCCGTGCACTGCCCGTCCCTACAGGCGCCACGCTCACATCTCCCATTGGCTGCGGTTTCCATCCAATGGTAGCCGCAGAGGCGGAGCTTGTGGCAGGAGCAGCACACAGAGCCTCCCTGGCCGCCCCTCCCCCTTGGAGCTGAAGAGACATGCTGATTGGAGCCAGGTAGGGAGCCTGCTGCCCGCACTCCCCCCAGCACCAATGGGGGGCCTGGGCCATGTGCTGCTGACCACTCCCCAGCACCAGTGGGGGTCCCAGGCCACCCTCCCCAGCACCCACAGTATCCTCAGCCCAGCCCCCCCAGAGTTAAGTGTGAAAATACATTTGCTGCATCCCCAAAATGATAAGACAGAGGGGTTAATTTAAAGGAAAAGTAAAAATTTAAGAAAATGTGTGTAATGCTATATAAAGTATATCTAGATATTCAAGCAAATGAAAAGATGACAGGATAAATGGGAAGTGTTGAGGCAAATTACTGAAATCTTGACAAATATCTGACACAAAAAAAAGAGAAAATAACAGACTCCACTCTCTTAAATATAATTGATCAAATTTAATGGTATTTTATTCCTGCAATATATACATTCTTTTTATAAAAGAGAGTTTAAAAGAGAATTGTTTGAGTAGTTATTTTATACAGAGATTTATTATTTATTCATATAAAATGGATTTAATAAAACTGTGGACAGCCATGGTAACCTAAGCATCACTCACATTCTCCTCAAAGAATATCTGAAACTTCAGCAAGTAGCACACTTATGCCATAGCTTTTCTGGCTATAAAAAACTCAATTGCATCTGATCACAACACAGAAGTTAATGTACATTTTAAACTCAAATTTATCCAAGTCCCTTGGAAAAGGTGTTGTTAATTTACAGCAATAAACAATCATTTATGGGCATTAAAATGCTGAATCCTGAAAACTGAGGATATAGAAAACTTCAGATATCCTAAATAAATTAACCTAATATTATTTCTATCTTTTTTCTGCACCGTTTTATGTTGTCCATCATTTTCAAGCTTAATCATATGTTTTAAATACCATTTTTATTTTTAATAATGAAGAATTATTGACTGTATATGGTATTTCCATAAGAGATTGATTAGAATCTTTGACACATATTTTAAAGGCTTATGTAACATTTCGCCATTGGGGGTGAAGAGCTAATTTTGGGGCTATTAAGTAGAGTGTATTAGATAAAATATTTCATGATGAATGCCACTGAGAAATAAATACCCTAGAAATGAAAAACAACAAGGAAATTGAGGGTGTGATCAAGGAAAATATAAGTTCATATGGGATATATAAATCAACAGTGCTGTTGACGCCAAAAGCAGGTATAGCATAGATGACAAAGAAGAGAATGATTAAGAAAATCTTGATGAAAAATGACAAGACGACAAAGAATTTTGCAAATCTATAAGGAGCCACGATTTGGTGGAGCTGACTGTAGGTGCATTGAAGCAACAGATAGGCAAGGAAAACTATTTCTCCTTTAGTTTTTGCTCACCAGAGCCTGCAGGAAAAATATGAATCCATGTTCTGTATTCCAAGGGAGCAGCAGCAAAGAAAAAAACAAACTTCTGACACAGGTTTTACACCAAAAGTACTAAATAAAGAAGCTAAACCAGCCAAGTCTCCAAGCCCAGATGACTTGCATGCAAGAGTGAAGAGATGGAACATAAAAGAAAGGAAGCAGTAGACCAGTAGCTCTCAAACTTTTTTTTTACTGGTGACCCCTTTCACACAGCAGGCCTCTGAGTGCCACCCCCGTTATAAATTAAAAACGCTTTTAAATATATTTAACACCATTATAAATACTGGAGGCAAAGTGGGGTTTGAGGTGGAGCTTGACAGCTCGTGACCCCCCATGTAATAACCTCGCAACCCCCAACCCCCAGTTTGAGAACCCCTGCAGTAGACCATGCATTCAATTTAGGAATGCACGAATATACTTAGAATAAGAACTGACTCAAACTTTCAGCTAAAACTCAAACCAAACCTTTAAAGGTCCAAAATAGTTTGGTTATCTGAAGTTGTAATTTAAGTGAAGAAAACAAAGGTTAGGCTGTCGGTGTGTAAACACTGCTGCCTATCAAGCTGACCACTATTATCTCATTGTTTACTTGTACTCCTCAGTCTGGATCCATCTGTTGTTTCTTTTTGCATACTCAGATTGTAAACTCCTTGACGCAGGAACCGTACATGTATGCATCTAGCATAATGGGCTCCTGGTTTATTACCAGAACTCCTAGGCACTACAGTACTACTACTACTAATGATAATGCCATCCTGTGGCCTTTTAGGTTGACCGGCTGGTACCTAACCAGTTTCTCCAAGGTTCTGGACCCATGTTGTTTATTGAATGAAATGTGTCTCAGTATCAGTTTTGTAAATTATTAAAAATATTAAATAAAGATAAAGAAAAAAATCACTTCCGCTAACCTACTGTTGGTAATACTAAATGAAAAGTAAAGCATTGCAACTATCAAATCAAAAACAAATCAACAGGTTAGCATCAGTGTTGCACTGGAATTAAATTATCCAATTAGTAAAGTAATCAAATCAATATAACCAATAATTAATCCATATAAACTCTAAAAAGGAATCTGAGAAAGTACCTATCTGGTTGGTTACAAACTTCAACTATAGAGTTTTATCCATGTCAATCAAATCTGCAACCTGGAGCTGGTTAAATATTTTGACATTGAAATCAAATTATCTCATGTTTAACTACAACCTCAAAGCCAATTTTAAAGTTTCCTCATTAGATTTCAATTCTAGTGTGGTAGCTAACCCTTTCTCCCTCCTCTCCCCCTCAGATGATTACAATCCAGATTTTAAGAGAACACCGATAAGTGGAAGTTTGGTGACTCTTCTTTGGCAGTTTACAGTTGAGAGCTTTCAGTTTCCTAGGTCTCAAACACAAAATACAGAACCCATTTTACTGAATATTTTATAAGATTATTGTTAGGGCGGTTTAAACTGGAGGACCTTTTTTCTGGCACTTTCCTTGTATGGACTTCACTGCTGCTCAAATGCATGCACACATACAACTGCACTTTTGCATCCTAAAGTTAAAGAATAAGAAGGCTGGTATGTCTCTAAGTGAATAAAAACAAAAAGACAGAAGTAGAAAAAGGAAAAATAAGATACTAAAGATAAGAAGGAAGTCTTCTGGATTGACCTGGCATAGAAGCTGGAAATAGAGTTGGATAGGAATGTTTTGATGCAGTGATTTTTTCGTTGGGAAAGAACCCCACTTCGGAATAAATAATAGACTGGAGGTTAGAACAATCAGCTGGGCAGTGGAAGATATAGATTCAAGTCTCTATTCTGCCTGATTCAGAGCAGGAACTTGAACCTTGGTCTCCCACATCCCAGACGAATGCTCTTAACTACCAGGCAAGGCTCTTAACTACTCATTCTCTCTCCACCTTTTTGTGAAAAATTTTAAAGATCTTGCTTTTTGTCCTGATATGAAATGGGAAAATATTTGAAATCTTGAAAATTTTCATCCAATGGGAAAAACATTTTCCCCAGCTCTAGCTGGAACTGCAGACAATGAACCAGAGGGTGATCTTGCTGGAGCGGCACTTCTTATTAGTGGGCTTTCTTTGGCTGAAGAAAGACCGCTCAAAGACGAGTGTAGCCTGTTTGTTGATGTCTTGACTGCCTCTCGGAAAGGTAGCTAGCTTTAGGGTTTCAGGAGTGTCAGTCTTCCCTCGGGTGGTTTGTTGACCTGAAAGGTGAGGTTTCTTGGTCTCACTGTTGATTCTTACAGTTTGCAAACTTTGTTTACTCTGCCTTCCACAGCTCCCTACAAGGCATTGGACAAATCACTTGCAAGGCCTATCTTGGAGCCATGCAAACTACTCTAATCAGAATCGAGTTAAGTTATCCTTAGCTAATGTCAATTTTGGGAAAGTCCTGCTTAAGCCAGCAATTAAAAAAAAAATTTAGAGACATCCGCATCCCCAAAAATATAAAAAATACAGAGCAGAGAACATTTGTGAAGTAGCTGTCATGGCCTCAGTCAGGTGAAAAGGTCTTGAGATGACATTATTTCACCAGTTTATGAAAGTGTGAACTAAAATCTTATTTAAAAAAAAAACAATTGAAGACACTCTAGCAACCAACAGCCCCTCAACATTCATCCATCAGAAGATTAAAGATACATTTCAACATTTTATGACCCAAAGTCACCATTTCCCTTGCAAACATAACAATTTATGGTATTTTTTTTAATTTAGCAACTAGGCCATAAATCATCTTATTTTTGGTAATATCCATCTTGATAGAGAAAAGTTACTTTAAAAGCTTTATCAAGACAGATCCAATTTAAAATAAAAATAAATAACATTTATATAAGGTCTGTATTCTCATATACACTATTCCTCTCATGTGTGCCACTTCTTGATTGCACAACAGATTCTAAAATTCAATGTAAGATTAGTCTTGTAGTAATACCAGCCTAATTTCTAGAATAAAAAGATTAATGCTTATATTAGGTATGGACAAACTGCAATATTTCAAACAACAGTAACAAAACAGTGCCTTAAATATAAACCAGATACAAGCAAAACTATATTTGAAGGTCAGATGGTTTGGCCAACTCAGGCTCCTAAGGAACCCTCACTTACTCTACTTTGGTTCACTGTGGTTTCTGAAGAGTGAAATCAATTAGTCAAATGAGTCAAATTCACATGCTTAAGTGCTTTACGCAACTGGATCCTTTATGAGGAGAGACTGCATACTATTGTCAAACAAGTGGAAGACTACCTCTTCCCCAAGAAGTCATTTATTGAAATTTGCTAATTCCTCATCTCAAACCTACACTTTTGGGAGCATGTGATGAATGTTTAGCTTTAGATACACTAGCAAGCAAAATAAGTAAAGCCACAAGGAATCCATTTGTAACACCGAGCAGCACAGTGTCAACTACAGGAGTCCCGAACCTAGACTAGAACCTTTTTAAAAATATAAACTAAATTTAAACTATGCTTAGGGGTCTATCTACTAAAGCAAAATAGTACGTAAGTGTGGGGTGTTCATGTAAATACAACCACATTGTCTTTAAATTCAGCAATCCTTTAATGCTGATATAGCACAATGCTCCCAAACACTTTTTCTTTTGCTTTCCATTCCACCAGTCAGTGGGTCTAGGGAAATCTGTTACAACAGCCGTGTAATAGAACTAGCTGTGATTTCAATCACGTGGTCTTTGTGACAGTAGCAGACCAGGTAATATCAGAGTGTTTTCAGGTCAATTCACTTGTGTATTAGTATAGATCAAAGCAATTAGTGTTTTGGATGTTTAAACTTCACAAAAGGAATGGGATGTTACATGCTGTCATAAACAGATAGTTAATGTTTGGGTTAATGTCTCTTTTACCTGTAAAGGGTTAAGAAGATCAGTAAACCTGGCTGACACCTGACCAGAGAACCAATAGGGGGACAAGATACTTTCAAATCTTGGTGGAGGGAAGTCTTTTGTTTGTGCTCTTTGTGTTGTTGTTCGCTCTTGGGACTAAGAGGGACGGGACATCAATCCAGGCTCTCCAAATCTTTCTGAATCAGTCTCTCATGTTTCAAACTTGTAAGTAATTAGCCAGGCAAGGCATATTAGTCTTACGTTTGTTTTCTCAACTTGTAAATGTGTCTTTTTGCTGGAAGGATTTTACCTCTGTTTGCTGTAACTTAGAACCTAAGGCTATAAGGGGTCCCTCTGGGCTATAGGAATCTGATTACCCTGTAAAGCATCTTCCATCCTGATTTTACAGAGATAATTTTTACCTTTTCTTTCTTTAATTAAAAGCTTTCTTTTTAAGAACCTGATTGATTTTTCCTTGTGTTAAGATCCAAGAGGATTGAATCTGGACTCACCAGGGATTGGTGGGGGGAAAGGAGGGGGATGGTAAATTTCTCCTTGTTTTAAGATCCAAGGGTTTGGATCTGTGTTCACCAGGGAATTGGTGAAGTCCCTCAAGGCAACCCAGGGAGGGGACAAAATGGGGGAACAGAGAGTGCCCCAGACACTGGAATTCTGGGTGATGACAGTATACCAGAGCTAAGCTAGTAATTAGGCTTAGAAGTGTCCATGCAGGTCCCCACATCTATACCCTAAAGTTCAGAGTGGGGAAAGAAACTTTGACACATGCATTGTTTTCACTCACCTATTCCTGTTATAATGTAATAGTAAACATTTACACTGTCTGTAGCTCTGTAACTAAATAACTCATCAGACATCACAGAAGCCTTGGAGAATGCCAATGAAGGACTTTTTCAGAAAAGGTGCTAATTCCAAAGCAAATGTCCATCGAGGTGATGACCTGAGGTCAGAGGTGCAAAGTGCATTCCTTGCCCATCATCATCATCAAAGGAAAAGCCCAAGTGGATAGAGAGGCTGTCAGCTTGTCTTCTCTGAAAAGATCTAAATATGGATTCAAAGAAAGATGCTTTATTTCTGGATTGTTTGGATTCTAAAAGGGCAGAATAATTGAATGAGAAGACAGAAATCCCCCAGATTTATTCTGGGTAGCCCTGAAAGATTTTAAGGAAATTGGCAGTTTATTACATCACAGCCACCATTTGGAGTTACAAACTGTGATTCACTTATACATATATTTTACATGCTTTCACCTCTCAATAACTCTTATTCTTTTTCTTAACTAGTAAACCTTTGGTTAGTTTACTACAGAAATGGCTGCCAGCGCTGTCTTGGTGTGTGATCTGGAGTACAAATTGATCTGGGGCAAGTGACTGGTCTCTTGGGACTGGGAGAAACCTGATGTAGTGTGATTTTTGGTTTAAGTGACCATTATCACAAAGTTCAATTTGTCTGAGTGGCAAGATAGGCTGGAGAGTTGAAGAGGACTCTCTAACTCCATGGTAAGACTGGTATAGTGATACAGGACTTCACATTTGTTACTGGCTTGGTGAAATCTAATTGTAGAACACACCACCAGTTTGGGGCATCTGTCCTGCTTTCTGACAGTCTGCCCTGAGGCAGGCACTCACAGTGGTAATCCACTCCAGCCAGCATGACAGGCTTATTTTAAGAATAGACAGACATGACAGTTTGCTAGGCACAGCACATAGGTATATTTGCCTTGTTTAATGAAGGAAGAATTTCTCATTCAAGACAGGCAAAATCAGAAGAGAAAAATAATTTGTAAAACTAACACTGCCATCTAGAGATGCAGTTCTGACTTTACGCTGTAACAGGCTAAATATACTAGGTAAATATTTCTTTTTACTGTATGTCTTGTCTGTATGTATTGTGATACAGTTTAATTAACATGTTAATTACATGATCATATTCTATTTTTTCCACAAGACCCCATCTCATTGAATGCGTAGCATAGATAGTGCTCATTTACTGAGCAGCTATTCAATATTTCAATGTCAACAGACCTTAGAACTAAAAACTCATGAGATGGGCATAAAAATCATGTGGTTTTTTAAAAAAAAAAAGTGGGGCTCTTTATTTGCCTTCGGTTTTTGTTTTTTGCTTTGGTTTGGGGTTTTTTTTTAGCTTTTCTGGTTCACATTTTCATGTGTTTCTCTGCAAACACGAGGCTAGACATTTTTTAGTTTTTGTTTAAATGTAAACAAAGATTCTCACATAATAGAATAACTCTGAGAGCTGGGATTTAAGAAAAACAACAAACATTGTGAGACCTGAGACCAAATTGCTGTTGTACAAACACACACCAAGAGACAGTCCCTTCCCAGAGATCTTATAGTATAAATAGACAAAACAGGTAAAAGGTGGGACACACAGAAGTGAAATGACTTGCGCAAGGTCACACATCAGGTCAGTAATAGAACTGAGGTTTCCTGACTCTCAGTCTCATGTCTTATCAATTAGGCCATCATCGTCATTAGATTGGAAAAGAAAGTCTTTAGATTTCTTCCAAAACATACAATGCAGGTTTTGGCACTGACAGTATATACTGGTGTTACAGAAGACACACATAAATGTGATAGATCACTTTTCTAAATATACTACTTGGTGAGGATTCTAAACGGAGACCTCTAGATGCTATCACAACACAAATAAATAATACAGTATGGTGGCAGAAGGTTACATTTTGTAAGCATTTTAATGTCCACACAAGTAATGCTAGGCAAATTTTTTTGGATGAAAAAATGTAGATTCAGGTCAGATGAAACTTTGGCAAAGTTGACACAAATTCATGAGATCTGTTCTGGTTAAAAATTTTTCAAAATTGATATTATTAAAAACAAAACGTTTTGATTTTTTAAATATACATTACCTTTAATTTCAAATTTTACTTCAGTTATACTAAAAAAAGGTTCAAAACCTCAGAAGGGAAACAAAACATTAGTTTCAGATTGAAGACAATGTCTCATTTGACCTCACACAATTTTCTGTCTTGATTTTTTTGAGTTCACAATGTTATCTAAAAAAATTAATTTTGTGTCAACCCGAAACAATTTTTTTCCCAAATTTTCAATTCAGCCATCAAACAAAACAAAAAAAAATCAGTTGTCTGCATAGTTTTGCGTGAGAGTCTTATACATTCTCACCCTGCCTTAGGGATAAATATTCTTAGATTTCAATTGATGGTATTTTGTTGTTATTTTCATTACATATTATATAGCCTTGGGCAATTTTTTTCAAACAAATAGTTTATTTGCCAAAAATATACAACTCTGGATTGACCCAAAATGAATTTATTTTTTATTTGTTGGTGAATTGATAAAAAAAGCAACACTTTCCAACTTTTTGTTTAGAAATTACTTTTCTTGAAAAGTGTGAGTGTGGGGGGAACAAAGCAAAAACTGACTTTTTTGAGATTTTTTTTTTTTTTTTGGTTTGGCCACCAAACAAAAAAACCCAAAAACCAAACAACCTCCCCCCCCCCCACACACACAACAGTTATTCACTCAGCTCATAATATTTTATAACATATTTTAATCCAACTTGGAAAAAACTACAGAAGAGTGCAACAAAGCTGAAAGATTTTCAGCTGCATGGAAATCTATGGAAAATCAGTCCTGTTAATTAAAAGAAAAATAAATTACCAAAATATGATTGAGATGTGTATAAAGAGCATTTGAAATTTAGATACAGAGGAAATAAACACTAAGAATGTTTTGAGAGAGTGAAAAGTTTAAAATCAGGGCAACCCGTCGGGGGAAAAAGGCCTTAAAGAGTCTAGAACAGGGGTTCAGGGCCTCCTAGGGGACCTCAAGCAGGTTTCAGGAGGGCCTCCAAGCAGGGCCAGCATTTGACTCACTGGGGCCCAGGGCAGAAAGCCGAAGTCCCACCACATGGGGCTGAAGCCCAAGCCTTGAGCCCCATCACCCGGGACTGAAGCCTGAGCAATGTAGCTTCACGGGGGCCCCTGTGGCATGGGCCCCAGGCAATTGCCTGTTTGCTTCCTGTAACACCAGCCCTGTTTTTTATATCAGAAAATCAGTTATTATGGCACAGGTGGACCATGGAGTTTTTATAGCATGTTGAGGAGGCTTCAGAAATAAAAAAAGTTGAGAACCTCTGGTCCAGAAGGTTTCAGAGTGGTAGCCGTGTTAGTCTGTATCAGCAAGAACAATGAGGAGTCCTTGTGGCACCTTAGAGACTAACAAATTTATTTGAGCATAAGCTATTGTGGGTTAAAACCCATTTCATCAGATGCATGGAGTGAAAAATACAGTATATTACGGCACATGAAAAGATGGGAGTTGCCTTACCAAGTGGGGGGGGGTCACTGCTAAGGAGACCAATTCAATTAAGGTGGAAGTGGCCTATTCCCAACAGTTGACAAGAAAAAAAGAAATTTATTTTCACTGAGAGAAATTAATCTTTGGAATAGTGACAGACAGTTCTATGGAAAAAACATACTGTGTATCACAAAAGTTATGCAGGTAATGAACTAGGGGGTTGGACTAGATGACCTCCTGAGGTCCCTTCCAACCCTGATATTCTATGATTCTATGATTCTATGTATTGCATGTTTTCATTCCTGAATGTTGCCACAGTATAACAATAAAACATAATGAAACTTGGCTATTACATAGTGCTTCCACCCAAAGACCTCAAAGCACTTAAACATTAATGCATTTATCCTCACAATACCCTTCTAAGGTAAATAAGTATTCTTATTTCTATTTGCAGGGAGGGAAACTAAGGCATAAAGTTGTCAAGCAGCATGCCAGAGGTCATCTGGGAGTTCTTTGGCAGAGCTAGAACCAGAGCTCAGCTTCTCAGTTTGTTTCTTGCCTTGTGTTTTAATCAGAGGACCATCCTGTCCCCTTCTCATTTTTATCTTCAAATGTCAGTCCTTGTCATATTCAGAACTTATAAAGTTCTGCATGCAAAATACTTGGAATGTGACATGAGGATTATTAGGGATAATATGTAGTTGATATGGGGGGAATCTCTTCCAAATAAATAGTCTGAAGAATTAAAAAACAATTTTTAATAAAATGTGATTAAGAAAAAAAGCATGCATTTGCTCTTAAAAAGGGCTGGATCCTGCACCGCCAAAGTCAAAGGGAGTTTTGCCACTGATTTCAGTGGAAAAGGATCAGGCCCTTATGCGTCAAAACTCAATACATGTTCATTGCTCATGCGAATTCAGTGGCATTACTCATAAGACTAATGTTACTTACACATTTGCAGGATCAGCGCCTTGGACAGCAGTGTCTCTTGGCAAATCTGCTCTTTAGACATTTGACTACAGTGGAGATTAAGCATAATGACAGGTACTTTAAAATGATTACTTTTTAATCCAAAGCCCTTTAAGATCAAGGGTCGGAATAAAACGAGATGACTGTAAAGAGCTATTACTCTATTTAGTACTGTGAGGCACTTGAATACAATTCAGCATTTAGAAGTGCTCTGGGAGGGTGATACTTTGACTGGTGCAGTTCTCCCAGTATCATCTACAAGGGAATATACAATGAGAAATTCTGCTCCTATTCAGTAGAAATACACCACCAAGGGCCAGGGTTCTGTCCTGTGCCCTATTTAGTGATAGTGGCACCACAAGAAATGAGTTTAGGATACTTTTGTTTGCTTCTAGTTAGCATAATGGCAGATGCTGGTTTTATTCATGTTAAGATCTAGTGGTTTTTTAACATGTACTAAAGCTGCTTGTTTCATTAAGGGTTTTGATTGAGATTCTGTTCAAACAGGGAGCTCTCTGACAGGCAGCATAGGAAATTTAATATTGCAGTCTAATGCGAGTAGCTTTGGGCCAGAACCAAAACCCAGGATCCAGACCTAGAATCTTGGTTCAAAGAGCAGTTCCTATCCAGTTCTGCTTAATTGGGAGAATATAAACACTAAATTCTGGTCCTCTAAAATATGGGATTGTTCTTATCCTGAATTCAGAGCTGGCAGTAAAGTTCAGGCCCAGTTCCATTTATGAGCTTCATTAAGACGCTGTACAGAACAAACCAGGATTACATTTCTCTAGTTACTTGCACTGGCACTGCAATTAACAATGAACAAATTGACCTATTCAGTGCAAAAGTGTAATCATTTATGACATCTCTCAGCAAGAACATGTTAACTGTGTCAAGTTCAAATAATCTCAAATAATATGCACAATATCCTAGCTCATTTGGCCTAGACACCACAATGAATAAGGCATCATAAACAGAGATTTCATCATTATCGCAAATCCCAAAGGTATGTGACCTCCTTGCAAACTGAGTGCCCCCAGATCAATCTAGCAAGGTGCTTAAGATAGTTTAATTATATGTCCACCACTGGCAATCGTGTCACACCATCAATGCTTTTGGTGCTCATGTGATCACCAGCCATGTAGTGGCATTCCTTGGTACATACACTTCAGAATTCATTGATCTTCCATTTTTTTATATCCATACCAAGAAAGCCAAGAGAAACTGGACCAGAGCTAATGGAGGAGGTTGCTGAGTTTGGCTTAGAATATCCTCATTTCTGATCTTGTCCTGCCTCTTGGTATGGAACAGCTGACTGAGACAACAAGAATCAAGACTGTCAATCTGGTTCTTCAGCCTTCCTTGGCACCAACTTTCACTTCCATAAAACAGTTGCTAGAACTGTAGTTCTATAGATCTATAGCTTTGTAGCAAGTCTGATGTCATGATAGCCTCACAGAGACCACTGAAGGGCCTGAAATATGGCAGCAGCAGTTACTTTACGAGCATCCACTTTTTTTGAGCATCTTCCAGGACAGTCTATGATGCTGATGAAATATTTGACAGCTGCCATCTGCTCGATGGGCCATTTGGACAGGTTAATATCTGAGCTCATTGTAATCTGGAGCGAGAGGCAGTTTGATGGAAATGACCAGGGACTTAGTTTCATCCAGATTAATAAGCAGACCAATGACTACTGCTCCTTGCCTGACCAGATTGTCCATCAGCTGAAGCGATTCACCAAACTAAGACAACAAGACAATGTCACTGGCATATTCAAAATCTCGAAGCAGAATCATGTTCAGCTCAATGCCACCGACAGCTGCCTCCTGAAGCTTTTCCATCAACCAATCTAAGTTGATATTAAACAATGATAATGACAGAACACAGCCTAGCTGAACTCCTGTAGAGGAAGGAAACTGTTCTTTGCATGTGCCATTGACTGGAACGCAGCTTTCCATCCCATTATAGAGCTCTTTTATCAGTGACACTATCTTCCCAGGGAGGCTGAGATGCCTCATCAGATCACACAAACTTGCTCAATGCACTGAGCTGAAAGTCTGGTGGAAATCTATAAAAAGTGATGGTCACAGTTTATTAAATTCAGTCATCTTCTCAAAAAGCTATCTCAAGGTAAAGATCTGGTCGACAGTGGAACAACCAGGTCTATAGCTGCACTGAGTATCCTGGCATATACTCAAAGTGAATAATTGATTTGAGATATTAACAGGGAAGCAAATACTTTCCCTGGGACCAAGAAGAAAGTAGTACCTCTATCGTAAACACAGGCAGAATAACCCCCTTCCTCCAGTCATCAGGGATGATATCAGTGCACTAGATGGTCTGCAAAAGCCTATGTAGCCATGGTACAATAATACTCTCACCTTTCTTCAGCAATTCAGGGGGTAACATTACAGACTCCTTGTGATTTCCCAGACTTCAGCTTATGGACTATGATCCAGATCTCTTCTTGGTTGAAGGAAGATGGATCTTCTAGAACTTTTTCCTCTTCTCCAAGTGGAAGACGGACTACAGACAATAGTCAATCGTGGAGTATCTTGAAATGATCTTCCCTTTGATGCAACTGATCATGCAGACTCTGGAGGATGCTGTCATCCCAATTCTTTACTGGATAAGCTGGTCCCACCTTCCCTTGCAGCTGCAAAGTTGATTTAAAAGTTGTGGAGACCGTGCCTGGCAGCAGCCTGTTCTCAGCTGGCTGTCTGAGCTGACCAGAGGATTCTTTGTCTTTCTTATGCAATGACTTGATGACATTCTGAAGTCAAATTCATCAAGCCTTTGCTTTTGCTCTCAAGAAAAGTGTCTTTAAAGACTCAAATTGTAGCTTCACTTTTTTCTTAGCTCCAACTGCTGTGAGCATCTCCTCCCTGATTTATGGATGAAGTTTGAAGGGCTGAGGCTCCACCACTGAGCTGGCAACGGTCTTTGAAGTTGGAGGCACACTTTTGTTAGCAGAAGCTGATGATCACGTCAAGTTCAGCATCTCTGGGTACTCATACAACCATAACTGTTGCCTGCCAATGGTTGTGAATGAGGGCATGATCAATACCAATCCTGCTGTAATAATCTGGGTTGTACCAGTTCTGCTTGTGAAACTTAGGGTGATGGAAGAGCAAGACACTGATCATCATGTCATAGGCACCCTCAAATTCCAGCAGTCACTGCCCATTCCTATTCTTCTGCCCATACCAAACTTCCTGAGCATACTTGCACAGGTGTCATTAGCCTTTCCTAATTGCGCATTAAAGTCACCCAGGATCACAATGACATCACTTCTCAGAGTTTTATTAAAGACTGATTGGAGTTTCTGGTTTAAAAATATCTCCAGCTGCGTTGTTGGACTTGGTATTGGTGGGACTAAACACTGCAGTGATGGTAAGATGCCTACAGCCATCATGGAACTGGACGCTAATAACAAGCCTGTAATGCTGTTGGGCTTTGGGTAAAAGTAGAATGGTCACTGCTGGCTACAGCAATCCACTGTGGTAGTCTGAGAACAAAATCAGACTCCTCAGCTTTCTTTTCACCACTTGCATGCCAGTGAACTTCAGATACAGCATACACCTCAGTGTTCAAGGGCTTGATGAGGAGAATGACTGTAGCTATTTCAGATAATGTTTGAACATTCCAAGCACCAGTTTTACATTTGCCACCAACATACAGGATACCATAATGGCCCTTTTGCAAGGTTTAATTGGTCATTTTTGCCTCACTGGCAGAGAAACTCTTGACTGTTCAGTTTGTTGCAACTAGTCTGCTTTAGTATAAACACCCTCACAACATAAACATACTGACCTTGTACCAACACAGAAATCTGGTTAAAGTTAATTTTTCTTAGTTACAAAATCACAATCTCTGGAGGAACTGCTTCTCCCCAGATAAACTATTCACCAGGATATGTTTGCAAACAAACAGCCATAAAAACAAATCAATCCTTAAGAGAAGGCTGTCGCTAGCCTGCTGCTTCAATAACTGAGGATGTTAAACAACAGCTATTAAATCAGTAAGTCTGGATAGCGTGCATCAAAGAGTTTTAAAAGAGCTGGCTGAAGATCTCTTTGGGTAATTATTGTTGGTGTTTAATAAGTTTTGAAACACTGGGGAAGTTCTAGAGAACTGGAACGTTGTGCCAATATCTTAAAAGGGTAAACAGGATGACCCAAGTAATTATAGGCCAGTCAGCCTGATTTTAATACCAGCCAAAATATTGAAACAGCTGACACAAGACTTGATTAATAAAGATTTAAAAGAGGATAAAAGAAGTGCAATCAACTTAGGTTCACATGAAATAATCTTGTCAAATAACTTGCCTTTTTAATGCAATTAGAAGTTTCATTGATAAAGATGATAGTGTTGATGTATATTATGCAATCCTTGGATGTATAAACAGGAGAATACCAAGTAGGAATAGAGTGGTGGTATTATCTCTGTATTTGGCATTGATGAGACCACTAATGGAATACGGTGTCCATTTCTAGTATCTGCATTTCAAAGAGGAGACTGGAAAATTGGAGAGGGTTCTGAGAAGAGACAGGAAAATTATTAGCACATTGGAAGGCATGTCTCATAGTGAGAGTCTCAAGGACCTCAATCTGTCTTTCAAATAGAAGGTCATTGGGTGATTTGATCACAGTCTGTAAGTACTTACATGAGTAACAGAAATTTGATAACAGAGGGCTCTTTGATCTAGCAGACAACAGTTGGAAGTTGAAGCCAGACAAATCCAGATGAGAAATAATTGCAGTCTTTTAAATTAGGGTATTAGCTCTATTCATACTCAATAATCTCCTGCTTACACATCCAAGGATCAAATAATATTCATAAAGCTGAACCAACCACTGGATGGAAGTTGGTGGTTGCCTAGAGACAAGAAATCATGACCTGAAAGTATTCACTGTGGCAAAACAGAGGACAGCAATATATACTTGGTGCTTCAAAATGGATAATTTCCCAAATTTGAGGAAAAACATGAGCAAGATTGATTGAGATGAAAAATTTAGACACAAATTTGAATGAAAATTGGGATCTATTTAAAAGGAGTTTATTAGATGGTTGAAATACCAAGATTCAACAAACAAGTAAGAGGACAACTGTGGCTAAAAGCCCATTTTGAGTTAGTAGTGGAGCAAATCCAGCTATTAGAATTAAAAATAATAATAAAAAAATCAACATTTAATAAGTGGATAAAAGGGAAAGAGAAAAACTAAAATAAATTAGAAATGAGGTGTAGAAAATGGATAAGGGAAGTTACGGACATCAGGGAAAAATCCATGGCTGGCAGGACTAAGTATAATAATAAGGAGTTTTTAAAGTATATTAGGAACAAAATAAATCCTAGCAATGGTATAGGCTCATTATTTGATATTAATAGTGATTCAGAAAAGGAATGAGTGTTCAATAAATATTTCTGTTCTATATTTGGAAAGAAGCAGGAGATCAGATCAGATGATCTAATGGGCCCTTCTGGCCTTGAACTTTACGAATCTATGAATCTTTATGATATTAACCATGGAAACAATTGGCCAAGGATTGTAGCAGATTCTACATCAATAGAAATCTTTAAACCAAGATTGGATGTTTTTCTAAGTATAGTTAAACTATTGAACTTGAAGCACAAATTAATTCAGGGAAGTCCTATGTTATGCAGGTCAGACTAGATTATCACAGTGGTCCTGTCTGGCCTTAAAAATCCATGAGTTTGTGAAAATCCACCCAAGGATCAGGACCAAGCGGGCCCAGACCCAGGACCGGCACTAGGGGGTTTAGTGCCCTAGGCGCACGGCAATTTCGTCGCCCCGCGCCCTGGTCCCACAGCTCCGGTGAAGCTGCCGCAGTCGTGCCTGTGGAGGGTCCGCTGGTCCACGGCTCCGGTGGAGCTGTCGCAGTGGTGCCTGCGGGAGGTCCATTGGAGCCGCGGGGGCAGCCGGCCGTCCGCAGGCACGACTGCGGCAGCTCTACTGGAGCCGCGGACCAGCGGACCCTCCGCAGGCACGACTGCAGCAGCTCCACCGGAGCCGCCTGCTGCCCCCTCCGGCAAAATGCTGCCCACCAGTAATCCTGGCATCCTAGGCGATTGCCTAGGCCACCTAAATGGAAGCGCCAGCCCTGCCCAGACCATATTTCCCTTTCCAGATGTGAGGGAGGAAGTAAGGGGTGCTTTTTACCATGCAGTGAAAAAACAAGGGTCCAGTCAAACACCACCTAGTCAGTGCCCAGGACTGTAATAGTAACTCTGACCTCCTTCTACCTTAATTAAGCTTCAACAAATAAGTCAATAGTTGTACCTCAGTCCTAGGCAAACCTCATGTGAGCTCTGAGGAAGGTCAAAAACCACAATCACTAGCTGCCCATCAGCAATGAGGGGGCAGGAGAAACCCTCCTAGACCATTAATAAAGCACTTGCCAAAATGCATAGCTAAGTAGGAAATAAGCAGTAGGAGCTGGAAGACAGAACACAACCCAGGGGAAAGGTGACTGGGGAAAGAAAAGAGCCCACAACCAGGAGCAGCACTGTAACACATCTCTACTCTCACAAGTTAATAAGGCAATTGTGCAGACCATCAAATGAGCCATCAAGCAGTGGGGGGTGGCAACTAAGGGGCCATCACTTTGCTCAAGCCTTGTCTATGCATGAGATTGCTAAGGGGGAAGATGAGGGGTCCATGCTTCTCCTCCCTGGACCAGCTAGGACCCCAGTAGTATTTTTCTCCAGCCAAATCTCTCCCCTATCCTCCCTCCCAGCAAATGCAGGGTTTCATTTTTTTTTCTATTCCAAAATTACTCTTAGCCACAAACAGGACTGTTTTTCTGTCACACTTCCCAATATTTCAAGTGGTTAAGGCAGGACACCATGCCACTCAGGTTTGGCCTATCCATCTCATCGGAGATGGAGGAGTGGGTCGTAACACTAATCAAATTTGGTTCAGCCACCCATTCCTAGGCCAAACTTGAGTGACTCTGTGACCCCACCCACCAGGTCGTGATACCACTTAGTTCTGAGGCCCTCTCAAATCGGTAGCTCTGAATGAGGAAAATGTTCTGCTTCAACTGTGAAAAGGGTTTTGGAGGTAAAAGTGGGACTGCCCTGTAAAACCTGAGACTGTTGGGAGGTCTATTCGTGAGCTGGAACAAGTCTAGAAGACAGTAAAAAAAACAAACAAACAAAAAAAACCTTGAAGGTTAACAAAGCTAGTCTTAATATTATAAAAAGTAACATTAGCCCTCAATAGTAAGTCAGTTACAGTTGTGCTGGAAATATTTCTTTGCCTGGAAAGAAAAGCCCAAACTAAATCCCCAAAGCTGCACTTCTCTCTAAGGCTCTGAAATCAAAGTCTAGACATTGGGAGGAAGGAAGAGACTAAAATCCAAAGACAAATCTTCACAAATTTTGGGGTATTCAGAGTTTAAATCTGGCCCATCACAGAGATAAACTGAGCTGCAAACTTTCATGCCAATCTACATTCTTGGTTCAGATGGTAGGATTTGGTTTGGATCTATATATAGTTTACAAGCTTTCTTTACATACTCTAAACTACTCAGTTCTCCTTTAACAACACTTTATGCATCACAGGATGAGACGTGCTGTGGAACAGCTCCTCTTTAGGTTGTGAGGGTTTTTTTTTTTTTTAAATAACCATCTTCAGTGCAGTTTGTTGGGTTTCAAGAGCTACTACCCACAGTCCATGTATGACCCTATGCCACCAGCACTCCCAGCTATCTCCGTGACACCACTGATTTCCTGAGGAAACTACAATGCATTGGTGACCTTCCAGAAAACACCATCCTAGCCACCATGGATGTAGAGGCTCTCTACACAAACATCCCACACACAGATGGAATACAAGCTGTCAGGAACAGTAGCCCTGATGATGCCACAGCACAACTGGCTGCTGAGCTCTGTGCCTTTGTTCTCACACACAACTATTTCAAATTTGATGACAATATATATCTCCAGATCAGTGGCACCCGCATGGCCCCACAATATGCCAACATTTTTATGGCCGACCTGGAACAACACTTCCTCAGCTCTCGTCCACTCACGCCCCTTCTCTACCTACATTGATGACATCTTCATCATCTGGACCATGGGAAGGAGACTCTGGAAAAATTCCACCACGATTTCAACAGCTTCCACCCCACCATCAACCTCAGCCTGGACCAATCTACACGGGAGGTCCACTTCCTAGACACCACGGTGCCCGTAAGTGATGGTCACATTAACACCACCCTATACCGAAAACCTACTGACCGCTATGCCTACCTTCATGCCTCCAGCTTCCATCCTGGGCACATCACATGATCCATTGTCTACAGCCAAGCACTGAGGTACAACCGCTTCTGCTCTAACCCCTCAGACAGAGACCAACACCTACAAAATCTCCACCAAGCATTCTCAAAACTACAATACCCGCACAAGGAAATAAGGAAACAGATCAACAGAGCCAGAAATGTTCCCAGAAGCCTCCTACTGCAAGACAAACCCAAGAAAGAAACCAACAGGACTCCACTGGCCATCACATACAGTCCCCAGCTAAAACCCCTCCAAGGCATCATCAGGGATCTACAACCCATCCTGGATAATGATCCCACACTTTCCCTGGCCTTGAGTGGCAGGCCAGTCCTCGCCCATAGACAACTTGCCAACCTGAAACATATTCTCACCAGTGACTGCACACCACACCATAGTAACTCTAGCTCAGGAACCAATCCATGCAACAAGTCTCGATGCCAACTCTGCCCACATATCTACACCAGCAACACCATCACAGGATCTAACCAGATCAGCCACACCATCACCGGTTCATTCACCTGCATGTCCACCAATGTAATATACCCCATCATATGCCTGCAATGCCCCTCTGCTATGTACATTGGCCAAACTGGACAGTCTCTACGGAAAAGGATAAATGGACACAAATCAGATATTAGGTATGGCAATATACAAAAACCTGTAGGAGAACACTTCAGCCTCCCTGGCCACATTATAGCAGATCTTAAGGTGGCCATCCTGCAGCAAAAAAACTTCAGGACCAGACTTCAAAGAGAAACTGCTGAGCTTCAGTTCATCTGCAAATTTGACACCATCAGCTCAGGATTAAACAAAGACTGTGAATGGCTTGCCAACTACAAAACCAGTTTCTCCTCCCTTGGTTTTCACACCTCAACTGCTAGAACAGGGCCTCATCCTCTCCGATTGAACTAACCTCGTTATCTCTAGCTTGCTTGCATATATATACCTGCCCCTGGAAATTTCCACTACATGCATCCGACGAAGTGGGTATTCACCCACGAAAGCTCATGCTCCAAAACGTCTGTTAGTCTCACAGGATTCTTTGCTGCAGTCCATGTATGTGGTCCTTGTGATTAACAGGACTTCCATCCTGGATGAAGGGCAGGATATTGTCCTAAGAATGACTAAGAAATACTCCAATAATGCAGGGAATGCTTTGACACTGTAGGTGAATTAAACAAACAATGAAAGGGGAGGGTGAAAAGTGGGAACAACTAACCACTCATTTATCAAAAAAATCAATTAAGAAACTAAATGGCATGAAGAGAAGAAATATTTTAATTACCTATACACCAATGCTAGAAGTCTGGGTAATAAACAAAAGGAGTTCTGAAACCTGGAGGGAAGGCTCAAATGTTTGGGATATTAAACTCAATTTAAGCCTATTTAGGAAGATTCAAGTAGGCAAAAGAAGAAGGGATGTGGCACTCAAAGTAAAAAATGGCAATGACTCTTTCTGAGTCAGTCACAACAAAAACAAAAAAGGCCTTGAGTGCTTGTGGATCAATGTCCTAACAGATAAAGCACAAGATGGAATACTAGTTAGTGACTGCCCCAGACCACCCAATCACACTAGAGAACAGGATAAATGGCTCCTTAACCACCTACCTATTATAATGTGTAGGGGAAAAGATCATTATTATAGGGGACTTCAACCTGAGTGATGAATGCTGGAGGTCTTGTCCCAGTACTAGACAGTTCTTGGAATTCCTAAAAATTATGGAGGATAATTTCCTAACACAAAAAATATTACATCCAACATGGAGGAATTCTACATTATACCTCATCATGACAGTGAAAGAGGAATTGATCATAGAACTAAAATTTGTGGTTGCTTAGGTGCCAGTGATCATGACTCAGTCACATTTGTTAGATGGAAACAGAATAAAGTCAAACACACATATGGAGGACTGAAAGGCCCATTTACACACACATACACACACACAGTGCGCTAAAATGGCCAATTTCACAAAGCTGAAAACAATAATGAGTCAAATCAACTGGGACACAGAGGTTAAACAGAAAAATGTGAAAAATTGAGAACAGTTTAAGAAGATTTTACTAAATTTCCCCAAACCCATAACCAGACAGGAGGCCATACTGGTTAAAAATAACCTGTTTTATATGGGATGTGAAAACAACTATATATGATATATAAACAAACAAATGTTAAAAGGGGGACACTAACAGCGATGAGCATAAATTAGAAGCTAGGAACTGTAGAAAATTGATAAGGGAACTGAAATACTGCAAGGATAAATCCATGACAGAGTTAAGGACAGTAAGAAGAAGTTCAAATACATTAGGATCAAAATGAATCCTAACAATAGTGTTGCTCCATTACTAGAAGAAAATGGTAGAATTGTCTATAATAGTAAATAAATTATGGTAAATAATGAAGAAGACAGGTCTTTGATACAGAGTAGTCTGGATCACTTGGTAAGCTGGGCACGAGCAAACAATATGCATTTCAATATGGCCAAAAGTAAAGTCATACATCTAGGAACAAATAATACAGACCATACTTACAAGATTGAGGATTCTGCCCTGGGAAGCAGTGACTCCAGAAAAGACTTGGGGAACATAGTGGATAATCAGCTAAACATAATTTCCCAGTGTGACACTGTGGCCACATAAACCTCCTTCAGTGCATAAACAGGAGAACAGTGAGTAGGAATTGGGAGGTTATATTACCTCTATATTTGGCACTGATAAGAGGTTACTGGAATAGGGTGTCCAGTTCTGGTTTTCACACTTCAACTTGGATGATGATAAACTGAAGAGGGTTCAGAGAAGAGCTACAACAATTGCAGGTTTGGAAAACATGCCTTATAGAGAGAAAATCCAGGAGCTCAATCTATTTAACTTATCAAAAAGGGTAAGGTCTGACTTGATCACAGTCTATAAGTACCTACATGGAGAATAGAAATTTGGTAACAGAGGGAGGGCTCTTCAATCCAGCTACAGAATATATAACAAGATCCAGTGGCCGGAAGCTGAAGCTGAACAGCTTTAGGCTAGAAGTAAGGTACTTTTTTTTTAACATTGAGAGCAATTAATCATTGGAACAACTTAGCAGTGGTTGTGGTGGATTCTCCATCACTGGAAATCTTTAAACGAAGATTGGATTTTTTTTTTCTAAAAGATGCTCCAGTTCAAACAGGAATTAATTCAAGGAAGTTCTATGATCTGTGTTATGCAGGAGGTCAGAGTAGACGATCAGAAAGGTTCCTCTGGCCTTGGAATCTATGAATCTATGTAAGAATGTTCTAGTTATTCACTGCCTGGAAATCCAGAGATTCAAACTCCCAAATAGATCTTTGAGTGAAAATTAGCATAATGGTCTCCTTCTGTTATTTTGCGAACATTTATCCACCTCCTACAATCTAGTGGGAGAGCAAGGTTTATTCCAGAACAAATGCTGAGTGACACATCAATGCTTGGAGTTTTACTTCTGAAAACACTTTAATTTGCAGGGTGATTAAGAACAAGAACATAAGAACAGCCATACTGGGTCAGTCCAAAGGTCCATCTAGCCCAGTATCCTGTCTTCTGTCAGTGGCCAATGCCAGGTGCCTCAAAGAGAATGAACAGAACAGGTAATCATCAGGTGATCCATTTTTTTTAATGGAAGTAATTTACAGTATATTTATCTCCACAAATGAAACAAAAAAGGTCTCAGATATTTGAGCTTTTTCTAGTTACTTCTCTTCATTTTACTCAATTCAAAATAACACAGAATAAGCGTAAGGAAAAATAGTGTATTCACTCCAGCCAGATATCTCTCCTCCATCCCCTTTCATTAAAGGAACAGGATTCACCTGCTCTCCTTGCTGGAGTCCTGTGATAAACACAACTGCCTTTAATTCTCCCACAATTAAAGGAAGAAAGCAGATGCCTCTGGTTAACCCCTGCTGGTTGCTTCCTTTTTATCTCTATCTTTGAGAACATGGTCTTTAGAGAGAGAAAGTGTGTTTCTAGCCCAGTGCATTCATCTTTTGGAGCCCCAAACCCTGAATACAACTTGTTACAAATCATTGCAAAATTGAGAACAACTGCTTTATTCAAGAGAGGTCCAAGCACTAGAATTGTGGGGATGTTGCAGGATTAAAGGTTACTGCGGTGGGAGGGAGAAGACACTGTATGGAGAAGATTCCACAGTACTTGTCCTCATTTCATCTGTCTGTTGGAATACTTTGCAATGTTGTAGCTGCATTGGTCCTAGGATCATTTTCATGAGCAGCAACTATGAAATTCCCTCTCCAAAACGGATAATTAACAAGTAGCACCTTTGGGTCATATTTACAACTGCGGCAAAATGTTACATTGTAGCTCTGATCATATTGAGTAACACATGGCACTATATGGAGTAAGAGAATACTACAAGCTTCTTCTTAGATAATACAATGTTAATACTATATTTGCACTGGTCTTTTACTTAATTAGCAAAAAAAAATTGTGATATATTTTCCAATAATCTTTTACTAAGTATAGCTTATACTACCTGTGATGAAGTGAGAATTTTCTGTAATATTTTATTAATCCTATGTGTGCCTCATGGCTATCCAGTGATGGGGGCAGGGAAGGACTGTTTGCTCTCAGGCCAGTCTGAGGGTATGGCTACATTTGGAATTTCAAAGTGCTGCTCCGGCAGCGCTGCGGGAGCGCTGCCGCGGCAGCGCTTTGAAGTGTGAGTGTAGTCAGAGCGGCAGCGCTGGGAGAGAGCAGCAGCGCTGGGAGAGTGCTGCATGTAAACCACATCCCTTACGGGTGTAGCATGCAGCGCTGGGAGCCGCGCTCCCAGCGCTGCTGCCCTGATTACACTGACGCTTTACAGCGCTGTATCTTGCAGCGCTCAGGGGGGTGTTTTTTCACACCCCAGTTGCAGCGCTGTAAAGTGTGAGTGTAGCCAAGGCCTGAGAGACATAGGTATGAATGTCACCTACCTGTCTGAGCCTGAATGGGTCATTAAAAAAAAACTGGCTGAGGCTGACCCCATGTCAATGGAGAATCCAAGAAGACAATGGCAAATCCAATCACCGGAACATTGGCCCCTAGCAACTTATGACCTAGAGGGAGATGGATTCCCCACCTTCAGAAGAGAAGCTGAGCAAAATCCACCATCTTGAGAATAAAGAACTGGAAAGATGTGAGGTGGGGCACAATAGTTAGCTTCTGTAAACAGTTGGGAGCTCTCACCTGGGAACTAACTAAGAAGATCAAACTGAGAGACAGACAGAGCCTGAACACGGAGTTCACTACAGCTTCGCTGGGCTCTGGGCTAACCAGAATGGACTTGGGCTATGCTTTACCTTACATTTTTTTGTGCTAACCTAAGGACTTCCTATGCTATATTCTAGCTGACTAATAAACCCTACTGTTTTGACAATGCTATTTGAGTGTCTCTGCAAATATCTGGTGAAGTGCATTAATCCCTGAAGAGTGTACTAGTCTCTACCAGGAGTCTCTCTCAGTTGAATTCACTGAACAGAGCTCATGGTGAGAAGCAGAAGTGCTGAAGCCCCAGAAGTTCAGTCTTTAGGAGGCAGTGAGGCTGCATAGCCTACCCTGAAGGAAGACTGAGTTCCCTTGGGAATTTGGCACACAGAAGAGGTTCTTCCAAGCAAAGCTGAGGGCGTAGCACTGATCCTATGGATCTGTGACTATATGTCCTTTGGAAAAATAAGCAAATGCATGGTAACTTGGCATAATGATCATGTCTCATGGACTTTTATAACCACATGGTCAGTAACTAAGTCAACAGTAAGGGTCTAATTTTGAAAGTTGACATATGCAACCATGATTGCTTGTGCAAATTGAGTAACTGCAGCTGTATATGCTTCTAAATGGCCACGTCTATGCATAAATATTAGATTTACAAATCCAATTGTAGCATTTGTATGTGAAACTTAGACATGTGCAACTGTGTGTGCTCATTTTTTAAAAATCTGGCCTTGACTACCATGGTAATAATTTTCTGAGCCCAGCATAAAACTGTATCTAGTACTTTACATTATAGGTGCTGTCAAATAAAACACTTTTTTAAACAGCTCTATTCTGCTGATAAGTCAGTGTACAGCTTTTCTGTTTTAAACTTTAACAGGGCAGCTGCACAAAGAGTACAAAGGAGACATCAATATAGACTCAAATTGAAAGCACTGCATCTGCGGAGTATTTACTCTTGATTAAATAACACTATTCATGAAGTAATGGAAATCTGGCCAGTAGACTCCCAGTGAGTATGTATATATGTCCTTACAGCATGAGTTACTAGTCAATATGTTTTCACTTACAGCATTTGGCTTCATCATCCCCATTTGAGCAGTCAGGTGTGAAATCACAAAACTTGTCAGATGAAATACAGGCTCCATCTTCACAGGGTAAATAACCCCATGGGCAATAAAGGGATGAAGATTCAGTGGTTGTAAAGTTTGCTTCCTCTTTAAAAAAAAAAGAGAGAGAAGTTCTTTTCACCATTTACATATATAATAGTGCACACAGATGGAATCAGTTTTATATAAAGTGACTTTTTCACACCATCTTTGGTGAACTAAAAATCCAGTTAATGTTATTCTCCTTTCTAGATGACAGCAGCCTTCTATTTGTGTATTATTATTTTCCATGATATCCCATGCACCATAGTAAATTATGTATTTGCCTAGAAAAGCTTACAGTCTGAAGACAGGATTTTCAAAAGCACCGAGGTGCAGAGGCCTATACTCTTTAAGCTTGGTCTACACTACATACTTACTTCGGTTTAACTACATTGCTCAGGGGGTGAAAAATCCATACCCCTGGGCGATGTATTTATATCAATCTTAACCCACTGTGTAGAGAGCGCTATGTCGATGGGAGAGCTTCTCTCACTGATCGAGCTACCACCTCTCAGGGAGGTGGAGCTATTAAGCTAATGGGAGAGCTCCCATTGGCACAGAGCGGTGGTCTGCAACAGGGTAATCCAATGGTGGCCATGAGAGATTGTTTACATTGATCGTCCACAGTCACGGCTGCCCACAGTGCCCAGTGGCCATGATTCCCGTTTCCAGCCAATGGGACCTGTGCAGCGTGGACCGCAGGGACGTGCTGGCTGCCGCTTCCCACAGCTCCCATTGGCTGGGAACGGCAAACCTCAGCCACTGGGAACTGCGGGAGACCATGCCTGCGGACAGTCAATGTAAACAAACTGTCTTGCAGCCCGCCAGCAGATTACTCTCACGGGCCACAGGTTGCCCACGACTGGCATAGAGCATCCTCAACAGATGTGCAACAGCAGCGCAGCTGAATTGGTGCAGCTGTGCCAAAGTAAATTTGTAGTATAGACCTGTCCTAAGTTGTCCAAGATAACCAAAATCCAACTCAGCCTGTTACATAAAATTGCTTATAAAAATCAGGTGAAGTTAAAGACAGGAAACCTGAATTAGTCCAAATGAAAAGTTCTACTGATACCACCCAAGGACCAGGTTAAGATTGTGACTGGTAAACAAATGGAATCGGAAATCAGTGGACCAAAATTGGTGTGTCATAAATTAGGCCTAATTGGTGGACAAAATAACCAAGGGGGTGAACTATTTTGCCCATTACCTCCTTAGGAGAAGGGTTTAAAAAAAAGACTTGGATAGCAGGAATCTGGTGCTAGGCTAGAAGGTCAATGGGCTGGAAGGAGCAAGCTTCACAGTCATGGCTGCCACCCACACAACCCATTGTGGCACCACTGGGCCTTTATCACCCTGATCCTGACAGATGTCCTGACCAGACCAGGGCAGAGATCCAGATGGCATCACCAACTCCACCAGCTTCAACTAAATCCTGAACAACTCCTAGAATGAGAAACTTGTTTTCGTGCTCTCACCACTTCCTTTCATGTATTATTTTTCTTCCGACACCTTATTTCTTCTCTTTACTATCTCTCCCTTCTGTTTAATAGGAGTCTAGCTTAGCCAACCAATTCTGTCTCTTCGCAACAATGAGGTGAGCCTGTGACCAAAGAGGCAGCAAAAAGCCACGCCCTAAACAGCCCAATGCTGGTACAAGGTTTCAAGCAAGAGTCAGCACAAGATGTAAGACCTCACAGGTCTAGAACCTTGGCTGGCAGAGCTGCCAGGCTCTATGCTGCCAGCCAGAGGTAGCTGTAACCAGATTGTTCTCCACTGCCCACAACCTTCTGTGGAAACGGACCATGGAAAGTCCTACCAGAAAGCATCTAATAGGCAGCAGTCTCATAGTTCCTGATAGGCTCCCCGCCCTATATAAACCTAAGGGGAATTCTAGGAAATATCCAGTAAGTGTCCAGTGTGGATCTCCTGTAGCTGCCATGATCATTTGTTTCTCCTGGCTTCGACCTCAGCTTGATTTGGACTTTGCCTTCTGACTCGGTCCCTGAAACCTGACTTGGACTCTGACCCTTGATATTAATGCTGGCCTGGACCCTGATTATCTTTCCTTCCAGCCTCAGGTTTGCCCCTGCTCTGACCCTTGGTCCTGACTGCCCTCGTCAAGTTCCTGTCACAAGAGACAGAAGCTAAATTTTCTAATCTTTGCTGTGTCTTGTGCATGTTTATCTTGTTTTGTTTCCAAGGAAGTGGGATTGGACTCTAACAAGACCATCTCAACTAGCTTCTCTTGTTCCAAAAAGACAGTTAATACCATCCAAGACTGTAAAAGCTCAACAACTAAAGGGAATAAAGAATATTGTTAAAATGGACGCCTTATTTGATATTTTACATTTCAAATGCTTTAATTGCTTTTCCTTTTCTCTATCTTTAATAAACAGTTAAAGATTTTTAATGTTGATTGTTGTCATTAGACTAAGAAGGCCAAAGTCTCTGGACTGAAGAGCCTGAACCATATTTAATTGTTTAGTGTTGTACAGTGACATGCTGTAGGGAGCCAGGGTGGTTTCCCTCTGAACTTGAGGGTAAAGAACCACGCTCTCAGCCTAAGTGGGCAGGCCAGGCCGAGCTTAAGGGGAGGGGTGGAACAGGAAGTACAAAAGGTGAGGCCCTTAGCCCAGTCAGGGCAGCACCAGGAAAGGAGGCAGACACGGACCGCTGGCTGCTCCCTTCAGACCCTGCTACCGTGCCAGGGGAGGCCCTGGATCAGATGAAACCTGACCTGGAGGAAGGACTGGGGTTATCAGGACTGCCCACTGCCGAGTACCCGGAGGAACTTGAGGAGCCTGACACAGAGGGGGAGCTGAAGCTGCCAGCAGCTGAGTACCTGGACGAGCTGGAGGGACTCACTCAAGCGGCTGGGTAGGAAGGAGCCCAGGGACAGAACTGCACAGAGTGGGGAGTCTATTTGGTCAGCGTGTTGCAGAGGGACCCCGCTGACCCAGTGGCGGGACCCTCACCTCGCCATTGTCAGGGCCCTGGGTGAAAGCAGTGGAGTTGGGTGGCCTGCGTTCCCCTACCCCGGCCAACCTTCCTCGGGTAGCAGAATCCCAACCATGCTGTAGACTTTTGCTGGTGCTCCCCTGCCTGCAGGGCGCGCTAGAGACTCTTGCTGGACACAGCCCCTCCCCCAATCAGAGACAGAAGGGAAGAAGCAGGGCCAGTCTGTCTCCACTTCTGGCCACGCGGCTCTCCCCCCTAGCTTCTAAAGCAGCTCAGTTCTGGGGATGGCAAGCTGAAGCTGTGCCGCTTGGCCCCACCCCCCAAAGCAGGCTGTGGCTGCGCCACTTGGCCCGCTGGAGCATGCTGCAGTCGTGCCGCCCAGCCCAGCCCAGCCCAGCAGAACATGCTGCAGCCGTACCACCCGGTCTGGCCCGCTGGAGCAAGCTGCAGCCAGGACGCCCAGCCCAGCCCACTGGAACATGCTGTGGCCACGCCGCCTGGCCCAGCCCGCCGGAGCAGGCTGCAGCCACGCTGCCCGGCCTGTCGGAGCAGCTCCAGCCAGGCCAGAGACATCCTCCCCTGGCCCTCCCCAGATAAGGTGGGAAGGGATGGCATGGGGAGAGTGTGGGAGTCCAAGGCTAGGGGTGGGGTCATGTGGGGGGTGGTCACAGGGGTTTCTCCCCTGACTCCCAGCTTCTCTCCCACAAAAAAATTTCCCCACCAGTTGCTGTCCTAGCCCGTCAGGGTAAGCAGCTGGCAGGCTGGGACACTTTGTTTACTTAGGTTTACCTCTGTGCCTGCAGACGCACAAGGTAAACAAACTATCTCGGCCCCCCAGCGGCTTATCCTGATGGCCTGGCAGCCAAAGTTTGCTGACCCCTAAATTATAAGGTCAGCTTATAAACGGGTCATAAATTTTTCCATTTTTACTTATCCATTTTGGGGGGGTCAGCTTATAAATGAACCAGTTTATGATCGAGTATATACAGTACTTGTTTTTAGTCTGTGTCTATATAACCATACAGCTTAAAGCTACTTCTGTAGCATCTTTTTTCACATTCATTGACTTTAACAAGGCCACATAACTCTGAAGTATGAATTTTATGATTTGCATGTCTGTAATGTCTAATTCAAATTATTCTGGAATTAGTTGTCAATAAAAGACTAAAAATATCTGAAAATCAAGTTAGTTATTTCATTGTTTAATTCTTTTGTTAGGGGAAAACCACAAAATGACATTAACAAGAAGAATATTTTTTGTGAAAGAACAACAACGCATAGAAAAGAAATTTAGCTTGACACCATGCTTTGTCCTTCAAGCCTATTTTTTTTTTCAATTTGCTTGCTTTAATTTAACTTGCCTTTGCTTTCTTGGCTGGTATCTGAAATTGATTTATATGCAATACCACATTCCATTGTTATACTGATGTCATCTATAGCAACAGTGGCATTCTCTGATAGAACAGTGGCTTGTAAAATGATCTATAATGACAAAGAAACCTTATTAAAGTTGACATTACAAAAGGAAATATTGTTTCTTTATAATGCCCGGTATCTGTATGGAGAGTAAATACCATTTACAACCATCACAGTTTTGAAGAACGCCATTAGCCAGTGAAACATATGGTCGAGATTAGCATGGTAAGATTCAAGGCAGAAACTTACAACTAAACTCTCAAAGACATAAACTACTTTTACAGAGAGTTATGGAACCTAAACAACCTTGTTTCAACCCTAAGCGATAATAATCATCATTTTCTGAATGTACTGTCTTCCTTGTGGAACCATTAAGTTATATGCCTTTTTAAACAAGCTATTCAGGGTAACCAAATGTGGTGGTTTACAACTCAATTTAATTGAGACATGAGTTCATTTATACCATGTCTGCTGAGATCAATAAGACATTTCCATATAAGAAATACATACCATGTAATGTGTGCATAAAAAAGATACTTTTAAACACACAGTGCCCCAAACTCCCTGCCAGGTAGCATGGTAAAAAACAAAACCAAACATATCTCATACCTGAAAGTCACTGGACGGCTATATTGATTCACTTAACTACAATCTCTCATTCAGGATATCACAGATGTGAAACATAGTTTTTGTTTCTTAGCTTATTTTAAAAAGTTTTCTGGATGATAAAAATATTCGGGGGGGTGGGTGGCTGGTACATTCATGAAACAAGACATGTTCACACGATTGTCCAGCCATGAAATGAAAAATTTTCAGAGCACCCCAGATCAATTGCCTGATCCAAAATAAAGGCAAACAGTTTCCAAGGGGCCATTCCAGCTGGCAGGAATCACTGGGGCATTGGCACATTCTTGCCATACCCCTGCACAGTTAAGAGTGGTGTAGGAGCTACTGTGGCAGTGCTATATAACCCAAGGATCCGCCCACATGCAGGAGGAATTTTCATATGGCCAGATCAACCAGATTAATGGCGACTTTATGCTGGTGGAGTGATGCAAATCTACCAAAAGATCTGCCCCTATATCTTCTAGAAGGCAAATTCTGTGCTAAAAGACATGCAGGACTTGTGATGGAGTATGATTATGTCCCACCGTGTGCTTGAAGGGAGATTGCTTTGTCCCACTCTTGGAGTCAAAACTGAGTGCCCATGGTTGATGTGTCATGGCTCTGGGGGTATTTAACTCTCAGCCTGGCCCTTTGTGCCTATTGGTGGGAATCGCTATATTTCAGTCTCTGACCATATCCAGAAAGGAGAGTATTCAGCTGAGGAATCCATGTTTCCTAAACTGATGTAGCACTGGAATTTCAGGAAGTACCAATGGAGGCTTGCTGTGGATCTTACCTCAGGATATGATAGCATAATGCAGCACTGTAGAGCAGTTTTCATGGTGACATTTGATATACGATCCCCAAAGACCATACTTCTGTAATGTATGTTGGGCCCAGAGTTTGACTGGCACAGTAATGTGATTTCTAGTACCATACTGTACTCTTAGGAATGGGCACAATATTTCTAGGAGAGCTGATGACTTTAGATACACTAAATGGGTAAATAAAATTTGTAGAGATCTCCTATATAAGCCAGTTTGATCAGGTATTCTATATGTGACCTATCTATATCTCTGTTCCATAATTTACTTTGATTTTACTAGAATAATTGTCAAAATAAGGTAGGCTCCAAAACAGGATCTCTTTTCAGTTTGAGGTCATTACAACATTCTCCAAAGACTCATTGCAGGAAGTGATTCTAATGTTATTCGGCAATAGTATCACTGAATGGCCTCTTTTCAGAAAGTAAAAGAGGCAAGAATTTCCATGTCCATATGGAATGAAACGTGAAATTACTGCACATTTTTTCTAATATTAATGAGACATCTAATGATAAAAACAAAACCCATAAATGTGAAGACAATTAATTCTAATATAAGAAAATTACTGACACACTAAAGAAGTGTGCAATATATAATTGCTGGTTTGGGAATGCTTAATACTATTGCTTTTGTCCTCTTGGTACTGATCTGATAAAATAAGCACATTGTTAACCTCTAATGATGTTCAAACAGCATCCTGCACAGCAGAAATTGGGTTGATTAAATTCCTCGATTCTGCTAAAGAGTCAACAGTTTGCATCACCCAGTATGAAAAAGAATTCCATGAGGGAAACTTAATGTATTTTCCATATTACGGTGCTACATGAAGGATTATATTTAGTGCGGGAGCTAATGACCAATTTGCAGAATCAACACTGAGGATGTATCCTATGTGTGAGCATGAATGAAACATTAATTTTGTAGTGGCCTAGAGATCTGACGGTGGTACCATAAAAATAGAAAAAAAACCCTGTAAGCCAGGTTCTCAAATTGTGCTCTATGGACTACAAGTTCACCATGGAGCACTTGCTGATCCCATGCTGTTGACTCTCCTCCTCATCTGCACATCCTAAATGGCATCAAATAAAGGAACAGATGCAAACACTTTCCCTGTACTACTTTTCTATTTTTACTATAGTAGCCACAGGCACATTATCAATTATGACTGGGAGGTGAAGTGGTCCAAGTGACCTGAAATGAGCGGAAAGTTGCTCAACAACTAATCAATTGTGATATCTCTGCAGCAATCTCCTTATGGAAAAGTTTGAGGACTCTGGCTGTAATCCATAGTTTGACAGTTTTTATTATGAAGGTGGCATACAAAATGTAAAGACCAAAACAGGAAGATTGCTTTGCTAAATGCTTTACATTTTAGTTGATGAGTGATTCAACAGTTGTTTTCTACACCTAATTAAATACAGGTATGAGATAATCTGAAAATCAAACTAAACCCCGTGGCAGGAGATCAATGCTGCAAGTATTGATTGTTACTGACTGAAATGTCCAGGACCCTGCATTCACCCTCCCTGTAGCCAGCATCATTAGCTGCTAATTTTTGCGTATAATCATAGAATTATAGAAATGTAGGGCTGGAAGGGACCTTGAGAAGTCATCAATTCCAGCCCCATGTGATGAGGCAGCAACAAGTAAAACTAGACCGTCCTGACAGGTCTTTGTCCAACCTGTTCTTGAAAACCTCCAGTGATGGGGATTCCACAATGTCCCTTGGAAGCCTATTCCAGAGCTTAACTACCATTATAATTAGAAAGTATTTCCTAATGTCTAACCTAAATCTTCCTTGCTGCTTATTTAGCCCATTACTTCTGGTCCTTCCTTTAGTGGATATAGAAAACAATTGATTACCATCTTCTTCAAAACAGCCCTTTACATATTTGAAGACCTATCAAACCCTGCCCCCAGTCTTCTTTTCTCAAGACTAAACAAGCCCACTTTTTTCACCTCATAAAACAGGTTTTCTCAACCTTTTACCATGTTTTTGTCTCCTCTGGACTATCTCCAATTTGTCCATATATTTCCTAAAGTGTGGCACTGAGAATTGGACACAGTGCTCCAGCTGAGGCCTCACAAATACAGTACTGAGTAGAGCGAGACAATTACCTCCCATGTCTTGCTTACAACAGTCTTATTAGAACACCCCAGAATGATATCCACAACTGTATCACAAATACTCATCCCATTTTTTTCATCATAAATGTATGATTTTAATACATAAACTTCTGAAACATTGACATTCCTCTTTTATTTCCACATCTATAGAAAAAGCTTAAAGGAATTCTTTATAAAAATGTAAGCACAGATTATTTTAAATTATGAGAATAAATTAATTCTAAAAGCCATATTGGAATAACTATTTGTACGCAAAATAAATATAATTGCCAGTACAGTTACCTGGAAAGGTGGTGACATTTCCTCAGGTTTGCTTTCTATAAGAATATTTGCTTTAGTCCACTGCCTCTTGGACAAACCTGTCATGTCGCTTAGTTTTTGCAAATCCTCACCAAGGACGGTTCTCTTAAAGACAGAGAGCTGGGAATTCTGAGACAACTGATACCAAAATATTATCTGTTGAAAGAAATATTTATTAAATGTGTTGGAGAGATTGCCAACATACAGCAATTTCAATATAGATTTATATCATTATAATATAAACTAACTTTGCATATGCAGTATCACTATTGTTTACACACCCACAGGTCTAAATGCAGCAGGCATACAGGAAACACACTTTGAACATATAGGATCCGAAAGGATGGCAATTTGTGTAAAAAAGGTAAAGCAATTACAAAAATTTGTAACTATGATTTTAAAAATGTATTTCCATCATAATCTATAGACATCTATCTATGATTTCCCTTACCTCACTGGGGGCTCCCATCAGAGAACTCCACCAAAAATAATTTTTGTTTTCAAAACTGTACCCTGAGACATGGGGGAAATACCTGAAAAGGCAGACTAAGCCAGGCTTAAGGAAAGTCAGAGAATGATGTAAAACCATGAAATACCACATGCATCCCCAGTCTTCATCTGATCCTCAGTTTTTAGGGACAATTCCATAAACCTTCCAGGGGCTGAAAATTATGGGAGAGGATTTTTTTTTAAATTATTCTACTGGTTCCCTGAAATGTAAGTGCAGGGTCAAAGCTTGGGAAGAGGGGACAACAGGATTGAAGCAGCTGGAAAGACTGGTGTGGCAGGCATGGAAACCAGGAAGACAGAAGACAACTCTTTAGCCCTCTAGACAGTACTGTAATACTAGGATTGTTGGCTCATATATCCTGGCCTAGTTTCATTAAGTAGTATTCCGAAAACCATTCTGATCACAAGAACTGGAGAGAAATACAATTTTCAAAGAAACTACGTTTATCTTATTTCTTCTCATAAGTTTTTTCGTTTTTTCAGATACTGAAAAGCTAGAATCCCCCAACTGCAAAACTCTCCATTCACTGCAAGCCCTAGATAGTTGATAATCACTGAATGTAAATGAAGCGATACTCAGCTGGTGAATATAATTGGCTATTAAACAATCTGTTTTCCAGTTCTTTATCCATTCTTTGTGCTGAGTTTCCACAGTGTTCCTTGGATCATCAGATTACATAGAAAATGTTCTCCAATTTACCTATTCTTAAATTACAGGCTGTAAGCAAAAAGATGTAAAGAACTCAGACCATTTTATGTTAACTACTACATAGCACTCTTGTTCTGGAGAGGGTTGGTGGCTGCCAGCAAGTCTGTCTTTGGTCTATAGGCAATCACAGATCTCACTGAAGCTGACAAGTGGGGTAACTATCTTTCATTCAGGCTAAGGCCAGGTCTACACTAGGAGCAGTCTGCCAGTATAGCTGTGTTAGTATACCATGCCAGCAAAGTGATCTTAGTATGGACACAGCTTATATTGGCAAAACTGAACTTTCACCTGTAGAGTTTATTCCAGTTCTCCCAAACAAAATAAGATATATCAGCAGAAATACAATTTTGCCCATGTAAGCTGTATCTACACAAGGAGATTTTGCCAGCATAGCTATGTGTGTCAGGGATCACATCTCATGACACCCCTGATCAGCACAACCATGCTGGCAGAAGTCTGTACTGTAGACATCGTCTAAGTGGAAGAAACAATTAAGCCCCTTTCTGAGTAAGACAGCTGAATTAATAGACGCCACCGCCTAAGGCGTTGGGCTGCACAGGAAGCTAGAACTAACGTAGGGACAATAAGAGGGTTTTCTCTGGGACTGGTTGAGTATACAGGGTCTGGGGCATTAATTTAGTTGCAGCTATGTGCATCATCATCAGCAAAGAGGACCAGAATGCAAGCAGACAGGAGGAGAAGCAGTGTGAATGAAGCCCTAGGAGAAAGCTAAGAGAGACAGAGTGCTTTTCTGGAGCAGAGCAATGACTAGAAAGACAGGCAGGGAAACAACAAGCAAGGAAACTGCCTGTTATTTGTTCCCACTGTGTTCAGGGAAACAGGACTGTCATGGTGCAGGCCATCCATCTATGCCCCTTGCTGTCAAAGATGGAGATCTGGATGAGTTCTGCCTTGATTTCCTCTTCCCCAGGGTCTAAATAAGTCCAAGCAGGTCTTCTGTTACTAAAGAGGCTCCCCCTTCAGAGGGTCTCATTTATTAATAGAGAAAGACCAACACAAAGTATAAGCAAGACCTTGGCTCAGCTACCCCACAGCAAAGCTTCCACATGTGGGTTTGTCAGTCTTATATCATGGCCTTTTAGTCACAGGGTACTCATGTTGAATTCCTGATCATGGGGTAGGGCCTGTGGAGGGGCACTCTGCCACCTGCCACTCACCCAAGCCTGGGCGGAATGGGGCAAGCACCTGTGCCCCAACCTCATTTCCCCGGCAGTAACACTGGTGGGGTGCAGTGGGGACTGCGGGCGGAAGGGGTGGGGAGCATCCCCCATTTTCTCTGGCCCTGTGCTCCACAAAACGGTAATCTGCCTCTGATCAAAGTCTCACAAAGGAGAAACCAAACTAGCTGGGCTTTCATAAGTTTTCCACAATTTTGTAAATTAATGTTCACTGTTAACTGTTCAACCTTAGTTCCCTACTGTAAATTAAACTATGTCCTAAAGCTGTTAATGTGCAATACTGTCACTTGCTACCTCTCTGGAGGAAAGCTGCTCTAAAGATGGATGATTTGTAAACACTGGTGGGAGCAAGTCTAGGAGGATTAGCATTTTAGTTGAAAATATTAGCAGGCTTTAAAATTTAAGGCAGGTGAAGGAAGGGCTCTTGTGCCTTGCCACACAACGGTGTACAAAGTGGGGATGGGAGCTTCCATGTACAGTGGCTGCACACAATCCCAGTTCTTGTATAGAAGGGGGTTAGCGTTCTGTGAGTTTAATGTCATCTGTCACATCAAACTTTGTGAAGATGGCGGAGCAGCGTCCCTCTTCTGACACAGCACCAGTGGGCAGGCTGGCCCCACACAAGGAGGAGTGCAAGCTGAACCTTCCAAAGGATATAACTAGCACCTGCTCTTCCCCTGTGCTCTGGGAGACACCCTGCCCATCTCAGATACAATGCCTCCAGGAATTCCTGCAGGGACAGTATGCTGGCAATGCTTTACAGCCACATTCTGGCCCTCTTATTTCATTTCATGGGGGAAGATGCTCAGAGAATGGTTTTCATTTGACTCATTGCACTCTGTAAAGTTGCAAGAATTAAAAGGGGAGTTCCTCGTGCTCACTCTAGCCCCTTTTAGACAGGTGAAAGCATTAGATTGGCATGAACAGGCTCTAAAATCCCTAGATCCTGCTGAGGTAGGATTCCTTCAGTATGAGACTCTCTCCCTAACACCCCATTGCAAACCATTCATTTTTGTTGACATTCTTCTACTTTTCAAAACAGAAAGTCCTAAACCAAAAAACAAGTATTTCATCTTGAAATTTTCATTTTGTTTTTCATAAAATTGAAAAAAAGTCAAAATTTTGACATTTTATTTTTGCACTTTTTTTTTTTTTTTGCCTTTTTCAGCAGTGAATGCAATAGAATGAATGATGTTTAGGATTTTAGAGGTTTTCACAACTTTCTTTTTTTCCACTCTAACTTTTCATCTTTAGAAAAGTTACACAGTGGCAAAAGGAAAAATGAAATATTGTAACTTTGTGAGTCTATAATTTCCCAAAAGTTTGAAGAGTTTTCAAAAGTTAAAGATGGGGGGCAGGGTGAAACTCTCCCTTCTCCCACTAAAACCTGCACAATATTAATTGTTATTACAGTGTTTTCTGTGTTCTGTGGCAAAAAGGGGGGAAAAAACCTCAACATTTCAAAAATTAAGAAAAATATATATGTTGTGATCATTTTTGGAAGAAAAAAACAAAACAAAAAAAGTTCAGTTTCAAACACTTCAAATTTCCAAAACTTCTCACAAAATTGTTTTTCCATTTTTCTACCAGCCTAACTCCTGACTGTCAACTCTGCTGATTTCTCTCTCACTGCTGGCTTCCTAGTCCTCCTTGCCATCTCATTCCTCTCTCTACTGCTAATTGCTCTTGTACTCCCCTGCATAGCTGCAAGATTGAGCCCAGGTTGTGCAAGTTGATTGACTATGATGTGCTTAGTGGATACTGATGATGTGTCAAACACTGCATTGATCAACATACAAAAGCCATCCCCTCAAATTATTTTCAATTAAAATGTTAGGGTATTTTTTACATGTAGTGCTAGACTGAACACCCCCCAGTTAACATTCAGCATGATTCACAATGTGTTGAGACATTTATACAGATAGCAATGGAACTCCCACGATGGAGATGTCAATGTAAGGGGATTTCCTGGCTGGGGGAGAGATGACAGAAAGGCTCTATGCCAATCTGTGAGGTGTGCTAGGCTAACTCCCAAGGGAATGGATAGGGCTATTCTTGGCTGTCCACAGTCTCTAGGAGAGTAGCCCCAGTGTAAAAGTAAAATGGGCTGAGATTGCTCTAAGCTAGACTGGAGACTGGCCAACTCCCAGACATCAAGCAAGAGGAAAACTGTATATGTCCCGCCCTCTACCCCATCCTTATGCTCATACATTAATCTTAGCCAGAATAAAGGATCAGGCCCAATGATCACTTGTTCCACTACTGAAATAGAGCCAGTTTTTCAACCACAACAACTATAACAGCATTTAGCAGCACCACACAACACCTGAGGACATGAAGTGATCACAATTCATACCAAACAGCTACCTGACAATGGGCAGAGTCAAAGGACAGCTTAGTAAGGATAGGACTCCGAAGGTGGGACATGACAGGTTTTGTGTTTGCCTGCAGTGATCCTCCAAAATAAATGAATGATCCTGAAAAATAAAATCAATGAAGTGTTAGAAACACTGTCCCACAATGGTGAACATTTATCTGAGAGAACTAGCCTTTCCTTAATCATGGAAATCTCCTCATGCATATTGAACACCTTCATTTATTCTAACAAGTGGAGTAGCATTCTCTTCCATTAGTGCCTCATAGATCACTAGGGAAATTTTGGCTGCCCTTGTATGAGTCTGAAAGGACAGGGTGAGAGTGTAGGGAGCTCTCTCCCCTACTCCCAGTGGTCCCATGTGGGAAGTCCTAAGTACAAGGGAGGGGGACGTGGGAGAAGAAGAAACTAGTGACTCCAGCAGCACCCAGCACTCTAAAGAGTATGTAACTGGGCTGTTCGGAGTCAAGGCTAAGGGTGTCCCCATCATTGTGCCTGAAAGTGCTCAGAGGCCACTGTTGAGGGAGCAAACACTGGACATCTGCAAAGAAAGCTCAAATGCTGGGGTCCAGCACTTCTCCAGAGAGGTTCTTCTTGCATCTGCCCTTCTCAGAGAGAAAACTTCAGACTTCTCTCTCTCTCTTCCGTCAAGCACTACAGCTGCCCAGCTATCCCATTCCTCCACATCCCACTTCTGGAATGGGTCCAGTTCTCAGAGTGCAGGAAGGGTGCACCACTAGGAGTGCTGAGAGACTGAGAGATCAAAAAAAAAATACAGACCTCATCTGGGAGCTCCAAAAGACACACTTTAATTGGTTTTAAATAGTGGTGTACATAGTGTTTAGAATCAAAATTCAATGAAATTCAGATTAGGTACAGCATTCAGTTTATCCTTAACAAATTCCCACGGCAGCCTAGCAGTGTTTAGGCATGTCAACAATGTTGTGAACCAATGAAATAAGCTATATTTTCTCCTGGGGTCTTCAGGCTTGACATTGTTGTCTGTGCTAGTGGGGATGAAAGCTTAATTAAAGATCTAATCTGAATTCTGGCAAACTAACTGCCTTTGGACTGGAACTAGAACAGATGCGCTCAAGACAAAGGTAGGATAAACATCTTCAAGGGCCCCTGAAGCTGCACATTTTAGAAGCCATCAATGCTGCCTTCATTGAATACTGAAAAGTTTTTCATGAAAGTCTATGCAAAGTAACACCAAGGACTCATTCTTGCCCACTGATATTACACTCATCGCCTTGTATCTTAGAAAATCAGTTCCTGTACTGGCACAATTATGCACAGTAGCCATTTCCCCAGTGATCCATGGGAATGGAGCAGAGGGCTGGATCCAGCCCTAAGTGAATAATGACATACACAATTATATAAAGGTTTAGATTTACCCCGGCTGGTACAGAGAGGTGCCAGGTGCACCTTCCTAAACAAACAAAGCCTGCTACTCTCTACAGCATCAGGGAAGCCATCCTCACTGATAAGCAGGCAGTGTTTTCTCTGGTAATTCATGGGGGACAGCATCAGTCTGTAAGTGAGGCTCCATAGTAGCCCTGCCAGCAGAGGTTGTGGAGGACACATCCTATACTGAGCCAGCATTACTCACTGGTCTAGGTGTAGTGCTCACCTTCCCCAGCAGAAGGAAATTGTGGCCATATCACACTTCTATAACTTCCTGCTGGCAGAATTATTGCAACCAGAGGCACCCTACCTCCTGCTAAATGCTGACAGGAGCTGGCATAAATCAGGAGTGAATCTACCCAGCTGAACTGAAGAAACATGGAGAACTACTAGTGAGATCCTCATCCCTCCCCACTCCAGTTCCTTTACACTGTTTAAAAGGGTCAGAATAGTGTAAAGGGGCCCTAAAATCCTCATATCTAACCAGGGGAGGCTCCCCCATGCAGGCATGGTGATGGACAGTGGTTAGGAGGGATCTGTTAAGGTGGGGCCACAGCATGGCAGGAATTATAGGCATCTCTGCAACTCATAGGGTAGCCTGAGGAGGCTGTTTTAACTTAATCAGGCTCCCAAGACTGACCAGGTTATGCCTGGGACTCCTCCAGCCCCCCCAGATTAGGAGTGCACAAAGGTGGCTTCAAAACTCCTCAGCATCCTTTTCTTGGGCTGTAAATTCTATGTTGTGCCTCTCAGTTCTGCAGGATTTGAATGGAGTGCAGGAAATAATGTGTGGGACCACATAATGAAAGTTTGGAATAAAATGAAATATTGAAGAGCTGCTCATTAAGTGAGAATTGCCCATCCTTGTACTCGGAAAGAGGCATGGCTCCTGTGGCAAGAACAGTATGGATCATGTAATTAAAAACTGTATCATAATGCATACACATAAGGGAGCCAAATTAAGGTGGCACAGGTGACCTAAATTCTGGCTTTCCCTAATTGTTGATTGCTTGACTTTTGCAATATTAACATGGTTTTAATGTTTTTTCTATGTAATATATGTCTAATATTTTTTAAAACTCATTTGAATAGTAGTGGGAAAGCTTTATCCAAAACTGGACTTGGAACACACCCTAAAGGTGGTTAAGCTTCGAATTAGTCTGTTCTCCTCTGGACATTGCATAATAAATCCTTTATATTAATAATGCTGCAATCATAGAATGCTTGACACTGTAGGTTATTATGTAAGATGTTTTCAGTATTGCACAATGCTTTGTAAAAGCATTTTACTTTTGCACAAGAATGCAAATGGCCCTCTTTATTTAAATTCCTCTTCCTCTGCGGAACAAATTGCACAACAGTAATGAGATAGCTACTGACTGAGGTAGAGAACAATGCAAAGGATATTGCACATGCTCTGCCTTCCCACGCAGAAGTGATCAGTGTGACTGTACTGTAGAAAAAGAAAACTGTTTACATTATTTACTGTGGATTTAGTCCTGGCTTCAGTGGAAAATTTACTTGAGAAATAACTAAAATAATAGGCTTTGTCTGAATACTGGATATAATCGTGGTTTACTGTATACATGAAAGAAGTTGACCGTCTCTGTCCAATAAGCAAGAGCTCAAGAAATCAAAACCAACATTACAACCAGCATTAATTAGCACCTCACTGGCTGTCTCAAAGAAATTAATCATGGTATAGGCATAGAAACTAAACTCCAATGACTTCTCTGGGGACTTCGCAGGACAAGTACAACTGAGGAACATTAAGGGGACAGAGGGAATAATCTTGTAGGGATGCTATCCATGTTATATATATTGTGTAGTTTTTAGTCTCCAGTGCTGTCAATGAGGCATCATTCATGGGCATTAAAATTCACTTTTAGAAGGGAAACTATGCAAGAGAGGCTCACCGTGTTCACTGTTGGTTGTATGATCTCTGTTAGGAAGTTTTGTGTCATTGGAAGTCTCTCCTTTTATTATATTCCACTTAGCATCTTCTGTGTTTAATGGCTTCCATCCACAAAAATCAGACTCAAAGTTACACATAGTATAATTTGCTATTGTAAGCAGAAGAATAAGGAAAATCATATATAACAGTTTTACGCTGGAATTGTCACTCTTATTCTCCTCAAGTGTAAACTAGTCTGCCCTATTTTTAAAAAAAAGAAGGAATGGTATGTTTATTGCAATCTGAATCACTTTTCTGGGGGGAAAGCAGGGGGGAATAACCAATGTTCTAAAAGTGTATGTAACATGCTAAACAGGTTTGTCCATCCTCAGTTGTGATACACATAATTCTAAGAAGAAAAGTCTGTATTAATTAAGAAGTTCTTGATTTTAAAGGTGAAATCTTAATGGAGTTCTGTCAACAGGCGATTCATTTGCAAGTGGTTACAAATACTTCCTGAAATCACTAAAAAGGAAAACTTCTTACAGGAGAAAGCTCATTAAAAATGTCTGGTAAAATGTTTATGGACCTAAATAATTTAGATTAATTGAAAGTCAATGGAATTTAAGGCCTAAGTGCTTAAGTCACTTTTGAAAATGGGATTTAGGCTCCTTAATCACTTAGATACCAGAAAATTTTACCCACAACATACAAAGCAATTAAGCTGCAATCAAGTTGTCCAAATGGCTTCAGATTAGACCAACACTGGCTGAATAACAACATTGCATTCTCTCAATTTTCTGCTTAACTCAAAGAAGGCACTATCTCTGGAATTATAGCCAAATTAAATAATTTATTAGTATAATACATTATCAAAGTTTTCTTCTCAAGCACAGAACAACAACCTGAAAATGTATTATACCTTTCTAAATCTTTTAGGGCATTTATCACAGTTGTGGAAAGTACCGTAGGGATTGTACACAGCTGTGACAAAGATCCAAAAGCATTTATTACATCATGCAACTATCATTCCAGATTATATTTAGTGCTCTGCTTTTTGCAGTTTGCAAACATAAAATAGAGTACTGCTCTGCTCACATGACTCAGCAATAAAATTCCTCACACTAGGCAGACAAAGGCTCTCCCAGCTACTGATAAGTCCTATGCTAAGAAACAAAACACTTAAAATAGCACCACTGAATTAGATCTACAACGCACACTTAATTCTAATCTAATACACTGGTCCCCATTTGCTATAGTATATTAGTTAAGGATGGTACTTGTATTATTAAATTCATCTAATTAAGAAATGGTTAGGCTTTTGACAAGGTATCTTGTTAATTAGACTTCGATTGCTAATACACTAAAGTAGAGTATGCAAATTGCTATCCAGTTTAAGTTATCTTGCTGTGTACTAATTAAACTCCCAGATCCCTAGGCATTATGCTTACTTAGGCAGTCATTTGATGTGGGCAGTATGAAAAAAAAAAGAAGAATGCATTTAGATTTGCTTTACTTAAATAACTATCTATTTCCTCTGCCCCCCACCTCCTCCTCCAAACCCTGGCAAAGATCTTCTGCATGAGAAACTGTAGACTTGTCTACACAGTCAGCTAGTACACAGCAAGCCAGAGTTTAAATCTATAGCATACTAGTTTGCCACACAATAATTGGCCATGTGGCCCCTGGAACAACACACTAAGAGTACTAACAGCAGCAGCTCAAGTACACTACACAAGCTGAATGTGGTAACAGGGTCCACATGATAACTTAGTGAACAGCAGGCTAGTGCACCGTACATTCACACCCTGACTTGCCATGCACTAATGTCCATGTGGACAAGCTCACAGTGCATGGGCGACACGGTACTAATCAAAAAGACTTTCCATAGTAAGTGACTGTGCAACGATATTACTAATTTGTATAGCATTATCCAAGTGTTAGAATATTTATACATTAGCCAGAAGTCTCATCTTTTAAGGGACATTCCTGTCCAAACCTAAAATCCCTGTTTAATTACATAAGTGGTGTTAGATGTTCGGCTGTGTGTGTGTGTGTGTTTTTTGTGTGCTGCCCCAGCTCTGCTCTGATAGTTGGCACAGCAGACCTCAATCGAACTGCCCAATGATCACAAGACTTAAGTAGCAAAGGTGCCTGGCCAGGTTTATTGTCAACAAAGCATGGTAATTGCATCTGGCAGACTCTACAAGGATACTACGACATATGTGCCCATGACAATGGACACAGCTCAGTCAGTGGGAGGACTTTCCACTTTCCTAGGCTGGACAAAGGGTTAAGGTGAGGTATTCCAACATTTATAGACAAACAATCTAGGATCAACAGCTTACATATTACCTTACACATTTTATGACATTATTGTTACCTCCCTTGTACTTTCCTCCTGATGTTACAGACAAAACATTCCTAATCACCACCTGTCTTTGTACTTTCACTCCTAAGCTTTTAGACAAAATATTACTATTCATCACTTTTGTCAAATCATTTTATCTTGTGCTAGGTTGGGGTGTTCTTGTGCTGGCCTGGTGGAATGTGTTTACTTATTCAGTGTGTTTTAGAAATGCAAGCAATACTGGTGCCAAATTTGTGTACTGGACGCTGGCTTGCAGGCAAGCATCTGCTTTTGACATGGCCAGACTGTTGCTCATAGCATAACTTTTGCTGACTTTAGTTCAGGCCCCAGGCCTATGCTTCAAGCTTTCTTTCTTTCTATTACAATAGGCTGTCTTCACTGCTTGGATTTTAAATTTGGATATAGATTTCCCTTTTTTAAGAGTCTATATGGAATCAAGACAGCGCTAATGCTGACTAAATATTTTACAGAATGACAGAAAAACCACCTCAGGTAGAATTCCAGAAGGTTCTATCTTAACTCCCTTTTTATTTAATGTGTGCTTAGGTCCAGAGGTGAAAGTAAGCCGGTACGGGATGATACTGTGTACCAGTAAGAAAGTGGCTGCCGGTATGGGCCGGTACACAGCCAACGTTAAAGCGCTGCCAAGGCTTTAAGCCCTGTATCAGCAGAGCCACTGACAGCGAGGGGAAAATGTTCCCTTGAACATTTGTATCATAACTAGAGAAGAACTGGATAGAAAACTGATAATAATAGTATCTTGTTTATATAGCAGCTTTCATCCAGACGGTTTGGATGATTTATAAGATTGTGTAAAATTTTTTATAACTGATCACACCATCTTTCTTTCCACTTGTTTCTACTCCTATCTATCTAGGCCCCAGCAGCAAGATTCAGATCCAGATAATGAATCCTAAATAGTTTGGAGGAGCACAGAGATTTGTATGATGTTTGTGTTTCAGACTTCTCCCCAATTATTTATATATCTCTTAGGTATTTTTTTTTAAATCTGGGTTTAGATTTTGCTCTAATTTCATCTCAAATTTGAATTTTTCTCTAATTTCATCAGTCTGTGACTGAATGACAGCATGTTATCCTACTATACCACAGTGCTTTTTGGCATCCTCTCTTTATAAAACAACTTAATTCAATTACAACAGGGGTAGGCAAACCTATGGCACACGTGCCAAAGGCAGCATGCGAACTGATTTTCAGTGGCACTCACACTGCCCGGGTCCTGGCCACCGATCCGGGGGCTCTGCATTTTAATTTAATTTTAAATGAAGCTTCTTAAACATTTTAAAAACCTTATTTACTTTACATACAACAATAGTTTAGTTATATATCATAGACTTATAGAAAGAGACCTTCTAAAAATGTTAAAATATATTACTGGCACACAAAACCTTAAATTAGAATGAATAAATGAAGACTCGGCACACCACTTCAGAAAGGTTGCTGACTCCTGACTTACAACAAGCTGTTGGATCTTCATCACTTCCATCAGAACAGTCCAGCTGGTAATCACAGGCTGATCCACTGGCAACACCCTGGCCATTGGCACAGGTGAACTCCTCTGGGGAGCAGAGCTCCGGTGATTCTGTGGCCCAGTCTGAGAACTGGAGGTTATCCAGACAGATAAACCCTGTCCTGCTCTGAATAGTTCCTTCAAACACAAGCTGTGAGAATTGTTATTGGTTAAAATATTTGTGTAAATATATGAACTTACAAAGGAAAACGGATTTTTCTTTCACAAAATGTAAAAGATTTATTATAGATGGTACAGGTAGCTGCCCTTTATAAGACTCTTATATTTTAGCTACTTGTATCTTTGCCAAACAAACTGTTTAGGCTGAAATTTCCCATGCTGGGTGTCTGCTTCACAATGAATTTTATTTCAAAGGTTCAGCTGCTTCCAAGAGTGTGGCTAGAGAAAAATGTATTGCCCATGTTAATTTTTTTTTACAACTGTTTCATTAATAAGATGCAGCTCCTCCATGCCTCAGAGCTACCGGTTACCCGACAGGTAGAGGACTATGCAGAAAAAATTGTATTTTATCATGAAATTAAAGATGATCATAATGCACTTAGGCCCTGACTTCTTCTCTACACAGGGAGTACTCAAACCCTGCTCTACCCCAGGCTCTGCCCCCACTCAACTCCTCCTCCTAATCCCCACCCCACCCCACCCCATCCCATCCCGCCCCACCTCTTCCCATCCTCTCCCCCGAGCACACTCCATCCCCGCTCCTGCCCCTCCCTCACAGAGCCTCCTGCATGCCGCAGAACAGTTCAGCAGGGCTGCCAGTGGGTGGGAGGTGCTGGGGGGAGCTTGGCTGCCAGTGTGTGCTAAGCACACACTAATTTTGTTACGTGAGTGCTCCAGCTCAGGAGCACCCACAGAGTTGGCACCTATGATAATGCATATGCACAAGGGACGCAAAATAAAGTTGTACAGGCAACCTTAATTCTGGCATTTCCTAACTTTTGAGTACAAATTCAATGTGAGGGTTTTGTTTGTTGTTTTTTATGTAATAACCCATAGGACATAAGCCTTGTTCTTTATTCAGCTTAATTCAGCTTTGTTACTTTACAGTTCCTTGGCACATAATCTATGCAATGCAAAGGCTTTGTTGTGATTTGCTCATGAAATGAATTCATTCTAGTACACCTACAAACTAGGGAAACTGATTGTTTAGATACTTTTCAATAACCAAATATTCTGTCTTTCCCCAGAAGTCTTTTTTTTTTAAATTGATGGGGTTTGCAAATACCTTACTTATAAAATACCAGAACAAATACAATATTACTCAAACAAAATTAGAAGAGAGACCATATAATTCACTGAAGATTTTAAGAACTAAATACTGGAAAAATTTGCATTCTTCTTTGAACCAAAAGAATCAAAGGGGCTATCTCCTCCCACTGACACTGGTGTTCATCAGGAGTAACTCCACAGAAATTACTGGAGTTCCACTAGTGTTAAATGGTGTAAGAAGTGAGAGAAGAATCAGGGCCAAGCTGACTACTGTATGGGGATACATCTTTTACACATTTGTAATTAAAGCTATGGCTGCAGGAAGTGCTTTGTTAGATTGTTTTCTGTGGAACTATAACCATAGCCTACGTTGCACCCAGTTAAAATCAGAGAGCCACTGAGAATAAACATGATTTTAGTAAGTTATCTTAGTTTCCAAGAAGCTTTAGAAACAATAACAAAAATTATGCATTTTCAGAAGACAAGTGCTTGCCTTTTTCACTCATACCTTTAATTTTTTCAGACTTGCTGGCACCTGCACATCTGCTCTGACCCACTCATTGTTAGTCGATGTGTTAGTTTCCCACAGTACTTGTTCCTCCTGTCAGATGTAGAATAAGACGTTACAAAGAAAAGTTTATCTCCCTATGAGTTATCTGGACTTTTTTTCCCCTTGCTCTTTTCATACCACAACCAGAACTTCCTGTCTGCCCCATCACTTTCCATGAGGAAACATGACTGCATGTTTTCATTTGTAATCTTTACATTACTCTTCCGGCCTGGACTCCAAGGGAGAGAAGGGAGTAAGAGACATTTAGAGTTGGCAGAGATAACCATATCTTTTTCCTGAACTATTTCCTTCTGAATTCCAGTTATAAAAATAAAAAAAATCATTTTTTGACATCTCTCTACAGGTGCACTCACACAAACAGCTGTGGTGACTGCACTTATCCCCCCCCCTGCTACTTTCATTTCAGTGAGTAATATGGAACAAATACTTGTTTCCCCCCCCATGATGACTAAGGGACCATTTTTCACTATGCCTGCAGGGGAGTTTTTTGTAAATGTTATTGAACATTTGAAGATACTTCTGTGCATGTGGGTGAGGACATGCCTTCACATATAAACCTGATGGAAGGTTAAGAATTAAAATATCTTTTACTGCCTTCTCTCTACCTGCTTTGTAAACCATATAATAAAGCAAAATCACTCCAAAAATAAAATGTTATTTTAGCTGCTTTTGTTCTTTCCTCATCAGGGCTCTTCTCTGCCTTTTTAAAAGTATTGCCTTTGATGAGCTGGTGTCTCAGCCTCTCAGACTTATATCCGGAAAAACAAAATTAACCTGCAAGAAAAAGCACTCTTTTGGGGTTCAGGCTATCACATCTGCACACAACACAATCAGTTACTGCTCAGTTCTTTCAATTTTCAACCCCTTTGTCCTAGTTTTACTTCTAGAGGATACAACTTCTGCAGTGAAAGCACATGATTTGGAGGCAGGACTGACAGACTCTGCCACAAATTTCCTGTGTGAGCTTAAGTCAGTCAGTTAGTCTCCAATTCCACAAAGACTTAGGAACTTAACTTTATGCACAGCGAGTAGTCCAACTGAAGGCAATGGGACACAATGCCTAAAGTTACGCATATTTGTAAATCTTTGCAGGAGTGGGGCTTTATTCTCTACATGTCTCAGTTTCCCAATCTGTAAATTGGGGTAATGGTGCTCACCTATTTTACGGAGTTGAGGATGATATTAATGATTCTAAATGCCTTAAAGTGGAAGACAATCTACAAGTGGCAAGTACTATCACTATATTGTCTCTGAATGTATTGAGATGGGTGCTGTGCACATTGGAGGGAGCGGTTTATACAATATTTTCTCTGTCCTTCTCTATGTGCAACAGACAGAAATGTAAGTTTCTCTACTTCATCCTGTGAACGGGTTTCCAGATCTGCAGGATAAAAGAATTGCAGTGTCCATTCAATCCTTAGCCTCTGCTGAGATAGCTAGCAAGGATGACGGCAGCTTTAATGATGCATACACTTGTCCTCTAAGAACTGGACTGAGACCTGCTCATTTCACATCAGCCACCTAAGACACCAAGAGTCATCAGATGGGATCAATTAGCTGTCTCTAAATATAAGCCATATTGAAACTGATTCAGAGGTGAAAAGCTCTATTTTCTGTTGACAAGCTAAGAGCTTTTGTAACTTCATCTTTCCTCTTTTCCAGAGATCCAGCCTTGGATAACACTCTGCACTCACTTCTAGGGATTAAAAAATGTAATTTAGTAAGAAATCATCTAATTGTCAGTTCCTTTTGCACATTGTCCTGCAGTTCAACAGCTTTGCTGGCTTTTACACGTGGAACCATTCGAATTTCCTGATGTTTCTGTGGCTCTTTTTTGGGGCCAATTTTGAACACTTGCTCTTTTTCATCAAGAGTTTAGGCTTTGTCTACACTAACACTTATGTCAGCAAAACTTTGTCAATCAGGGCTGTGAAAACACGCACACACATACACACCCCGACCGACATAAGTTTCACCAACAAAAGCACTGGTGTGGATAGCACAGTGCTGGCAGGAGCTACCGCCATTCGTTTCAGGGGGAGAGTTGATTATGCCGGTGAGAGAGAGCTTTCCCACTGGCATAGAGCAGCTACACAGGAGGCCTTACAGTGCTGCAGTTGCGCTGCTGTAAGGTCTGTAGTATAGACATAGCCTTAGGACATGTCTACACTACAAAGTTAGTTGACTTCATGTAAGTTGACATCAAGCCTCCGATTTAAGAAAGTTGATCTTGCGTGTCCACACTATGCTCATCACGTTGGCAAAGTGCATCCTCACTAGCAGGGCTTGCATCTATGCACTGAGCACTTCTCTGTGAGTAGCTATCCCACAGTGCACATAGCCGAGTGGAATTTTGGGTTGGGCTTGCAATGCCTTATGGGACCAAAACATTGGTGTGAGTGACTATGGGAACATGGCATTAGCATGCTATGATGCACTTATCTCCCTCCCTCCCTGAAATCAACAGCAAACAAACCAAGCCTTTTTCACTCCTTTTTTTGTAAGCCTGGGTTACTCACGTGGAGCCATAGCATGATAAGCATGGACCCTCCTCAGCTTTACACTGTTATTGTGAGCATTAAACACCTCGCGTCTTATCCTGCAACATTTACAGAGCCGATACAGGAGCCACTACACGAAACAATGTGATGCCACGCAAGCAGCCCTGCTGGACGACATAGAGTTGAGCAATTCACAGTTGCTAGTGACAGTCACACATCACCTTGACATGGTTGACTGCTGTTTTGGGGCCCAGGAAACAAGCACTGACTAGTGGTACTCCATCGTTATGCAGCTATGGGATGACAAGCAGTTACTGCAGAACTTTTGACTGTATAAGGCCACTTTCCAGGAACTGTGTGAAGAGCTTTCCCTAGCCCTGAAGCACAGCAATACTAAAGTGAGAGCTGCTCTGACAGTGGAGAAGCAGGTGGCAGTAGCTCTGGGGAAGCTTGTAATGTCACTGCTACTGGTCAGTGAGGAATTAATTCAGAGTGGATAAATTTACCGTGGGATTTGTTATGATACAAGTTTGCAGGGCCATCAACAGACTTCTGCTAAGAAGAGTAGTGACTCTGGGCAGTGTGCAGGACATAGAGAATGTTTTTTCCATGATGGGTGTCCCTAACTGCGCTGAGAAGATAGACAGAATGCGTATCCCTATCTTGGCACCAGACCACCTTGCCAAAGAATACATAAACTGAAAGGGGTATTTCTCAGTGTTGTTGCAAGGGCTGGTGGATCACTGGGGCCTTTTCACTGACATCAACATGAGATGGTCGGGAAAGATGCATGATGCATGCATCTTTAGGTTCCTTTCCAGACTGCAAAATAACCATTGGTGATGTTGAAATGGCAATCATGATCCTGGGAGATCCAATGTACCCCTTGCTTCCCTGGCTCATGAAGCCATACACAAGCAGCCTGGACAGCAGTAAGGAGCGGTTCAACCATAGGCTGAGCTAGTGCGGAATGGTGGTAGAATGTGCCTCTGGATGTTTAAAAGACTGCTGGCACAGTTTGCTTACTAGGTTAGATCTCAGTGAAAGCAATATCCCCATTGTTATTGCTGTCTGCTGTGTGCTCCATTATATCTGTGAAACAAAGGGAGAAAAGTTTCCGCCAGGGTGAAGGGTTGAGACAGATTGCTTGGCAGCCAATTTTGAGCAGCCAGGCACCAGGGCAATAAGAAGAGCATCAAAGAGCTCTGCATCTCCATGAGGCTTTGAATACCAGTTTCAGCAATGAGCCAGAGCAATGTGACACTTATCTGTGTTATTCCTTACCAAACTGTCCCCTCCATTGTATTTTCTGACCTGTAAACTCCACACCCACCAAGCACCACGTGTTGAATGAATAAAGAGCCTTTTCTCCTCAATCTATTAAGTTTTATTATGCTCAGAAACACACAGAGACAGCAAAGAAAAGTAAGATAACCTGGGGCAAAAGGACTGATAACACTGTGGAGGGAGAAACAAGGACAGCTTGCTTACAGACGCACTGTAATAACAAACAAAGGTGTGGGAATGGGTGCCTTCTAGTCCTTGTAGCCTCCTCTGGTGTTGAGTGCAAGGGATACTGAATCCCTCCCTCCCCAACACACACACACACTACCTCATAGGACTTTGGAGGAGGATGATGTAGAACTGGGCAAAGATGGCAGCAGGTTCAGCTGCAAAGGGACTCTAGCCTCCAGCTGCCTTTCTTGAACCTCAGTCAGATGCCTCAACATATCAGATTGCTCTTTCATAATCCACAGCATCTCTTCCTGCGTGGCACATTCTTGTTTTGTGCATGCTCTCCTGTCTTCCCTGTCCATGTCCATGTCCTCGGACATTGTAATCCTCCATGCACGGAGCTCTGTCTTGTCACTCTCGAAGGCACGCATTAACTCACTCAACATGTCCTCCCAAGTCTTCTTTTTCTGTCTTCTACTCTAGGAAAGTCTCTGTCCCAGTGTGGAGGATGTTCCAATGGACAAGGTTTCAGCTGCAAGGAATGCAAAGCACAAGGGTAGCATTGACAGTTCATTCATTTTTTCTGGTGCAAGGTTCATTTTTTTTATTTAAAAAATCACCCCTCAATACACTTCACTGTAAGCCACAATGTAATCACAACCACTGGCTATTGCAGGAGCTGGTTTGCTGCTTCAGCCATGGTGAGTAAGGCCACAAGGCATGGGCAAGAAGTCTTGTGCTGCTGCTTTTGTGAAGACATCCTTGGGATCTCAAGTTGGAACTTGAGAAAAGCTCCTTTCCTTGGTGCTTGAGGACAGGCACCAATGTAAAGCCTTCCAAATAATTTGTTTTTTTTTACAAAAGTGGCACTGGGCTTGGGTTGGGTGGGGAAGGAGACAAACTGAAAGCCATCCCCCTCCCGCCCTTTTTTTTTTTTCAATGTTGCTTGCAACCACAACCATGCATGTTTGGGAAAGCGTGGTTGTGTGACCCATATTTCACCAAACAGAGGGCAGATTACTTGTTGAATTATCTGCAGGTTAATGGCTAGCATTGAAAACTTCCCTGTTTCCCCTAGGTGACCCTATGCGATATAACTCTCCTGAGGGTAACAGAGGCAGCAAGAGAGCAGATGCTGCAAGCATCTGGGTAGAGACCTGGTCTTTATGCTGCAATGCTGTGCGCTGTAATGATGCCAGCAGAGTTAATATTGTAGTGGCATGTGAAAGTCTCCTACCGTGGTGGATGAAATAAGGCAACCCTTCCCAGAAGCCTTCTGCAAAGGATTGTAGAGTACCTCCATGAAAGCTTCCTAGAGATCTCCATGGAGGATTTCCGGGCCCATGCACATAAACTGTCTTTTTCTGAGAGCACCTTCTGCATAGCTGGAGTGACCACTGATACCTACCACATCCACTTCTTTGTTTATATTAAACAGTAACATGTAACTCCTACAGTTTGATTGGAAATGTGGTGTCTTCCCTGGCATCACACTGCCACAACTGGTCCTGTGAAGGGATGAGCTTCAGGGTTAAAACAGTTCTTGGCTGTCAAGGAGAATGGATGCTCCACTTTCCTGGCTTAGATTCTCCTCATCAACAACGTCCTCCTCATTGTTGTTTGAGGTAGCCCGGGGCGCGTGGGAGGTATCCACGGAGCATTTTGGGGTAGTGGTGAGGTCTCTGCTGAAAACTGCAGTTTTATGCTCCTCATAAAAGCCTGTCTGTGGGGCAGAACCAGAGCAACTGTTCACCTCCCTTGTCTTCCGGCATGCTTGCCGAAGTTCCTTTATTTTCATGCGGACTGCTATGTGTCCTTGGGATAGCCCTTTTCCTTCATGCATCATGCAATCTTGGCATAGCTGTCAGCGTTTCTTCTGCTGGATCAGAGCATTGCCCGCACAGACTCTTCTCCCCACACAGCAATAAGATTCATCACCTTATGTGTACTCCATGCTGGAGTGAATCTGCGGTCTTGAGTCTCCATGATCAGCTGGGCTGGTGAGCGCTCCATGCTGATCAAACAGGAAATGAAAATTCGAAAGTTCCCAGGGCTTTAACAGGGGAGCAGCTGTTTACTGCGTAACTGGCTGACATGCAGTGGAGTTGAAAGTGCTCTCTAGAACAGTCAAAGTGGAGCACTGTGGGACACCTCCTGGAGGCCAACTCATTTGAATTACACAATGCAGTGTTTACACTATCCCCATGTTGTCCCGTGGATGTCGAATCAAGCACTACACCTCTCACAGAGATGGAGTACAGAAGTCAACTTTACAGGCCACTTAGGTTGGTGGAAGGGACTCAATAGCGTGGACACATACATTATTAGATTGACTTAATGTGGCTTATGTTGACCTAAGTTTGTAATGTAGACCAGGCCTAAATGTCTGAATAGCACTGTGTATGGATTGTTTCCCCCACCTTAAATATTAAGCAGTAAGCTCCCAAGCTGAAGAGTCTTTTATGCAGAGTCTTTCAATTTGATTAACAGCTCATGGCAGTTCCAACTAAACTCACATACAGTAAATACATTTTGACTGTAAGAAAAATGCAATAATTAGAACATCAAAAGGACAAGATAAATTGTGGAACCAGAGTAGGTCAAATTGATATAGGGACTGTCGATAAAATATCTTTGAGTGTGCATATCAGTGAGCCTATTATCAATTAATTAGATTCAGTTCCCTGTGTTCTGGAGACTGACCTTTCTGTCCTTCTTCCCCTATTCTCTCCCTTAAGCAGGGAGAAAAAAGGAAAAATTAAACCAGTTAAAAATAACAAAGCCCGAATCCAGCAAAACACTTAAGCTTTTGCATAATTTTAAGTACTTGAGAAGATCTACTTAAGTTGATAGATCGACCTCCATGGATGGCAGGGAGATGGAACGCCGTTGGAATTAACATAAATGGGGATACACAGACTCTGTGTCTAGTGTTAGTAGGTAGGGGCTTCCTAAATCCTGGCCTGGAATGCTCACTACACTGCAGTACCCTGATACAACGCCGTATGATAGATAAATATTAGTATCCCTATTTTACAGATAAGGAACTGAGACAGAAAAGATCTAGTGCCTTGCCCATGGCTACATAATGAGTTTGTGGGGGAGCTAGGATTAACATTCAAGAGTTCCTGCTACCCATTACTATATTCAGGTCAGGTCTACACTACAGACATATGTCGGTATAACTGCATCACTGAAGGGTGTGAAAAATCCACAGCCCCAAGCAACATTGTTACACCAACCACCACCTCCACCCCTTTGCGTACATAGCGCTGTGTTAACAGGGTTGCTTCTCCCATCAATGTGGTTATCACCTCCTATGGAGGTGAATTAAATACACCGATGGGAGACACTCTCCCATTGGCATAGGAGCATCATCACTGAAGCACAACAATGGTGCAGCTACACCAGTGCTGCTGCAGTGCTGTACATGAAGACAGCCCCACAGATCACGAGACACCACGACTGGGCAATGCTATTTCATATGTAAGCCTTGTGAATGCAGCATGACAAAACTCTCCCCCTTTATGATACTTGCTGTGTCAAGTGACAATTTAATTTCTTTAGTCCCATCATTAAAATATAGAGAGCCACGAGTTAATGAGACCAGCTGCAGTGCTCAAGCCTTGAGTGAGTAATTGTACAGTAGCATCAATATTAAGTTTTTGACACGAATATTACAAGGGAGAGATTTTCTAAGGATTTTCAGTGGCATCCCAACCACAGAATGTGTCCTTGTTACAGATGAGGTGGGGTCAAACAGAACAGTACAGGAGCCTGAGCCAGTATTTATAATGTAGTTTGACATTAAAGTTAGCACCCAGCATTATTTGTTGTGATTGCTCATCGCAGGAAAAAGGTAACTGTGTTATAGAATGAAGTAAAAAATGTGGCCAGTTGGTGCAGGAGTTGCTCCCAACTTTGTGGTGGATGTCTGATGCAAGAATCTTTGCTTTCTACTGCCTCTGCACAGGGGACAGGCACAGTCTGAGCCTCCAGCTGCAATGCAGGTGGCATCACTTTCCCCAAAGGGACCTAGCCCAGCATGGAAGGAAGCACACATTACATCATTTTAAAGGGCGCCAAAGATGCTGCTGTCGTCTGCTCCCTGGAAATCCCAGAAAGCCTTACATTTCAGCTGAGACAATCAAAGTACGTCCTAGGATTTAAAAATCATGTTCCCAGGTCCTCCCCTGGTTTAAATCACTGCAGCTCCACGAAGTTCAACAGAGCTATAGTGATTTACAACATTTGAGGATCTGGCCCCTAGTCTGTCCCTAAATGTGGGCTATGAAGACATACTACCAGACAAGGCTTCCCGGTTTTTTGACTGACCAGAGCAGGACTTTCATTTCTTTACAGTCTGAAAATGAATGAAAGTTTCTCCTTACCTTATTAGTATACAGTACCACTTTGAGAACACTGCTATCTGCCATGGAGTAATAAAATTGAAAATGGCAATTCTTGCCAAAGCAGTGATACATGGAGCTGTTAAGATAAGCACTTTTGTATAATGTGTTGTCATTAGCTGTCACACACACGTAATAGCCTGAAAAAAAGAAAAGAAAAGAAAAAAAGTGTACCATTTCACAAGACACTTCTTTCCCTCAGTCCTTAAAAATATGAATACTGGATTCCGTATTCAGAAAGACAACTAATGGTTTCAGCACCAGGATCTGGTTGTTCTGTTCTAAAATTATGAAATGACATGACTTGAATTGATGGGAATTTCTTATAAAAAAAACTATAATGATTTTGCTTATACTACAACCCCATACACTCAAATACTGATATCAGCTTATGCTATCCTAAAACTGTTACTTCAGACAGTTATAGTCTCAGGGCTGGTCTACATTAGGGGAGGGGATCGATCTAAGATACGCAACTTCAGCTACGTGAATAATGTAGCTGAAGTCGAAGTAGCTTAGATCGAGTTACCTACCGTCCTCAGGGTGCGGGATCGATGTCCGCGGCTCCCCCTGTTGACTCCGCTACCGCCGCTTGCGTTGGTGGAGTTCCGGAGTCGACAGGAGCATGTTCGGGGATTGATATATTGCGTCTAGATGAGATGTGATATATCAATCCCCAAGAAATCGATCGCTACCTGCCAATACGGCCGGTAGTGAAGACGTACCCTCAGGCCACAACTTGTCCCACATTCTGTTTAGCTTCTTCACATTTTCAGTCACTCTATACCTAATCTTTTATCTGAAGTTTGCCTTTCTTCCTTCCCAGCATGTTTCTAGTAAATATACTTTACAGTAAATCTGCTATAGTCTCTAAAGAATGAAATAAAGGGGAAAAAATTCTGTCCTCCTGCAGAAAACACCATGAGGTATAAGATCTGTATAGAGCTTGTGTGTACACCAAAGTGTCAGCAGCACACTGTGTTTCCATCGGAAGCAGGAAACCAATCTGGGCTTTTCTTGACCTGCTGCCCCTCATAAAAGTGTTCCTACAGAGGCCTAAAAGAATACCTTATGTCCTCAACAGTCTCTTTTTATCTATCAGAAATAAAAAGACAAGACACATGTTTTAGCTATAGCATAGCTTTTTTTCCTCCTAAGTCAGAGGATATTTTGCTATTTTCTGCAGCTCCCAGTTATGATATTTCATGACATCCTTGTTTGTTATTAAGTCACTTTCATCTTCTGTAAATATAATTTTGATCTCAAATTTAGACCATACTCCTGGAATGCTTGAAACATAAAAGGGGGAAATGTCATTTCATATAAAAGGTTTACAGTAGATTTTGTAAAAAGGCCACATCCTCTCCCTCATTGCTGCTCTTTTGCACTTGTTATTTAGGATTCCATATTGCAATACAGTGCTTGCTATCCCTCTTCATCACAGAACCTAACCTCCATAGAAATGGCAATATCACCGAAAAATACAGTGTGCTAGTCTATGCAGATTTGGAAAGCGTCTGTAGTTTTATGATTATTGCACTATGAGATCAGCCATAAATTAATGGTCGAATTTCTTGTGCCCATTCTTCAACTGACCTCAGAATCCTACAGCTGGTAACATTACATCTGGAGCTGGGCAAATAACTGATTTTTCCATTTGCTAAGCCTTTCAAAAAATTGGTTCAACAACCCCAATTGGAAAATTGTGAGAAATGTTGGTAAATTGAAAAAGTCAATGAAGGTTTAATTTCAGGTTCAACAAAATATCTTGTTGAACCTGAAATGAACTAATTTGTTTTGTTGTCAGGAACTTTTTTAACATAAAAGCAAAGCAAATGAAAGGCTAGATTAAAAAAACCAAACAAACGGGGATTGGTGGGTGCCTCCCTTATAACTGTTAGACCTGTGGTTAGAGCATTCAGCTGGGATGTAGAGACTCAGAGTCAGTCCCCCACTCTGCTTGATGTGGAGCAGGCATTTAAACTCAGGTCTGCCACACTAAGCAGAATGCATTCCCAGTTACATTTACTGATCATTTCAAGAGAGGTAAGAGGGAAGGGTATGATACACATTTCAGCCTACCCTCTAGGATCTGAGCATGGTTAGCACCAAGAGATCACCTCACCTAGGGAAATCTGGATCCTACTCTAAGTGGTCTCTTGAGGACTCCAGTTACTCCAGTCATACTACTAGACAGTGCACTGGAGGAAAACATCTGCCCAGGCTTTCTTCTCCCTCCTTATCAGTACAACACAGGAAAGGGTGTGGTTCTTATTTTAGTCTTGATTGGGTTGCATGGGTACATGATAAATAAGTACCCATGGAAACACTTTCTGAATAGGACTAGACAGATTTGAGTGTTCCTACCACTAAACTAACAAAGCTTTGTTAGGAAACTGGAGAAAAGTGTGTTAAAACACATTTTAAACTTTACTGTAAGGGGACAGATGTACAGTATAAGGACATTACATTCATAGCAAAAAGGAAATAATAGACACTGAAAGGAGTTCAAATAAATGCCCTTCTCAACTAAATTTAAAAAGGCCTTGACCTACAAGATTATGAGGAAGTGGGAAGTAGCAGCTTTGGAAATTCTGTCTACTGAAAACCCTCCTCTCACTGCTGAAATAATTTAAGAAAAAATCTGGGGAAAATAACATATTTTGATGATTTGGGCAATTATCACAACATACACCTGATTGGATTTGCATCAGTAGTTTCTTGTGAGGTTTTTTATTTGTTTATTTTAAACCAAGGTGTAGAATCTGTTTTGATTTTTTTTTTAAGGAAGAAATAACTGTAGGAGCCACATGCAGCGTGGTGTAGGCTTAGAGACTGAAAAAGAAAAAAAATCTGGTAATGGATAAAATACAGTAAGGACAGAAACTATAAGGTTAAAGGAGAGAAAAAGCTCTGAAAGAACTTCTAACTTTAGAAAAACTAGGAGAAAATAAAGTAACAGAACAAATGCGGGAAAGAAGCAACACACACAAAAAATAAAAAGTCATCCAAGGTCAGAAAATATTTTATTAAATGTAAGAATACCAGGAAACAAGGATTACTCAAATCCTATAGGCAGTTCTTTCTTTATAAATATAATTATCTAGACCTGGACTCCGTAATTTAGTTTCTTACCCCTTCCTATTTATGGTAGTGGAAGCTTTGATCAAAATCACAAGCTAAAGCTTAGTCAAGCTCTATTTGCAAGTTTGAACCTTCCTACAATATTTTTTTTGAGGTTTCATTACACTGTAGGTCTGGTTTTTAGCATTTCATTCATTAAGATGACCTCAGCTCTCTCTTTATAACTTAAATAATTAGAAAGAAAAGAAATGCTGAAAAAGTGTGCATCAAGCAGAGATAAGCTGAACTAGTTCAGAATTCTTGGCTTCCTTCCAACATTTATGAAGAATTCATTTCTGCGTATTGCTGTACCTTTTCCCTCATGTTTTTATGTTTCTCCTTTATATTATAAAGTGCTTAGAGAAGCCCCAATCCATTGTTTATGATGAATATATTCAGCCTACTCAATTACTTGTGTCTATTTACTCAATTAATGAGACCCACGTACTTGAATGACAGGCATTTAAAAACATGTTCATTTCCAATACAGATTAATTAAGGAATTAAATTTGACCCAGTCACATACCCAATAGCCATTCCAGCAGATAAAAAGGGCAGTTAGGGTGTTCAGCATCTAGAGCAGGGGTCGGCAACCTTTCAGAAGTGGTGTGCCAAGTCTTCATTTATTCACTCTAATTTAAGGTTTCACATGCTGGTAATACATTTTAATGTTTTTTAGAAGGTCTCTCTCTATAAGTCTATATATTATTTAACTAAACTAGTGTTGTATTGTAAAATAAACAAGGTTTTCAAAATGTTTAAAAGCTTCATTTAAAATTAAAATAAAATGTTGATCTTACGCCGCCGGTCAGCTCAGCCTGCTGCTGGTCTGGGGTTCTCTTCACCTAGGGCTGAGCAGGGCCTGCGGCCAGAAACCCGGCTGGCAAGGGTCCGGCAGCCAGAACCCAAGATCGGCAGTGGGCTAAGCGGCTCAGCCCACTACCGCTCAGGGGTTCCATCTGACGGCTCCTGCCAGCCGGGATCCCGGCTGCCAGACCAGCTCAGCCCGCCGCTGGTCTGGGGTCCCGGCCCTGCCCACATACAGTGGGTACCTACCTTCTCCCTAGTTCTGGCCCATTCTCTTCCTCTCTCTGCTCTGAGCTGAGGGTGGGAGTGCACTGAGCACAGGGCTGGGGGTGAAGGGTCTGGCCAGGAGCTAGAATGAAGGAGGGGGCTCAGGGTTGAGGTAGGAGGTTTGGGTGTGGGGCACTTACCTGGGCAGCTCCCATTTGATGTGAGGGGTGCAGGTGGGAATGTGGTGTGTGGGTGTGTGCAGGAGCTCCCGTTTGGTGCTCAGGATGGGGGTGGGAAGGTAAGGGGTGCAAGAGTCAGGATGTGGGGGTGTGCATGGGATGTGTGGAGGGCTGGATATGTGGGGGGTGCAAGAATCAGGGCTGAGGCTGGGGGCATGTGAGGGGAGTGCAGGTGTCAGGGCAGGGGCGGCTGGGTATGTGTGGGGGTGCCAGAGTCAGGACTGGGGTCATGGGGGGGTGAAGGAGTCAAGCAGAGGGCTGGGTGTGTATGCGGGGGTACAGGGCTCAGGGCAGGGGCCTGGGGGGTGTGTGGGGCACAAGGCTCAGAGCACAGGACTGGGTATGTGGGGGGGGGTCAGGGGAGAGGGCTGGGGGTTGTGTGTGGGGAGGTCATGGCAGAGGGCTGGGGGCTAATACCCCATTCCACCCCCCGCTTCCCCAAGGCCCTGCCCTCGCTTCTTCTCTACAGACCCCAGGACTCCCATATCCCATGCCCCATCCAACCTCCCCTGCTCCCTGACTGCCCCCTCCAGACACCTCCCGCCCCTAACCACCCAGCCTGGGATCCCACCCCCTATCCAACTCACCCTGCTCCCTGTCCCCTGACTGTCTCTCCCTGGCCCCAGACCCCTTACCATGAGGCCCCTAGCAGCATGTTCTGCTCCACGCAGAGCCAGACATGCTGACCCGGAGAAGCGGGCAGCCCCGCCCCTCAGAACGCTGCGTGCGCAGTGGCATGACTCCGGGGGAAGGGGAAAGGCGGAGGAGGGGTCAGCGGCTTGCTGCGCTCAGCAGGGTGCTTTGGCCCAGGAGTGCGAACCCCACGGCTTGCCGCACTGGGAGAGTGGGGCCATTTGCCCACCCTTGCATTAGGGTGTGCCTGGGCACACCTCGTGCACATACCTATGCTTCTGCCCCTTGCCCCTGCAGGGGGGTGGGCACGGAGGGCAGAGAAGAGCGGGCCAGGCCGGGCAGGATTTTTAATGTCACGCTGCTGCCTGACATTAAAAATCGGCTTGCAGGCTGTCTTTGGCATGCATGCCATAGGTTGCTGACCCCTGATCTAGAGAAAAAATGATTGCCCATATTGGCACACATGAAGGTTCATAGCCATTACTGACATTATACTTCACTAATGAGTTAGTGTGCATCACTGACTGAGGCAATATCTTTCATGTGAGGTGTTAAATTGAAGTCCCTTCTTTGCTAACTGTCCAAGTGGAAGTTAAAGGTCCCAGGATAATTCAAAGAATGGAGGAATCACCTTGGTTTCCTAGACAGCATTCCCTTTTCCCTACAACACATTTTAATGTCCAGAAATATGTACTATTAATAAGTGCATATAGCAACCACGTTTGCCTACAGGGGAAATACTGTGCTATCTATATCTTATTCATTGTTATAAAGTACTTTGGGACACAGAGTTGAAAACTTCCAACCAGCTGTTATTTTTTTAAAGCATCTATGTCAACTACTATGACATTTTGCAAGAAGTATTTTGCATCTCTGGGCTCAGCAAAGTTCAAACAGCAATCAATAGGCTATAGACTTAAAAGGTTACCATTACAAATAGTGCTACATAGAAACATTGGTTATAGTCCTAACAGAAAAGAGAAGAACAAAATGGGCCTGGAGGTCCTTTCCATGACATTTTTGATGTTTCTTATGCTTTTCAAAAGTCTTTGCCAAAATTTTATATTAACAAGTGTAACAGCTTTGAATGCCTGGACTATTGTAACTAGAGCTGCATTTTTATTAAGAACACAAGAACAGCTTATAGGTCAACAGATAAATGGTCCATTTCATCCGATATCCCATCTTCCAACAGTGGCCAATGCCAGGTGCCCCAGAGGAAATGAACAGAACAGGTGATCATCAAGTGATGCATCCCCTGTTGCCCATTCCCATATTCTGACAATTGTGACAGATAGGGCAATTTCCTGCAATATCCAGGATAAACGTTATTGAATTAAGTTTATGTATCATTGTGGGCCATGGATTTCATGTAAGTCTTTGCAGAAGAGGGACCATAGGCCTCCAGGTACTAAGAACAGTTGTGTGGGGGTGGGGTGGTGATTAGGCAAATGTACTCAGTTTGTAACACCTTGTGAAGGAGTATACAAACCCATACTGGAGAAAAAGAGGATAAGGAGTTGCTCTGGGCCCAAGCAGCCTTATCCCACTGCACCAGGAAAGCTCGCACAAGCTGGTGTTTAAAAATGGGAAACAGAATAGCTCAGTGGCAGAAGGCGGGGAAGTAGCTGACCTACACTCTGAGTTCCTGGGAGCTGGGAACACCACAGGAGCTTTTGCTGCTTCAGGCTTGGTGATGCTGACCTGAACAAGCCGCAAAGAAGGGTGACTATTTGTGTGTTCAGTTCTTTACTTTACTCTGTGAGAATGGGGGAGGGGGGTGATCCAGAGGCAGCTGCATAGCACCCCAAGGTGTAGGACTTAGCTATCTACCATTGGGCCCTGGATCAGAGCCCAGTGGAGAGGTTGGGCCTGGGCTCATTTACCAACGTTTAAAGAGGGAACAATGACAGTGGGGAACCTAGTTGGTACAATGATCCTGACTCCAAGAAGACCTGAAGTCCTTGTGAAGACTTCCACATTATTGGACTTTTTATGTGTACCATGGGTGACCAGATATTTTTTAAAGGGACAGTCCCATTTTTTGGGACTTTTTCTTATATAAGCGCCTATTACCCCCCACCCCCATCCCATTTTTTTTCACAGTTGCTATCTGGTAACCCTGTGTGTACCCAGAAGGGGTGGACTTGAATGAGTGACCCAGTCAGAGGGCTGAGTCACTAACAGGACAGACCATCACAAAGCAGAGCTATAGAGGGAAAGGGGAATGTCCAGGAGGAAGACAAACAGCCCACTCTGGACTGACTACTGGGTGGCACTGGCAGCAAGTGGTCCCCTTCATATGCCTCCAGAAAGCTACCACCCCTGGAGAGACACTCGCATTTATAATTAAGTATTAATTATACAGATTTGTTTTGTCCTTGGGTGATCCAATCAAAGGTGTAAAGCGAAACTTTTGGGAGGCTAATATAGAGCAGCAACTGACAAAAAAGAACAGACAGTGGACTTAGAAGGATTTAATTTGCTATGGAAGCATGATGTAATCCCTGCCCAAAAGTGGGACAAAAAATATTAGAGTAAGGTTTGATTTTTCAAAGATCAGCTTGTTTGGAAACTTAGATGAAAGCTTTTGATGTTCTCATACTATATGTATAGATCTTGTTATTCATACTGAATATTCCAAAATAAACGCTAGTTTAAGTATAAAATAAAGCATGTGATGACTTTTAATTCTATTTCTACAATGTTTCCCTCTGACTTTTCCTAAAAATTACCGCAGTCTAATGGCAGCTAAGAACCATATATTTATTTTATATTCTTACCTCCAGTATCATTGCTTTGATCTTTCAGGGGAGCTGATTTTGAGGCAAGATTATTTTCTGCTTTTGTGCGCACCCAGGAAACGTGTTCAAAAGATGAATCTGAATTCCAGTGACACATGTCAAGCTCGAAACTGCAAACATGCTGCTCTAAATGGGAAAGCAATCATTCAGTTACCTCTGAAGTCGTTATTTATAAGATTATTTCCCTTTAAAAATTAATGTTCATTAAACTACATGACAGCCCTTCTGCTTCTGGTTACCTCACAAGTAACCAGCCTACTGGTATTCTAGGCTGCCATCTTTAGTGATACCACTTCAGAAAGTCACTGCCTAATGACAGATAATTCTTCCAGAGTGAAGAGTTATGTTATTTTATAATAAATGTAAAAAATTAGAATATGAACATTAGAAAATACAATAGTTTGATTGACCTGATCTAATTTTTTTTCTGATTTTTTTTTTTTTTTGGTTTTCAACATTTTTTGAAAATTTAGACTTTTTGTTGGGACCTTTCAAAATTTTAATTCTTGCCAGAGGGGAAAACCATTTGGCACCCAATTCTAGTTATTAAAGGCTAGGTTGAATTAGAGCCTGGGCTCTTCTGACTCCAGCCCTGTATATCTAAAATGGAGAGGTTCACTTGTACAACCCCTCTTTATGTGAGTAATTCCACTTAGTAGAATAATTGGGCCTGTACTGTAGTTTTTGGGGACATTACCACAACTTCCTAAAGTTCTCTCAGATCTCTCAACTGTGACTTATTTGCAAGTCTCCAGAGAAAGAAATAAATTAATCTAAGATCTTTTTGTAAAAATTAAAATATTTCATAGAATTGCCCCAGCTTTGCAGGAATTTAGCGAACTTAAAAACATGCAACTTTGTCAAAACAAAAAACAGTTCGTTCCTCTCCCTCTTTGGGAACATTCATTTTCAGAAGTCCACTGTTTCCTTTTCTTGTGGCTAGATTAGAATGCAGATGCTTGAAAATGCATGTCAGTATCTATCCTTTTTTTCTGCAATAGGAGCATAGACACTTGGATGTATATAGAAAACCTTTGAAATGCAAGCTCCACTATATATGCTGTTATAGGAGACTTTTTAAAACAACTCTATAACATTTACTATTTAACAATTAAAAGTCATTCTCTGCAGTTTACATGTGTTTATATAATAGCTGTAAATCTGTAGCTTTTTTGAGCTACGTAATTAAGCATTAAGTTTAGTCAAATATCTTGTTTTATTTCTCAAACAGGGGTTGTCGTTTGTGTAGAGAAAGCCCCTGGTGGGCTGAGCCGATGTGTTTACCTGCCCCGTCCGCAGGTCTGGCCGATTGTGGCTCCCACTGGATTTTAAACTCTTCAAAGGATTTTAAATGTAAAGTGGTTACCCTCTTAATATCAAGTCAATCAAAGTTGCCTTCATGTAATAGATTACTTCTACAATGTTGCTGAATGAAAGACATGCACAAGCCTCAGAATAGAGAGGTGCAGTTTGACATTTCAGCAATTATTGCTTAATGATGACATCAGTGGGAATTTTTTTTTTAAACAAGAGAACTATAGGATCTAACCCTACTTAAATAAATCAGAGTTTAGAAATACTTTGGATTATCCAGTTCTAATAAAAGAATGAAGATTTTAACTGGGTTTTGAGGTGTTTATATTTAAGTATATCTCATCTAATACATTTTTCTACTAATGTCTTGGTCTGAATAGAAAATATTTTTGCTATGAAGTTGGATAAAACTCTCCATTCCTTTTAATTCCTGTATCTTTTTAACTTCAGGAGAAGGGGGCTACATACAAGTGGAAATCAGTGGGAGGTAGAGGAGAAATGTGAAGCTGGGGGAGCGCTGAGAAGACAAGATGGTAGGAGAAGGCAGTTCCTTGTACAGTAGAGGAAGGAGGAGCAGCACAATAAGAGAGCAAAGGAGTTGAGGACAGAACCAGGAGAGGTTGGTGTGGGGTGTGTGTGTGTGTGTGTGTGTGTGTGCACGCGTGTGCATGTGCACACGTGTGTGTGTGACTCTTTTTCAGCCCATTCAGAGCCATAACATGGATATATATTTATTAATTATTTGTAGCATGTTTATGTGCCCTGTTTTCGGGGGGGAAACCATGTCTGTTTTCAGTGGACAGGCAGAGTTTGGGCCAAAAAATATTCTTTAAAAAATGAACACACCCTGAATAAACTAATTTATTCGTTATCCCAAAAGCTTAGTTTTACATCAGTAAACACAAATGTAGCTCCATGTGCAAAATGGCTGGTACCCAGGGTATTGTGACAGGTAGAGTTTCTGGAAAAATGCAAGTTTCACCACAAATTTCATGAAATCAGAACTAGTCTCCCTTTAGAGCCTTCTTACCCAGCCATTTCCCAAAGACCAGCACAATAAGGAGTTTACATTCAGCTGGTCATTAATCTGACCTTCCATTAGAAACGTGCAGCAAAAGCTCTTTCCTGAAGCTGGAATTAAAACTCTTCTGACTCTTTGCTCTTTGGCACCTGAGATGTCATCTCAGGAAGTTGATTTCTCAAATATCATGTGCCTCTAAATTTGGATGTGATAAGAAATGGCTCCAGGTTGAGCACATCTGATGTGCTTTGTACTGCTGCAAGAGATCAGTTGATACATCATGTTTTGTACATATGTAAGATCAGTTTAACACTTATATTTAAAGATATATATTGATTTTTAAAGTCAGGCTTGACAAAGCCCTGGCTGGGATAATTTAGTTGGGGATTGGTTCTGCTTTGAGCAGGGGGTTGGACTAATGACCTCCTGAGGTCTCTTCTACCCTGAGATTCTATGATTCAAGTGTGGGGGATTTTTTGCTCTAAAAGAGCCCTGCTTACAAATAAAGCCAGTAGATTCAGAGAGAGAGAGAGATACATGCTGTTTGAGAAATCAGTTAGTGAAGAAAGGACATACTGGTTCATTGGCCACAATGACTAATTATCATTTTTTTCTCTACATCTGTCCCATTATCCGCTCTTAGCTGCAGTAATCCTCCAAGGAAGAGATGGAGAAAAATCACATTTCTGCATTGAGAGTTTCACAGACTCCCTGTTTCAAATTTGGTCTTCTAAAAAGCACACTGCAGAATAGTCGCAGTTCATATGGCAAGTAGGTCCAAAGCCTGTAATTTGGTTCCCAGCACTCCTATGCAGCCCTGCTGGGTAACAGTTACAAGTGGGTACTGGCATGTAAATAAATACACCTGGTATCCCACTTTGCTTCTACCTTTCTCAAATGCAGGACATCTGAGGCATGGAAATGCTTATAACACAGCAAGTTTCTTTACCTGAAATTTAATTTTCCTCTTTAAATAGAGATGTGTCCTTTGAAATAAATATTAATCTAGCCCTGAATCATCAGGGTCCCAAAGATTTGTGTTTGACTCTCAAGATGAAGGTAACATCATCTACAGATGTTCAGCATTCTAAAATATTAATCAGATTGGATATCTACTTTAGATGTCTGTTCTGATTGCCTTCTCAGGGGACCCTCCTATTTTGGACTCCAGTGCACAAAACTGTTTGCAAAAGCAAAAATATATCTGAGGTATAAATTCTTCATTCCAGAAGATGACATTGTGATGCTGGCAAACCAGACACCAGTTCATGGTCCCCATGTCTCAACTGAACACTGACAATACCATCACTGAAATCTATCTGTCTCGCTTGTGGGTTAACATTGATAAGATAGGTACTAGAATTAAAAGAAAGTTTTCAGTGTTTGGACTGTATTGAATGTTTGTGAGTTGCTCTATGCATTAATCTTACTTCTCATATCTGTATTAAATCTATAATGTAATATCTGAGTGGGCGTAATTTGAGCTTCTGTGACCATGAATCTCCATATGGGAGAGGGACATTAAATAGTGAGAAGAGCTGTTCTTCTACAGAAACTGTTATGCTGCTCCTGCAAGAAGAGACCCATTGATACCCAACAGGTTATGGTTGGATCTTACAACTGGAAACTCCTTGCATCTGGCTTGAAGAATCGTCAACAAAAGGGCTAAAGACTCTTATTTTGTTCTGCTCTCCTCCCCATGAAAATGAGTCATGTGAGTGGACTCCCATCGACTGAGTTTGTAGCTGAGAGCACATGGCAGGAGGGGACTAAAAACCCCAAAGAAAAGGAACTAAGGCTCTCTATGTTGCTGGGTCTTGGAGGTGTGTGTGGAGGGGGGAGTAAGGAGTTTCATAGGCATAAGCAAGAGATCCCCAGATATTTAACCTGGGTTAACCCTAAAGGACAAATACAGCTTACTGAGTATAGAAGCCTCTATTACTTTTTAAAACCTAAGACTATCTAATTTGTGTGTCTATATTCACTTGCTATAACCTTGTTAATAACTTTTAAATTTCCTTTTCCTATTTAATAAAATCTTCATATAGCATATTATAGGACTGGCTTATAAACATTGGCCTTGATGTGAGATCTAAGGAACCATTGATTTGGGGTAAGTGTCTGGTCTTTGGGGAGTAGGAGTAACCTGAATATTGCTGTGATTCTTGGCATAAGGGCCATCTATCACAGAGATACACTCAAGACAAACCAGAGTATCCAAGGGGACTGTCTGTAACTCTGTTTAAGGCTGTTAATGTGCACGATGAGTTTGCACTTGGAGAATTTGGTTGCTGGAATCTAAGCTTAGAACTCACAGCCAGTTTGGGGTTTGTGTCCTGGTTTTTCAGCAGTCTGCCCTGAGGTTTGTATTCACACTGTTGCGTCACCACTGGGAGCATCGCAAACATATACTAACATGGTAAATTTAAACTCAAAGACCCTCAGATTCTAAGCTGAGGCCAAGCAGCTTTCAGCACAACTCAGGAGTGGGAAGATGCAAAGTTGGTTTTAAATCACCTTTGCACTCCTGCAATTTTGGATCATCAGTGTGCCAGTACAATCTCCTGCTGTAATTCAGACCAGCCAGTGGCCGCAAAAGGTTGTTATTATAGTCAGGGACTTCTGGAAGTGAAGACAAGCCCCAGTCATGTCCATTTTCTCCTGGACAAACCCTGTGTACTGGCTGCGGAAAGGGGACTGGCATAGGAAACATTCCACTGGCTCTACACCACCAGAGAATGCCACTGTGCTTGGATGATCTCCCCCATGGCTGGCTACACTGACTTAATAGCTGCTTAGAGGCAGTATCCACAGTGGAGATGAGAATGAGGGCCTTAAAACCTAAAAAGGCTGTTTGTTTGAGGGTTTTTTAAAGGTAAGCTCCACAGCTTTCCCTCAGCTGGCTGAAAATAACGAATTCCCAGTAACTCCTCACTTAACATCCTCTCACTTAACGTTGTTTCGATCTTATGTCCATGCTCAATTACAGAACATGCTCCATTTAAAGTTGTGCAATGCTTCACTATAACGTCCTTTGCCTGCTTTGTGCACAGCTGGCAGCCCCCCTATCAGCTCCCCTATGGCCCCCCACAATGCCTCCCCCAGCCAGCAGACCCAGTGGATCAATGCCTTTCCCCTCCTCCTCCCGCATCCTGCCCAGGGCAATCAGCTGGCTTGTGGCATTCAGGAGGGAGGGAGGAGAAGCAAGGACTCAACGCACAGGCTCCCCATCCCTCCCCTGTCTCCTGAAAGCAGCAAACCACCTGATTGCCATGGGAAAGAGGCAGAGGAGGAAGGAAGGAGCCTGCAGGCCGAGTCCTCGCTCCTCCCCCTGCCCTCCTGAATGCTGCAAGCCAGCTGATTGCCGCGGGCAGGAGGCAGGGAGGGATGGGGGAGAGTGAGGATGCTGCATGCAGAATAAAGGGGGTGGGGAGGGGAAGAAGAGGCAGGTTAAGAGTGAGGGCTTGGGGGAAGAGGTGGCATGGGCAGGCTGAGGATTGAGTCCCCGACCCCTGGTGCTTGCAGAGTAGGGGAAGCTGCCGCTGATGCTGCACAATGTGCTTCTCTTAGCCTACAACACCTTCAGCCTCCTTGCCTGCCTCATTGTCTCCGGTGTCAGTGGGCTGTGCCTGTGTGGGGTAAGGCAGCAGCACCTCCCAACTATAGTACTGTACTGTATGGTATGGCAAAAAAATGTTTCCTTGGAACCTAACTCCCTCCCCCTCCCATTTACATTCATTCTTATGGGGAAATTGGATTCTCTTAACATCGTTTCACTTAAAGTTGCATTTTTCAGGAACATAACTCCAACGTTAAGTGAGGAGTTACTGTACCAGATTTCTTAAAGTATTTATTGTCCTTCTTTGTGGTTGTGTTTATGAAATCTGATAGCAGATAGTTTAGAGGAATAAAATATAAGCCACATGAAAATGATTAAGCAGTTGAGAAATCTTTTGAGTACAAAAGAGCCTCTTTACATTTTCTCTTTTGGCTTAAGGGGGAAAGAATTATTTATGTGGTTAAAGAAAGGATTCTTACCGAATGCTGGAAAACATCCACCACTGAAAGAAATATCATCAATAGCAATGGTGTCATCTGGTCCCCAGGCCTCAAGTGTCCCTTGAATGACAACCTGCATGATGTTTAGCAGTAAGTTAAGAGGAAATACCATTCATGTTGTCTCACATACATAAAGAGGAAAAATAGTACACCTGTATGCTGCATACTCCCTGAAGTTGTTACTTTACATGAACTAGCAGTCTAACCATACAAGAATATATACTAGAGTTTCTACTGGAAATAAAGAAGCCCAGGTCATGCAAAAAAAAAATTTATCTCAGTAGATTAACAGCCTGGCTTTTGATCACTAGTGGATATACACCCTGGATATACACCCTAATCATGCTTTCAGGTCAAAAGCTAAGTTGACTTTAACCAAAAGGCCCATGCAAACCACAATAGAATGTATTCATTTCAGAGGAACTAAGTCAAATAGGATCACAACGGTTAAGAGAAAAAAAAATTATTGGATTATCAAGTCCATCCTTCCATCAATGGAAGTCCAAGACTGCATCTTGAGAAACAAAAATTATCAGCTGTTAATCACTAACGCCTCAAAGGAGATATTCTCCCATCAGTTATACTACCATTGGAGCTATGCACAGATGTCTTGCATTTCTGTTAGTGATTTAGGGCTAGATTGTAACCCAGCCTAAATTGCCACACAGGAACATAAAGAGAATAAGACCACACAAGCACACTTGTACAGCCTTCCCTCCTCCTGGCCTCAGGCCAAGTGGGAATAGTAGGGCTGCATATCCAGTATTCCTTTGCCAGAGAGGTCAGCAAGTAGCAGCTGGAGAGAGGTAAGAAATGGGAGAACCTAGGCTTTGCTGCCTCCCCACCATGAGGGGGCCACTGCATCTAAACTGAGATTATGGTGTAGGAAGAGAAGTAATTTTTTCCCCTGGGAACAAGGTGGGAGTGGCGATAAGGAAGGAATTCCAACACTGAATTACTGTTCCCTGCGCTCCTTTTGGTGTGGTGATACTACACCCTGCCTTTACAGAGGACAATATCTAAAAGCACAATCTAGTCTTACTATTAAGTGTCAAGTTGATAATACTAAATCAGCAAAACCTCCAATATTAGTTTTAGAGTTCAGGGACAATTTTATGGACTGCTTGTACAACTTAATAGTAAAGACATTAGGCATGCGAACCCATATTTTGTAATTTATTTATGCCATAGAGTATTATATTCTCCACTAGTCAGTGGTACCTATATTCCAAAACATTTTGGGGTAATACCACATAGGATTTAATTGCCGAACCATGGACATGATCATTATATTTATTCCTTGTCCTGCTCCAGAGAAACAACGTTAACTACGGTAACAACAAAATTGTAATCACATTAAGCTTTTTAGGCTCCCTCTGAACTTCACAGGCAATGGTATAGCATGTGTATCCATATGAGCTATGTACAACAAAGCTAAATACATTGTGACAAAGTTCCTCCTCTACCTTGGTGGGTCCTGCGCTTATTGGCAGATTTGCTCACCTCAGTGATCTTCCCCACAGTCTGGGTCAACTTCTCCTGTGTCTGATCAGGAGTTGGGAGGTTTGGGGGGAACCCAGGCCCACCCTCTACTCTGGGTTCCAGCCCAGGGCTCTGTGGATTGCAGCTTTCTATAGTGCCTCCTGTAACAGCTGCATGACAACTCCACTTCCCTGGGCTACTTCCCCATAGTCTCCTACAAAGAACTTCTTTTTCCTCACCACAGGACCTTCCTCCTGCTGTCTGATAATGCTTGTACTCCTTAGTCCTTCAGCAGCACACCCCCTCACTCTCAGCTCCTTGCACCTCTTGCTCCCAGCTGCCTTGATTGGCTGCAGGTGATCTAATCAGCCAGTCTGCCTTAATTGGCTCTAGCAGGGTCCTGATTACTCTAGTGCAGCCCCTGCTCTGGTCACTCAGGGAACAGATGCTTGCTTTTCCAGGGGCCAGTAGCAGATTTCCCTTTGACTGCTCTGCTGTAGAGGAAGGAGAGAGAGGGCTGCTGCTACTGCTGCTGTTTCCTGCTGGGCACTGGGCCCTCGCTGCTGCTGCTGCTGCTGTTGTTCCTCCTCCTGCTGCTCCCCTGGCTGGGCTAGACACCACCACAGGCCCCTCTCTCTGCTGTCTGTTTGCTGGCTGGCTGGTGGTTCCCCCCCACCTCAGTTACTGCTGTTATTCCACCTACAGCCCCTTGGGGGGGGAGGGGCTGCTGGCCTGCTTCCCAGAGAGGAGGGGAGTGAGGGACCCCGGCTCTTGTTGCTGAGGACACCACCCTCTGAGTGGGGTCCCTCCTGCCTGGACACCAGACCACCATCACCTGGAGCTGCTGGGGCTGCTGAGGCTGTTGCTGGGGAGCTGTTGGTGCCTGGAGGAGGAGAGGAAGGAGAAGAGGACCGCCTGCTGCTGGAGACTGTGCGAAGACCACTATGGAGGGGGCTTTTCTGGACTGAGTCTTTTTCGAACTGTGCTCTTGTGGTGGGGGTTTGGAATGTGTCTGCTGGGGCACCGGGGGTGTGGTGTGGAGCCAGCCCCTGGTCCATCCGTGTCCCCCTTCGCCCCCACCACCATCGTTTCCCCCTCCACCACCCCTGCTGGCTGTTTTCCTTCTGCTTTGGACTCCTGCCTCTGGGTCTGAGCTGCTCTCCTGGCTCACTACGCCCACTTCCACCATTTGGGCCTGCAGCAGCAGCAGCAGCCAACCATTGACTTTTTGGCACAAGTGCCTGTGGGTGCACCCCCCCCCCCGGGCTGACCCCTTCCCCTTTGCCTCATTTGTTCACCCCACCTATTTCCATCTGCAGCCCTGATAGTCCTGCCCCAGCCCTGTAGCTGTCCCCGTGGTCCCTCTACTGCATTCCCCCCCAACCTGTGCTCCCCCAGCCCTGATCGGTCTCCCCCCATGCGCCCACGCCCCCTCCCAGGCGCTTGTGCCCTTCCCCATTTGGTTTCCCCTTATTCACTGCACTCCCCCCTCTGCCGTTGCCCCCCCCGCTCCCCTAGTGCAACTGGAGGAGCCGGAACTCCCCTCTGCATTGGTGCCCTGAAACAATCCTACCCTTAGGTCCTTGGTTGCTCCCTACGCCCCTTTAGCCTTCCCCTTCTGGCGCCCTCCTCCCCTGCCTGCAGCCTAGTGGAGAGGGGTGGCCGCCTCCTCTCCTTCCCCTCCCCTCACTGTTTGTCCCCCTCCCCGTTCTCATTATGGCGGGGAACGCGGCGGGGGAGACCCCTCACGATGCTCCCACTGCCCCTCCTCCACCTGCCCCCGTGTCCACTGCCCAAGCCTCTACCTCGACCGCCGCTGCCGATCCACCTACCACTGCCCCTGCTGGGGCACCAGCGGTGGCAAGTACTGGGGAGACCTCCGTTGCTGCCACGTCTCTCGCCCCTTCTGATTCGGGGGGAGCCGGGTCGGGTGGGAAGAAGGGTGGGAAGGGTCGGGGTGGGAAGAAGGGTAAGGGCCCCGCTAGAAAGCCCAGGCCCTCCATGGCGGAGCCTGCCCCCGCTGCCGCAGCCCCGCTACCGGCTGCGGCATCCCTCCCCGCTGTTCCCTCCACCAGAGCTGCAGGTGTCCCTCCCCCGGCCCCCAGGGCGTACGCCCAGGTGGCGGTGGCCCCCCCCACCTGCCGCTGCTCCTCCGACCGCCGCTTCCGCCAACATCTACAGCGGCCGGGGCCCCTTTCCCACTTTGACCAGGAAGCACGGCGTCCATTGCCTCCTGGTGCCCGCCTCGCCCCACGTGGAGACCTACGTGCGGGCGTTGGCGAGGGTGGTGGGGCCCACGGCCATCGTGGCAGCCTCCAAAATGTACGGAAAGGTGGTCTTCTTCCTGGCATCAGAGGCTGCCACCCAGGAGGCGGTAGAGACAGGCCTGGCGGTGGGGGGCGTGTTCGTCCCCCTGGAGCCGTTGGAAGACCTGGGGGTCCGCTTAATCTTGACCTCCGTCCCTCCCTTCCTGCCCAATGCCGCCCTGCTGCCCGCCCTTTATGCCCTGGGACGCCCTATCCCGTAATCAGCCCTCTCCCGTTGGGCTGCAAGGACCCCGCCCTCCGTCATGTTCTCTCGTTCCGCCAGCAAGTGCAGCTTCTACTGCCGCCAGTGGCGGAGAGGCGCTCGAGGGGTCCTTTCTGGTCCCCTACCAGGGAGCCCACTACCGGGTGCATTACTCAACGGGGGAGGCTCGGTGCTACCTCTGCAGGGCGATGGGGCATGTCCGGAGGGACTGTCCCTTGGCCCAGCACGGAGGAGTGTCCAGGATCCCCGAGCCCCGGCAAGGCGCCGGCCCTGTCATCGCCGGTGCCCCTGGCTGCCCAGCACCCGAAGCTGCCCCTCCTCCTCCTTCTCGATCCACCTCTGTGGAGGAGGGTGTGGCGGGGCTACCGCCGGACGTGGGAGAGGGCTTATCCCAGGGGGAATCCTCTCTGGTTTCTGCTGTCCCACCACTGCCTCCCCGAGTCCCTGAGCCATTGCCCTTGCCCCCCGAGCCGACCCCTGTTAGCCGGCCCCCGGATGATGCCATGGAGGGCTGGTCCTTAGTGCAGGGGAAGCGGGGCAAGCGGAAGGCTCGAGTTTCCTTACATCCTTCGGATTCGGAGGCCCCCCGGAAGAGCAGGAAGGGGGGCACCGATGACGAGTCTTCCGCCTTGCCCCCTGATGACTCCCGTTGTGTGGAGCTGGCTGGGGATGCTGTGGCAGCACCGGAAGGTAACACCACCCCTCCTCCGAGGTCCCTTCCCGTGGAAGCCCCCGAGGGAGCCTCTCTCGCCCCCTTCCCACTTGACGCCTCTGAGAGCGCCGCGGTGGGTATCGCCTCGGGTGCTGGCGGGGAGGGCCCTGGGGTGGTGGACGGTGATCTCCCTCCCATCTACGCGGAGATCGAGGCCCTGGGCTTGACCCCGGTCACGCAGGGGGAGGACGACGACCCTCTGCCGGCGGGCCTCGATCTGGGTGACCTCCCTACATCCCCCCTGTCCCCGGGTTCCCTTCCCCTACCCGCTGTTTCTGCTCCCACCTCTGAGGGTCCCCTGGAATGTTCTATCGACCTAGCTGCGGGTGGCACTCTGTTGATGGCCGCCGAGCCCCTTGGAGCGACGGCCAGTGCCCCGCTGCCGAGCCCCGCTTCCCAGGGGGTGTCCCTCTTTGGTGTGGAGGACCCGCCCTCCTTCCCCAGCGGGGACCCCATTGACCACCATCTCTCTCTGGATGCCGAGGCTGCAGCACGTGCCACAGTGGCTGAGCCCGGCATCGTTAGGGGTCCCCTGCCCACTTCCCAGATCCTTCAGCCTGGCCAGGAGGAGCCACCTTCCGGCGTCTCACCTATGGAGGCTCCGGATCCTGCCTCTACCTCCTTCCCGGATTCTCTCCCTGATCCCCGCCCTACTCCTGTTGACTCTGTCCTTGTCCCCCCCACTTCCTGTGATGCCAGTGCCGCCCCTGGCAATCCCTCCCAGGGAGCGGGTTCACTAGTTCTTTCCTGTCCCGACCCCCTAGGGGCTGCTGTTCCCCTTCCACCGCCCCTTCTTGATTCTGGGAGCGGGGCGGGTCGTGTGGAGTTGGTCCATCTGCTGCCACGTTGGGGATCTGCCCCCTGCCTACCCGCCTTGGTGGGCCACAGGGCTGTGACGGGGGCCCCACTGGGGGCCAGTCATCGATCAGTGACCCCACCCCCCCATGCGCTGAGGGAGGAGCTGCGGGAGTTCCTCGAGGACGTCCGTGGCTCCCGGAACAAAGTCCATCTTGCGCTCCAGTGGTGGGGGGATTTCCATCAGGTCCTCCGGGCCACGAGGGCCCTCATGGGGGAGGGTAAGAGGACCGGGAAGCAGGCCGCCGCGGCCTACCGGCGGGTCCGTGTCTTCCGTGACTCCTTACTCACCTTTGGGGTTGGTCACGGATTGCTGCGCGGCCTGCCGGAGGCCGTGGGCATGTCTGCCAGCGAGGATCACCCCCAGCCCTCCTCATGGCGCCGATCATTCTTGCCACCTTAAACACCCGAGGCTGTAGGATGGGTCTCCGCAGGAGCCAGGTGCTCTCCTTCCTCCGGGAGGGGGGGTACTCTGTGGTTTTCCTGCAGGAGACCCATACGGATCCTGCCGCTGAAGCTAGCTGGCGGCTGGAGTGGGGGGACAAGGCCTACTTTAGCCACTTCTCTGTCTGCGCAGCTGGAGTGGCGACCCTGTTCTCCCCCGACCTACGGCCTGAGGTGCTAGGGGTCGCCGAGGCTGTGCCGGGTCGCCTGCTGCACCTCCGGGTCCATGTGGAGGGGCTTGTGGTTAATCTCGTAAACGTTTACGCCCCGACATCGGGCCCAGAGAGGCTACGTTTTTATCAGCAGGCGTCCGCCTTCCTTGGCTCCCTGGATCCTCGTGAGTGCCTGGTCCTGGGAGGGGATTTTAACACCACCCTCGAGGAATGGGACCGCTTTGGGACCGAGCAGTGCCCGGCCACCGCGGACGTCCTCTGGGAGATCGTCGACCGCCACTCTCTGGTGGACGTCTGGCGCGACCACCACCCAGACGACGTCTCGACGTTCACCTTTGTCCGGGTGGAGGCCCATCGGTCGCGCCACTCCCGGCTGGACCGTATTTATCTGTCACGTTTCCACCTTTCACGGGCCCACTCCTCCAGCGTTCGGCCAGCCCCCTTTTCGGATCACCACCTTGCCACCGTGACGGCCCCTCTCTGCGCAGAGAGGCCGGGGCCGGCCTATTGGCACTTTAATAATAGTTTGCTGGAGGATGCGGGCTTCGTGGCATCCTTCCGGGAGTTCTGGCTGGCCTGGCGAGGGCAGAGGCACGCCTTTTCCTTGGCGCGGCGGTGGTGGGATCTGGGGAAGGTGCGTGCCCGGCTCTTCTACCGTGACTACACTCGGGGTGCCAGCCGACGGAGGGATGCGGCGATAGGGCAGTTGGAGCGGGAGGTCTTGGAGCTGGAGAGGCGTCTGGCCACCAGCCCCGAGGATCCATCCCTCTGCGGAGCGTGCCGGGAGAAGCGGGAGGAGCTCCGAGCCCTCGAAGACCATCGGGCCCGGGGTGCTTTTGTTCGATCCTGCATCCACCTCCTTCGGGAGATGGATCGCGCCTCCCGCTTCTTCTACACCCTGGAGAAAAGGAGGGGGGGCCAAGAAGCACGTCACCTGTCTCCTGGCGGAGGACGGCACCCCCCTCACGGATCCGGCGGAGATGTGCCAGAGGGCCAGGGCCTTCTACGCCACTCTTTTCTCCCTGGATCTGACCGATCCTAATGCTTGCAGAGTGCTCTGGGACGGGCTCCCGACGGTCAGCACGGGCGACCGGGACCGGCTAGAGCTGCCTCTCACTCTGGCCGAGTTCTCGGAAGCCCTCCGTCGCATGCCCACCAATAAATCTCCAGACTTGGACAGGCTGACCGTGGAGTTCTACTGCATGTTCTGGGACATCCTCGGCCCAGACCTGGTCACCGTCTGGGCCGAGGCTTTGCAGAGCAGGGTCCTCCCTCTCTCGTGCAGGCGAGCCGTGCTGGCCTTATTGCCGAAGAGGGGGGACCTCCGTGACTTACGGAATTGGCGTCCCGTCTCGCTCCTCAGCACAGACTACAAAATTGTTGCGAAGGCTATCTCGATGTGGCTAGGGTCCGTGCTGGCGGACGTGGTCCATCCAGACCAGACCTACACCGTCCCGGGCCGCACCATCTTTGATAACTTGTATCTGGTCCGGGACCTTCTGGAATTGGGGTGTAGGGATGGTCTGTCGTTCGCCCTCTTGTCCCTGGATCAGGAGAAGGCGTTCGACCGGATGGATCACGGGTATCTCCTGGGCACTTTGCGAGCGTTCGGCTTCGGACCCCTGTTTGTGGGTTTTCTCCAGGTGCTGTACGCTTCTGCGGAGTGTCTGGTCAGGCTCAACTGGACCCTGACCGAGCCGGTCAGCTTCGGGCGGGGAGTGCGGCAGGGGTGCCCCCTGTCGGGCCAGCTGTACGCTCTGGCAATCGAGTCATTCCTCTGTCTCCTCCGCAAGAGGTTGACGGGGTTGGTGCTTCGGGAGCTGGGGCTGCGGCTGGTCCTGTCGGCGTACGCTGACGATGTGCTCCTCCTGGTCCAGGACCCAGGTGACTTGGCGCGGGTGGAGGCTTGCCAGGCTGTGTACTCGGCGGCCTCCTCCGCCCGGGTCAACTGGGTCAAGAGCTCTGGGGATGGGTGGCAGGCGAGCTCCCTCCCACCCACGCTTCAGGCCATCTGGTGGAGCGCGGGTCCGCTGCTCTATCTCGGCATTTACCTTTCTGCTACGCATCCGTCTCCGCCAGAGAACTGGCAGGATTTGCAGGGCAGGGTGACGGAGCAGCTCCGGAAATGGACAGGACTACTCCGGTGCCTCTCCCTTCGGGGGAGGGCACTGGTGCTTAATCAACTGGTCCTGTCCATGCTCTGGTACCAGCTCAACACCCTGGTCCCGGCCCCGTTTTTCCTGGCCAACCTCCAGACGGCGATTCTGGAGTTCTTTTGGCCAGGGACGCACTGGGTCTCTGCAGGGGTCCTCCACCTGCCCCTGGAGGAGGGGGGGCAAGGCCTGAAGTGCTTACGCGCTCAGGTCCATGTCTTCCGCCTCCAGGCCCTGCAGAGGCTCCTGTTTGGTGCGGGTAGTCCGGCATGAAGCGTATTGGCGCATGCCTTCCTCCGCCGCTTCCGAGGGCTCCGATACGAGCGGCAGCTCTTTTACCTCCATCCGAGAGGTCTTCCACGAGACCTCTCCAGGCTGCCGGTCTTCTACCAAGACCTCCTCCGGACCTGGAAGCTCTTTTCAACGACCAGGTCCGTGGCGGCCACCGTGGGGGTTGACCTCCTCACGGAGCTCCTGCTACACAATCCCCAGCTTCGTGTGCAGGTGGCGGAGTCCCCCACGGTGTGCCAGAGGCTGGTCTCGGCGGGAGTCACCAGGGTCAGAGACCTCCTGGACTACGACCAGGGAGACTGGCTGGATCCCCTGACGCTCGCTCAGCGCATGGGGCTCTCCAGACCTCGTACTCCCCAGCGCGTACTTCAGGAGGTGAAGGCCGCTTTACTGCCTGCTGCTCGGGCTTACCTCAACCGGGTCCTGCGAGAGGGCACGCCCCGCCCACCCTCCACCCCAGGCCCCGTGGACATTTTTATCAGGCCCCTGCCCCGTGGACCCAATCGGCCCCCTCACCCTTTCACTGCCAGCCAGCTGCATGATCTGCAGCCGGTTTTGTTCCAGACCGCGCCACGGAAACATCTGTTCTCGCTCGTGCTCCATACCCTTCACTACCTCACCCTCGCGTCCTGCCCCGATACCAAATGGCGGGACCTCCTGCCGCCTCTCAAGGGTGAGGAGCCCCGGTGGGCCAGCTTGTACTCTGCCCTGGTCCTGAGGCCTGCCGGGGATATCAGTTGGCGGCTCCTTCACGGAGCCGTGAGCATGGGCGTGTACTTGGCACGGTTCACATCTGTCCCTAGCACCTGCCCTTTCTGTGGTGAGAAGGAGACCTTGGCGCACATTTATTTGGAGTGTGCCAGGTTGCGGCCCCTGTTCCGGCTCCTCCTGAATATTTTCCTGCGTTTTTGGTTGCACTTTTCCCCTCACTTTTTTATCTACACGCTCCCCATCCGTGGCCCCACGAAGTCGCGGGATCTCCTTCTCAACCTTCTCTTGGCCCTGGCCAAACTGGCCATCTACAACACCAGGGAGAGGAGGTTGGCCGATGGGATTTCCTGCGACTGTAGGGCCTATTTCCGTTCCTCCGTCTGCTCATGCATCCGGGCAGAGTTCCTCTGGGCGGCGTCCACTGGCTCCCTTGACGCCTTCGAGGAGCAGTGGGCATTGTCCGGGGTTCTCTGCTCGGTGTCCCCATCAGGTTCCCTTCGTTTAGCCCTATGACCTCACTCCCGATCCTGTTTTTTTCATTAGTTGTCCCCCGTAATTACTTGGTGTCCCAGACCTGTGGGTCCTCCCCTTAGGCTGGGGGGAGGCCCTTTAGAAGTGGGCGGGCTTCGCCCGCCCACCCCTGCTGGATGCCAATAGGACCAGACTCCTGTACCCCACTGGTCTGGGTCTGTCACAATATATACATTCAAAGCTGAATATATAGCTGAATTCACCAAAACTACATTGAGTTAGCCATGTCGTGTATATTCCAGCCTCTGCAGTATTGTGGAGAGTAGGATAACTAGTGACCATTTTCCCTTATTAATACCACAGACAAACCACAGCTAGCCAAACATGGAGTAAACACTTCAGAAATAACAATGTTGTTCAGAAACAGTGCCATTTTGTGAGTTTATATTAGAGCTGGCCAAAAAGCATTCAGATGGAACAGTTTTCTGTTAGAATATATAGTTTCATCAAAATCTATATATTTCTGAAGAATACATCTTGACAAAATGTTCTATGGGAGAATACCTTTCTCATTTCAGTAATGTGAAAACGTTTCATTTTGATAATATCAAAACATTGTTTCATTTTGTTTTGAATTATATTGAAATAGTTTTAATATTCTATATAATTGATAACTGACAAATGTTATTGAAATATTCTGATATCTTGTATACATTTTATACTATATTATGTTTCAATATTATCAAAAGGCAGCATATGTTTTAAATGCAATGTTTCATTCTGATTCGTAATGAAAACAAACTTTGAAATGTGACACATGTCTGATGAAGTGGGTATTCACCCATGAAAGCTTATGCTCCAATATATCTTCTAGTCTAGGAGGTGCCACAGGACTCTTTGTTGCTTTTTACAGATCCAGACTAACACGGCTGATATTTGAAATGTGAGATGGCCATTTATGCCCATCTCTCATGTATACATATATTGTACAAAGAAGTTTAAATATATCAAGTAAAGCTTGGGTGAGTTATGATGTAGTAATTATAATCATATATTCAATTTTTCCATTTTTATTTATTATAAGGTTTTAATTATGCCTCCAAAAATGTTATTCAGCACAGGATCATAACTTGGAAAAGAAAACAAACATATGACTTTAAAAATATACAAATAAAACAAATGTTTGACCATTTCACAATTAGTATTGTTTATGTGGTTGAATTTGACTGGTTATTCAATAGGCTCACTTTTTTAACAATTTAAACCACTCTCTTGATTTTACTCCCCTGACTAATCTCAGTAGAGATGGGATGAACTTGCGTGATTTGGGTAATACCAGAGCAGTAATGTTTTGTTTTGGTTTTGCAAAATCAGAGGCGGTTTCAGAACCATGTTCTACAGAACTACCATATAGGGTATTATTAAATGTTGTAGTACAGCTATCCTGCTTAAACACCCACACACAGAATTTTTGTGACTAATAGTAATAATTAATAATAGATGATGATATCGGGCATAAAAACAATGTGTGTGCGCTCACACATACATAAGGGGATACCCTTAAATGCACCTATTCAGTGCTTTCTAGAGTAGTTGATTCTGATGACGCTTGATGACCAACACCTTTTGGGCCATATCCACTATACACTCTGATTGTTTTGCATCAGCAAGGCTAAGCAGCCATAAAGCTGTTTTAACTGTCTGGCCAATCTGAATTTACAGCTGCCTTGTGTCACTGGAGTTGCACAAAATACCTGATGGAAATTGGTTAATCTGGTCCCTATTTTTTAAAGATATGACAGATGCCTTCTCTGGGGAAACAGATAACCTCAGTGGACTCTGATATAGTGAACACTGCATAATTTCATAGGAAATAGAAGCTCTAGGTATTAAGCATATGCATATGAAAGGAAGCTATTGCAGAAAGAAAAAAAAACTTGCTGAGAGTTCAGCTATCTAAGGAGGTAGTCTGTATACGCCCTCAGTAGTTTGATTGCAAGCTTCCTCTCACAGAATCTTTTGAAGAATACTTTTAACACAGTGAAAGATGTTACAAGAACATCTCTTCCCTGCAGCCTAGCAAGGCAAAAAAGGTTAGCAATAGATCACCAGTGGCTATTGTACATCACCATACTTTAATAGCAGCCTTGATGGTTGGTATAAACAAAGGTTCCCATGGGGTCATATATGTCCCAGATTCTTTGAAGATGTACTGTTTTCATCCAGCGAACGGATTATTTTAGATTGTTATATGTTACTGATATGTTTGAACACTTTGTTGCATTATAAAGCACATGAATGGAAAAACAAGATTGCAGCAATGTTTATAAATAGCAGCATGGGCAAATTTTTAAGTTTGTGGAATTCTGTACATGTTCAGTTCCTGCATATTTCCTTTCCTTTTCCTTCTTGACACTGTTCTGACACAAAACTTTTCTGCTATTTGCCCAATATTCGATACTGGCTTGGGACATGCAGAGAACTTGTCTTATCTCCTAAAACTGAGGAAAGGAAGAAAAAAAAACAAGACTGAAAATATACTAGTGAAGGGGTTGATACTATTGACCTCAGAGGGAGTAGGTTCAGTGCCAATTTTAAACTTTTCTACTTCAAGAGTGTCAATTCTGTATTTTTCTTTCTCAAGCTTGGCTTGAGTTTCCTACTCCACGAGGAAAATGATGGTGTTAAATGCTTACTTCGCACCTTCCACTACTGTTTTGTTTTTTAAAAATGTTATAAAGGTCTTCTTCACCAATGGCAAAAACTGTATCCCTGTCTCAATTCATTTAACTCAGTAACAACTGAACTGATTCCCCATAAAATTTGAACAACAAATATTTACCTGTTCCATGAGACCAAGCTTGGAAACATTCAGCCCAAAAGGCTGAGGAAATCATTATAATGGAAATGCTTTGTTAAACTTAGCAATAGCATTTGCTGACATAAACATAATAATGAATGCATCAAAATACCTTCCTACCAGACCTATTATTGCTAGCTAATGATGTAGTGCAAGCGACCACCAGCATGTAGGCATTACAATGGCTAAGATTATGACACTTTCTATTTTTCTGTGACTGGCAGCTCTGGTTTGTATGGCTGAATCCTCTGCACATGCAGAATCCCAATGAAGACAACAGTCTTCCCAGGCAGGCAGATCCTTTTCTGTACAGTCAGATACCAAATACAGAAGCAATGACAAGTACAGGACTGAATCACAGGGCCAGTACCCACCATCCCAATCACATTTATTCAGAGGAATGCTCTGCCTTGCAAAAAATGGATGTTATTTAATATGTAAGATTTCCAGCACAAAATAACTACAGGGAAAAAACACTGAAGAAAGAACTCTGCTAGCCAAAGGATGTGCTGAGTTCATTCTGTGATGGGCAGCTTAAAGAGCTGCAGATTTCAATATATCAGAACTCCCTGTAGTTGACAATAAGCCAATATGGTTATTGACTAACTATTTCACCATGGTTATTTTTCTACCTTTCATTTTGGAATGAGTTCAGTGCTCCTAAAAAATGACATCTTGACAGCCCTGTAGACTGAGGTCCTCTAAGTATTCACAGGCCAGGTTCAGAAAGACATTTGCACTGCAAGGTTACACACAAGATTCTGACAATATGCTTCCCCTTGGAACTGGAGGGAACACTTCCAAGGATGAGAGGGTACTTCAGTGCCAGAGCTAGCCCATTGTGGACCCTTAGCAAAAATACCCCCCCCCAGGCAAGTTCTTGTAATAAAAAGTGAATTGGGGCAGGGGCTTAAGTTGCTTGGGGCCCTAAGCAATTTCTTAGTCTGCTTATGCCTACTGCTGGCTCTGCTGACAGTTCAGTCTCAATGCCTGTTCAGATCCTTGGCCACTCTGATAAGAGTCCTAAAAGCAGTGACATTTCAACAGTAGTAACCACCTGTTTTATAAGGTGCACACCTGTCCTCTAGGAATTGGACTGTGACCATCAACTTATTTCACAATGACCCCCCGAACAGCTATCAGAAGGTTAAAATGCTTGCTAACCAGTAAACAGTTATGATTACAGGGAAAAGATTCCATATTCTATTATCAATTCCCCTCACCCCCCCTTTTTTTTTAAAGTCTCGAAAAAGAAGGATGGGAGATAGAAAAGCAAACGTAATGCTAGATCTTGATCTCCAGCGTGAAGTTGCACACCACTGGGTATCCACTAAGGTCAGATAAGCCCAAAAACCGAGAGCTGCACTGCACATGTGCAGTGGGGAGTTGTGCCTTAGTAAGTTGGTGAGGCACACACTGCTTTGAAAATGTAGGTCACAGTGGATAGTAGCCACTTTTACAAGTCAAGCAGCGATGAGCGTTCTTCAGTCTAAGGGCAAAGACCTCATCAAATGACTTGATATTATGACTGCCATTTAGGTTGACCAGATGTCCCAATTTTATAAGGACAGTCCCCATTTTTGGGTCTTTTTCTTATAAAGGCTCCTATTACCCCCAACCCCCTGTCCCGATTTTTCACATTTGTTGTCTGGTCACCCTACGTATATTGCATAACCAGGCATTTGGTCAGAAGTATTACAAGACAGAGACTTACTGAGCTCTTATAACCAGACGGTCCTTACCTGAAGGGTAAGCATAATAGCCAGTTCCTCATAATAAACAAGCTAGGAGTAAAATTACCCTGATATTTTTAAAAACAGTATTCTGCAGAACAGTGAGAATACGTCATGTATGATGTCATTTTGTAACTATGATGCTATCTCTTAGTGTGCTAGTGGTCTGCATAGACTAATGTATAAAAATGTTGAAACTAATTGAACAAACTTTTAGAAGGTTACAGCAATTGAGAACTAGAGAAAGGACTGCATAAATATATTGTGTAAAAAATCTCAAAGCTAGATTAAATATTGTAAATATTTAATCACCTAGCAAATCTCTATAAAAATTCACAGCCAACAAATATACAACAAGCTCCAGTCCAGCAAAACAATTAACTTCTTTGGGGCCTGAAAGAATACAATAACTAATCTCAGCTCTGAAACAAGTAATTTTTATAGATAGGTTCCAATTTATGATGTTATAAGAGTGATTGTTCTGTATAAAATCTGAGCACATTTGAAATGGGTTTTAGTTTTTAGCTTCCATGTCACCACAAGATGAGCTCAAGCAATAATAAATGATACTGGTCTTGAATAACTAAAATGTGCATCTATCTCTTCTTTGATTCACATTATTTTCCAGATCTAAGATAATTTTTATATTTCTCTTCACATAATATGCTAATCTCCCCATTATAAATATACATTGTAGCAATTTACAAACCTCAAATTTTTCAGTGCTATTGATTGTGATCACATTTGTTCTCCATTTGTTTTGTAGCCCTCCTGCTTCTTGCCAGATGTTTTTAAAACCACCATCAGAATGTGTTTGGAGTCCCACCATCAACATTCCCCTCATTTGACCAATCCAATAGTAAAATGCAATCTAGGACAAAGGAAAGTTCTGATTATTCCAGCAAATCACAATGACAAGAATATAATGAAAGGAAGGTGCAGTCCAAATACCTGGCAAATGTGTTTGCTATCAGTAGGGAGGAAAACTGTGCTCCTTAAAGTTGCAGGAGATAAGGCCACTTCAGAGGACAATAAGAGGAAATAGGCTATTTAAAAAAAGAACAAGAATAAAATAGAAGGTTTAAGAACCAGTGGTATTCTAACAAATCTATAGAACATACCAGAAAAATTACATTATTTGGTAATTAGAAAAGGTAACTGAACAGAAACAACAGATAAATAATTACATTGAGGAGATTTATCTATAAGAGGACTTTTTCCAGGATATTTTTTGTGGTATACTTTACAAACTATGTTAAAAGAATAAGAAGATATTCAATATTCTGTATTCTACTCACATTTCAATGTGAGGGCCCAGGCCTTATTGACTGTATACTATGCAAACCCTGCTCTGAAGACAGAATTAATAACTCCCTCATGGGATTTTCTATGATGCGTATTACAATAGTATCTGAGTGCTTCATAAACATTAATGAATTTATTTTTACTATACTCCTTTGAGCACAATCCATCCTGTCCATAGAATGAGGCAGGAGTTCTGTGAGAAAAATAGTTGTAATTAAAGACTGTATCATTAGGCATATGCACAACAGGGCCAAATTAAAGTTGCACAGATAACCTTAATTCCAACATTTCCTAACTTTTGAGTGCGTGACTTATTTTACAACCATAATAATATTCTTTTAATGTGGTTTATTTTTGTGCACAATTTTTCAGGTTTGTAATCATGCAACCTCTCTCCTCTCCCCTTGTCTCCAGTCACCCAACCCCCATTCCTCCTCACATCCCTTATCCCCACTGGTTCCTAGTTCCAGTTTCCGTTCAGAGGCTTCTCATCTAATGTCAGTGTCTCCCCTCCCTTCCCTCCTTCCCCCAGCTCCTTGTTCCCATCTCTTTACCCAGTCAGTCCTAGCTTTTTCCCCACATCCTGGCTTTTCATTCGATCTGGCTCCCCTCCCTCACATCTCCTTCCTCCCACCCCACTGATTCCCAGATCAGCCTCCTTACCCGGCTAGTCCTAGTCTCCTGTCCCTAACTCCCAGTATCCCCTCAATCCCCAGTCCTAATGTCCCCCCAACCCCAGTACCCATTTTCCCTCTCCTCCTTACCAACAGCCTCCCGTTAGTGTCCATGTCATCCCCTCTACCCCCCTTCCCAATCAGGCTCTTGTCCCCTTTGCATTTGAATCAAGGAGCTTCCTCTGCCATACTTTCTGAGCCCAACAGGGAGCATCCATTGGCAGCACAGAAGACATCATCTTCATGCTCTGTTCCCCTGCCTGGCCCAGTCTGCAGCAGCACAGAGCTGCAACTTTACAGAAAGTTCTGCTCAGTCCCAGGCTGACAGGCGCATGCCCACTGCAGATGGAATCTTTGGACAATTCAGCTATTAAGCTCTAGCAAGATCACACCGAGCATATTCAAACTGTGATTTTTCAATATCTGAAAAACTTGGCCAAATTTGGGCAGATTTTCATGGGAATGTCAAAGAGTACATCCCTGGTACAAAGGCCATTGCCCTGCCAAGTTTGAAGATCCTGCTCCAAAGAGTGGTGGAGTTGAGCAACCCAAAGAAAAAGCACCAGAATTTTTTTAACATGAGCAAAACACCCTATTTTCCCCTAGCCTTGTTCTCAGAAATAACTGAGTCCGTTTGGTTAAAATTTTCCATAAATGTTTAACCTGAGGCAGATGCCCAGCATGATAAGATTCAACCCAAACAGTTATAGTTTGGCAAAGTTATAAGCAACTGAAAACAGGGTCTTATAATGGGAAATGTCAGGTAACCTTAATAGGAAGGGTAACCAGGCCTCTAGTAACAGAGCCTACAATCAATGGGATTCCTTTCATTCATTTCAATGGGCTTTCGAGCAAGCCTGAAGTGAGGTTCACCCAGCACTTGTATAACTCTCAAATAACTGTTTTTTAAATGTGGGATGTTAGCTTAAGGACATAGAATGCAGATTTTGTGGAAATCACTATATATATTAATATATATATTTGCCATTGTCTTCCATAGGTTTCAATTTTGCTCTTTTAAAGCGAAGTAAGTAGAGAAAGTAAGGCTGACACTTTTGAAGCCTCAGGGCTTGTCTACATCAGAAAGTTGCAGCGCTGGTGAGGGAGTTACAGCGCTGCAACTTAGGAGGTGTACACATCTGCAGGGCACCACCAGCGCTGCAACTCCCTGTTTGCAGCGCTGGCCGTACTCCCGTTTTGTCTCGGGTGTAGAGGATCCAGCGCTGGTGATCCAGCGCTGGTAATCAAGTATAGACACTTACCAGCGCTTTTCTTGACCTCCGTGGAATAAGCAGGTATCCCAGCATACCTGAGGAAGCCTCTGGTAATCAAACTGGTCTCCTTCCCCAGCTTGCTCTCGCGTTCCCCGAACCCCGAGCAAGCAGGTCTCCTTCCCTGAGGTTTGCTGGGTGGTTCGGGGAACGCGAGAGCAAACCGCGGCGAAGCTGGTCTCCTTTCCCGGTTTGCTCTCTCGTTCCCCGAACCCCCGAGCAAGCAGGTCTCCTTCCCTGCGGTTTGCAGGGTGGTTCGGGGAACGCGAGAGCAAACCGGGAAAGGAGACCAGCTTCGCCGCGGTTTGCTCTCGCGTTCCCCGAACCACCCTGCAAACCGCAGGGAAGGAGACCTGCTTGCTCGGGGGTTCGGGGAACGAGAGAGCAAACCGGGAAAGGAGACCAGCTTCGCCGCGGTTTGCTCTCGCGTTCCCCGAACAAGCAGGTCTCCTTCCCTGCGGTTTGCAGGGTGGCTCGGGGAACGCGAGAGCAAACCGCGGCGAGGCTGGTCTCCTTTCCCGGTTTGCTCTCGCGTTCCCCGAACCCCCCTTGAAGCCGCCCAACAGCGCTGCAGTGTGGCCACATCTAACACCACTTGCAGCGCTGGTTGCTGTAAGTGTGGCCACTCTGCAGCGCTGGCCCTATACAGCTGTACTAATACAGCTGTAACAACCAGCGCTGCAAAATTTTAGATGTAGACATGGCCTCAGACTCTAGTAATCACTATGTTCTTATCAGTTTAATTAAAAACAATTTTAAAACAATAAAAAAAACTATATTTTCTTCATTTTCCTTTCATACCATTAATTTTGCAGGTCTTTTAGGCTACATATTTTGATATGAACAGATTATAATTTATTTTAGAATGATCCATATCTTGCTTACAGTTACTGTGCACTGAACTTTTGCTGACTTCATACATTGATACAGCACATCTCTTAATATCCCAATTGATTTTCAAAATAGGCTTCCAAAACATCTCTCATGTAAACAGATTGATTACTTGATTAATACGTATAAAATTCCAGGGGACAGCCAAGATTAACTCAGAAAAAGATAATTAATCAAAAATTTTAAGTCATGATTATTGAATAGATTTCCTATTTCACGAATGAGGGAAATTGCCTGTAGACTGCACAGCTTAGATTTATTGATACAGTTCAAGATCATTAAGGAAACGGTGCTCAGGAATATGCTTAAAACAGTGCTGTAACAAGGGCAAGGCGAGTGCGGCACTTGCCTAGGGCACGCAAAGTGGAGGGGCGCAGCTGTACTGTGATCGGCAGCACTTTGGTGGCAGCTCTACCCCCGCCACTTCTTCGGCGGCAATTCCCTGAGTCCCTCTCGTAGGGAAGGACTTGCAGCCGAATTGCCCCCGCTGCTTCATTCATTCTTCGAGAGGGACTCTGGGACCCGCCGCCGGATTGCTGCCAAAGAATAAATGAAGCAGCGGCAGCAATTCGGCGGCAGATCCTTCCCTCCGACAGGGACTTAGGGACCCCCTGCCGAATTGCCGCCGAAAAGCCTGGAGCCAGCCTTTGCCTCGGGGGCAAAAATTCCTCGTTACAGTTCTGGCTTAAAATATATATATATCAAGAGGATGCTCTGTGTTTGTACTCCAGTGAAACCTTTGCTAAAATGGTAGTTTAATAAGGTCTCAACTGGAACTATACAGGCACTAGCCTTCCTGGAGGCAGCGTGGAGGTGCATCATCCTATTGGTGTTCCCAAAGTAATTGGCCTCATCACAAATACAATATTTTCAGAATCACAAGCTCCATTGAAAGGTGACAGTATTTGCTTCTCCCAATGCAGAGCCAGCTCTATTGGCTGGTGCAGGGCAGTGACCTTGCTTTTGATCCATCCTTGATACCCCAAAGCAGGTGGTGTATCAAGTGCAGCAGGTGGAGCTAGATTCATGGAGTTCTGTGGATTAGGGGTCTGTGGACCACAGGCTGGTCAGGATATAGATCAAAAAAATGTCAGTACCCAGAATAGTAATATGAATATCTGAAGAATAGGCCCACGCTTTCAGAAAATGCATGCAATTGTGTTTTTTGCACACCAAGTGACTAATTATATAACTAATTGCTCATTTGGAAGGGCTAAATAGGCATACACTTTTGCCCACCATGGACCTAATATTTCAGAAAAAATGTGATTATAAACAAACTAAACATGTCTGGACACAAAAGATTCTACCTCACACAAACATAATTGCAAGCCTGTTCTTCAGTGCAATTCATCCAACAGAACATGAGTATTTTAAGTTGGTGAAATAAAACAAGTGGGAGTTCATAAAGACATGGTTAATCCTTTTTTAAAATATAGGGGACCCTTACCAGTTTTATTCCCATTGTGGTCAGAATGGGGAGATCCCATGTTGGTCAGGCCATTTCTCCTAGTCCATCCAGTCTGTAAGTCCCCATCATGAATCATATTGCACAGGTCAGTTTCAAAGTCACATGTTTCATAGGAAGAACCTAATCAAAGAGGCTTGTTTTCAGAAACTGTATGCAGTAAAGGTTTGGCTCATTGAGCAAATATATAATGCAATCATACCCAGAGAAATAGATACAAATGAAATTATAAATTATTAGTTAGTACTAAGGCTATGATTTAGTCACGGAGGTCATGGCAGTCACTGATTCCATGACTTTACCCGACCTCTGAATTCTTCGGCTGCACTTGTCAGTGGCTGAAGCTGGGGCAGGGGCTGCAGCCAAGGGAGTGTGCTTTTGCCCCACAGCTTGTACGATTATTTTTAGTAAAAGCTCATTTATTGCCCATGACCTGTCCATGACTTTTACTAAAAATAACCATGACAAAATCTTAGCCTTAGTTATTACTTATAAACCACCCAGAAATAGCCTAAATGACTAAAAAGACTTCCTAAATTGTAGACCAGATATAATGAGTAATAGCAATAAACAATGCAGTGGGGATAACAGGGAGGGGAGGATGATGGTTGCAAAAAAAAGTCAATGTCTGTCTCCTGGATGATCTCATGTCCTGTTTTACTATTGCAGATACAGTACAGAGTCTTTATACGGTACAGAGTCAGTATAAAGTCCCATATATATGCATTTTCACCATCTCTACAAATGTACAGGAAACTGTGGAGGCTAGCAAAATACTTTGAATGAATAACATTTTTTCTTAAGAGATACTGCAAACATCATCAAGTTACCATTTACTTCAAATGCTTCAATACACACTATTATTCATGTCATCACTGGGCTTTCTCATGCAGTAATGAAGATTAAACACTGGGAAATAACCATTTTACACAAATATTTTTATCTCCACTGTCTTTCATGTCACTGTATTGAACCCTGGATTTTTAGCAGCATAGTTATAACATTTATTAGGAAAGTATGAACCCAGTCCCAGAAATCTGCAAGGACCTAATCCTGAAAGTTACTGAATGCTTACTCAGGAGGTGTCATCTCATCAATGGATGGATAAGGCACTCAGCAACTTCCAGGTGACATTCAGCAACTTTCATGAATGGGCACTAAATTAGACTAATGCTCCCTTCGCTAGTTGGGGTGCCAGTTTGATGGGGCCATGAGCACCAGCGATGGGGTAGGGGAAGATCTCAATCGGGAGCAAGTAAGACAGTGCTCCATGCAGTCCCCCTGCTTCCCCTCCTATTCTCTTTCACTATGTGTTCAGGAGGAAGGGGCTGTTTCTTTCTCTTTTTCCCCATTCCTCCCGCCCAGCATGGGGAACAGGAGAGACATTGTATACTTCTTTCAGACACTGGAGCATGCCCCATCCATCACTGCTGCCATTGTGCAAGTGGGTGGTGGGGTTTGGTGATTAGCTGCATAATGAGTGAAGTGGAGTAGCAACTCTGGGGTCACTGCCAGAGCAGAAGATATGTACCTGGCAGCTTAGGGGAACCCAAGAGCAAGCTGGTTCCTTTAAACAGCCCCAGCAGTACCCTCTTAGAAGTTTTGAGGATAGTGGCTGCCAAGGCTAGCCCTGGAGCTCTAACTCATATTACAGCTAACAAAGAACTTCTAGCTTCAGGGCCTAGTCACTGTGAATTGGGACCAGATGCTCCAGTGGACAGAGAGAGGGGAACAAGAGCAGCCACTGAAAGGAGGAACCCAAGCCCCAGGGAGAAACAGCCTTCTGAACCCCTTGCTTTGGTGGGGGCTTCTGAGGCTGCCTTACACTCTGCTTCAGCTGGTGAGACTACGGGGAAGGAGGGAGGTGGAGCCACTTCTAGCCCCTCTGCAGTAGGGAATCCCCATTTGGTGGCAATGCCTCTGGGAATTATGAATGGTATTCCCTCCTTATGGACAGTTTGGAACACAGGGACCATTGGTGAGATGTTACTGCTGGGATCTCATGGTCTCGTACCCACTACTGGAGTGGCTGGGGCTGTCTCTGGCACAGTAGGAGAGCCCACCCCAGGTTAGAAGGGGACAGTTCTGTTCTCCACCCCTCCCCACTTCAGCACCAACAGTATTCCCAATTGCTATTGATCCTGCTGTCTGCATGGTATGCTGTCCCTCCTTCAATCCTGCACTGAACATAAGAATGTGTGAAGAAGGCATTCTGATAGCAAAAAAAATGGTAAAGTCAGACTTCAGACTGATGCCTGTACACCTTTCTGACTTAGTTTGTTAGAGTTTCAATTCAAGGGGCAATTTTACTTGAACAAAATTATACTAATGGGATGCTCCGCCTCCTGCACAGCCCTTGAAAAGCTTAGTTCTGCATGAGAATCAGCACTGGTCAGGGAATCTGGACCTAGAGAAGTCACCCATTATCTTGGTGATTTTCTTTTTGTAGGAGGAACAGAAACAGACACTGTCTGGGAGCCTCATTAACAAGATAAAACATGAGAGGTCCTGATACCCATTTGGAATTGGATACTGCAGTGAGTATTTCTCATCACCCATTTGAAAAATTGGCAGAATTGTGAGAATTATCATCCATCATTCTGGCAACCAAGAAAGCATGCCTCTGACAGCTGCAGATTATCACTGGCCATCTAAATTTTGCATGCAGGTTTATGGCTCCTGGAAGTAATTTTAATATATACTAGCTGCACCCACAGTTGGTATTACCAGGCCTCATCACTATATTTGGCTGACCAAGGAAATGAGAGGGGACCTAAAGTTTTGGAATATGTTTTTGTCAGAATACAATGGGGTATCATTTTGGCATGCAGAGTGATCACTGGATGTGGACTTGCAGGTCCACTTAGACACTGATGGTGGCATGGGCTTCCAAGTGTACCTCTGTCATGATGTTGGTCTCCTATAATACCCCCTTGGGGTGTGATGGGGCCCTGTACTCCCCCAACCAGCAGTCCTCAGAGACAGGATGATACAGCTGTGGGAGACTCAGCCCTCTCGCTGAGTCCTGTGGAAGCCTACCCCTTCTTAGATACACTGCTCTACAGCCAAAATGCTTCTGAAGTAAATGTAGTCCAACTTTACTAATTCTGGGTCACTGAGAACGAAAATGATGCTTAAAATTGTTGATTGGCTCTAGTTTTCAAGATATGCTATTGGGTCAGTATATACAACCCTTGACTTGGGAATGGCGGAGGATAAGTGAGTTATAAAGGGAAGGGATCTCAATTTAAACCAGAAATGACTAAAATACATCTTTGACTGGATCTATGAATAAATCTATGACGGGGTTTGGACAGTACTTGCTTTTGAGGCACAACAATGAATGATGCAATCTGAAGCTGGTATTGCATCATACATGATATAAATTGCATCATGTGATTCCTAGAAGTCATGGATGATGCAATCATAGTGAAGCTTACATCACTCTGCTGAACAAATTGCCCTATATCAGCTCTAGAAATCATACAGTGTCAGGTGCTCTCTTCTTTGTCAGTGTTTGATTTTGCAAAGGGACACATTTCTGTTTAGCCAAAGTGAGCAGAGATGCCTCGTACTTGTGTGAATAGTGCAGATAATTTCTGCTATGTTTGTGGTGAAATGACTTTTGCATCACAAAAGCGCAGTATAACCACTATGGTTAAGAAAGCCTGTCACCTTTATTTTGGCTGCAAAATTGGAGATCAGGACAAGAAGTGGGCCCCACACATATGCTGCAACACTTGTGCAATAAATCTTGGCCAGTGGTAGAACAGGAAAAGGAAATCTATGCCTTTTGCAGTGCCAATGATTTGTAGAGAGCCAATAGATCATACCAGCAATTGTTACTTCTGCATGGTGCCTCCCATTGGGAAAGGTGTGTCAAAGAAGAAAAAGTGGACTGTGCATTATCCAAACATTCCATCAGCTATACGCCCAGTACCCCACGGAGAAGGACTGCTGGTTCCTGATGCACCAGAATCATTCTCACTTGAGTCAGACAAGGAAGAGGAAGAGGATGAAACTTCTGGTCCTGAACCATCAATGTCACAGGACCCACATTTTCTCCCATCCTCCTCCTCTGAACCACACCTTATAACACAAGGTGAACTGAATGACCTTGTCAGGGATTTGGAACTACCCAAGAGTAAGGCAGAGCTGTTGGGCTCCAGACTACAGCAGTGGAATCTCCTGGCAGGTTATCAGGGCAAATGGAGCCTATCAATGCTTGCAGACTATAGCTGGACAGTGACAAGAGATGCTCCATTTAATGAATACAAGAGACAAGCCAAGAAGCGCCGAGTAGACACTGAATAGGACTAAACTATGTACATAATAGTTTTTTGCCTTTTGTTTCATAATACATTTTATTTACATAACCCTTTTGCTGATTTTTAAAGTGTTACATAAACAGGACAGGTGAAATATTATCATGTAAAGCAACCATAAACACATGAAAAGACCTAGGTTTACAATTTATGATTAAAACTCTACTATCTACACAATATACATAAACATAAAATGTAAAAACTTAAATATCTTAGAAACAGTAGCCAATCAATTGTTTTAATTGTCATATTTGAATTCAGCACATCAAAATACATAATAAATATCACATTTTATCTCTGAAGCAGACGACTTCTCAAAAATTGTAGACCAGTGATATCAGAGGCCCACAAAAAAGAAAACCAACAAACTGACAAGCACCCTTACCAGGCTTCCCTTCCTTCAAGGGGCCTCTCACAGGCTGTAGTTTACCTCAATGGCCAAAGATGAACCACTAACAATAGTACCAGAGTAATTGTTCATAGTCTGGCCAACCTTCCCTTCAGATTGGTTATGGTTGTGTGAACAATCCCTATTCTCACCCACAGTATCCTCCAGGAGCTGAGGATGTGAAAGTGTTGTGGTCCACTCAGGGCCGCAGCTAAGTCAGCTGATCTTCCCCCGGCCCTGCCATATCTTGTAGGTGTGGTGAGGCAGGGCTGCTTGAGCTTCCAGCAGTTCATTAACCCTCACCTAACCAGTGCAGGGTTTGTATCCTGTCATAACTTCTAAGGGAAACGGTGTGCTCAGAGGTGGCTGGATCATCCAGGGAATCATCAAAGACATCATATTTCTGGGGGTTTTCCCTCTATCTTAGGGTCCATCTTTATCTGGATAACAGATTCCAGGATAAGTGAGTTCATTTCCAGAGTGAAAACATAGATTCCAAGACCAGAAAGGACCATTATGATCATCTAGCCTGACCTGTCCTTGGTGTTAATAATGGCTTGATCGATGCTCTGTCTCACTTTCAGATTTGGGGAATTAGCAACACAGGCTGAAAGGACACAATAGCGATGCCTCATACTATGTGCAACCTTGATTACAGATTGCATTCAGGCTAGCATGACACTCCACTGCCACACGGACATTTTCAGAGTTTATGGATTTCAAGGTGTTCCAGTCCTACCTCACATATGGCCCATCCCAGAACTGCAAGTAATTCAGTTTGTGATAGAGTTAGTTCATTGAGGCCTGGCTTCATCTACAATTGCAGGTCAAGAGTAAAGGGATTCCCCAATCTTTGCACTGAGTGTAGTTTGCAGTTTACTAGAAAGTTGGCCATGTTCAAGGGGACTGTAAGCCGGTCGTGTCGGGGCTCGTCCCTCTCAGGTGCGGCGGGGAGCCAGGGCGCCTCCTAGCACGCCGCAGTCTGGGTAGGCTTAGCCCCTCTGCAGGGGCTGAGGGGGTACAGGGTCTGCAAACAAGGTAGAGCCCCGGCCCTCTAGCCGGGGTCGGGGCTCTCAAAGTAAATAAGCCCCAGCCCTTGGGCAGGGCGGGGCAGTAAGAGTTCTAGTTAGCCCTGGCCCTTTGGATCAGGGCAGAGCAGTGTCAAAGTCAACAGGGCCCAGCCCTTGGTTCGGGCGTGGCACCAAACACAAGTCTTGATAGCTCTGGCCCTCTGGATCAGGGTAGAGCAGTGGCAAAGTCAATGGGGCCCAGCCCTTGGTTCGGGCGGGGCACCAAACACAAGTCTAGTTAGCTCTGGCCCTCTGGATCAGGGCAGAGCAGTGGCAAAGTCAAAGGGGCCCAGCCCTTGGTTCGGGCGGGGCACCAAACACAAGTCTAGTTAGCTCTGGCCCTCTGGATCAGGGCAGAGCAGTGGCAAAGTCAAAGGGGCCCAGCCCTTGGTTCGGGCGGGGCACCAAACACAAGTCTAGTTAGCTCTGGCCCTCTGGATCAGGGCAGAGCAGCGGCAACAGGCAGGAAGACGGGGAGTCTGCCACCCGGTTACGGGTGGCAGGGGGAACGCAGGCCCTCCCACTCCACTGCGTTCCAGCCCGGGGCCCTAGCAGCGGTCAAGACCCACTGCAGTCAGTGGGGATCCTGGCCGCAACACACTGACATGGGTTCGGGCTCTTCAGGAGCCAAACCAGGGTCGGCTACCCCCGGGCCACTTCCAACCTCCCCCTCTCTGGGTACCTGGTCTTTGCCAGAGTCGTCTGGGGGGTCCCAGACCATAGGCTCCTCCGGGTACCAGTCGTGGGGAAGCTCAGGCCACTCCTCGGGGTATCGGGCACATGGCAGGTCAGGCCGACGTTCTCCGGTACCAGGTCTGAGGCAAGTCCAGCCAGCGCTCCTCTGGGTAGTGGGCGCGAGGCAGGTCCGGCCAGCGCTCCTCTGGATAGTGGGCGTGGGGCAGGTCCGGCCAGCGCTCCTCTGGATAGTGGGCGTGGGGCAGGTCCGGCCAGCGCTCCTCTGGATAGTGGGCGTGGGGCAGGTCCGGCCAGCACTCCTCTGGATAGTGGGCGCGGGGCAGGTCAGGCCAGCGCTCCTCTGGGTAGTGGGCATGGGCGCGGGCCCGGCTGGGCCCGGCGGGAACCCGGGCACCAGCGTCTGTCCTCTCCAGCAGCCTGCCTCCAACTGAGCGCTTGGGCTGGGCTTTTATACTTCCTGTCCTGCCCCGTGACTTCCGGGGGGGGGGGACAGGCAGTGCTGACTCCGCCCACTGAGGCACCTGCTCTGGCTCGTCCCTCTCAGGCGCGGCGGGGAGCCAGGGCGCCTCCTTACAGGGACCATGGGCAGACTGCAGAAAACCAATCATTATTCAGATAAAAAGAGATTTAGTCCTAACACTCCTCAAGTTTGCAATAGTGTCAGTAAAGCAGTACCATTTACAGCAGTCTTCCTGGTAGTCTTTTTGAGAGCTTTCAGCTTGGAGGAAATAGTTTCTGGTTCAAAGAGCAATGAGTCTAACAAAGTGTTGCCACAGGAAACTTGCAATGGGATCAAGGAAAAGTCATCTTGATATTGTCAGTTAAAAGCAGATCAGATTTGTCATGGTACCAAAATTGTGCTGAAAGAGAGTGGTGAAAAGGTTACTTGCCCCATAAAGGTACTAAAAGCAGTCATCACTTTGGCTTCAGAGCCATTGTTTGTCCATCTTCACTCATTGATATATTTGCTTTCCATAACCAACTCTCTGCATAACTGTTCATGTACCCAAATATTTGGATGCTAATATCTAAATTGTATTGTTAAATTTATTAATCTTATTTGGGTTATTGATGATTATGTCCTCTATGTATTGTATGACTTTTCAACCAACCTTTGTACTTTTGGATAATTTAAGCACTATACCCAGATGTAGAGACACTTTTTTCTTATCCTATGTATTATATAATTTTAAACATTAGCTTAAATTAAAAAAAATTATTGGGTACATAAAGAGGCATCTGGCAAAAATCTGGCTCATATCTAGATGATGTCCCCATTTTGGTTGCTTGCCTGAGGTATCAGAGAATGTTGTGGGATCAGCTAGTACCCCTCATCCACTCTATGGCAGGCTGTTTCCATTCCTAGCCAGTGATCATTATTCACTTAGGGGAGAATTACTTAGGCACAGCAAAAGGGCCTAGTTTGATCATTATAATAAAGAGGGATTTCAGCCACATTTCATCTCTTTCCCCTCAAATAGTCTTGATTTGCTCACACTAAGACAAGTTTGGTGAGGAGTTGCCAGACCTGCCAAGATTGACCAGGCCAAGAAAGAAGTGAACTGAGAAACTGGTAAGTATATAAAAATGACAAGGGGGTATAGTGATTTCCTATAAGGAAATTAAATTTAACAGCCCTCCAAAACTGTTGAGAGAAGATGGAGTATATCTATCCAACACAAAGTAGGATATTTTCTTGGAGCACCTCAAGCAATGAGTGGATTCCTCTCTAGATGCCTGATGCAAGGGTGGGGGGCAAGAGATACCCAAGCTGATTGCTGTTGTCTCCTGCGATGAGTTCCAGTGTGGCTGATGCGATAGAAGTCTGATCTGAAGTCCCTTTAATGCAACAGGCTGCTTGGGCATTGGTCTCTAGCATGACACTGCACAGTGAGAGGGTATCTCCTACATCTTACGCAGCATGTGGTTCCCCTCATCTTATCTCTTCTACCTCCAGCATGCAGGAAGGGAGTGGATCATGGCTGGCTTCAATCAGAGTCCTGGAGAGGCTGTCATACCCACTCTCAGGGTTGTAGATGCCAGGCCAGTGCTGCCAGTTTGGGTCCACAATGGAACAGCCCTGATGAGTAATTTTTTTTGCGGGGGCGGGGCGGGGGGGGGGGCACTAACCACCATTGGGTAATAGTTTTAAACACAGTTGCATCTTCTGCATTCAACCATACTATGGTGTATGTCTCTCTTTCTGCGTCCACATCAACGCAACACAATGATTAGTTCTGAGGCGCAAAAGAGGGAGCAGACAGCACTGGTTTAGGCATTTGTGGTGTAGATTAATGTATAGATTAGCTGAGCCAGCAGCTAATTTTTTGCTGCTGTTTTCATCTTTGGTAATGTGCTATATCTTTCAGTGGCTGAAAAGCATGTCAATAGTTCATTATCACAAACACTGCTGGAGCATAGTTGTATTATATGAAATAAACTGAATTACACTCAATCTTATCTCAGGAGATTTCCCATAGCTGAAAAACCAAATTAAAATGTCAACAAGTTAGAATAAGAAGAACAGTTCTTTTGTTTTAAATTAAAACTCCTGATCACTCATGATTATTTTTTAAAAGATCAGTTCTATTTATTTTCACAGAACATCTAACTTGAAAGTTGTCCAATGTAATTTGCTGGAAGATAAATTTACGCAGATAAAGTTACTGCTTGGGGAGTGGAGGGGAAGAGGATGAAATGTGTGGGTTGTTCTAGACACATTTTTCTCAGTGTTTGTTTTGCAGTGTTATTAACAAAACGAAGTCTTTAAAGCCATCCCAAAGTTAAAAAAATCTGTCTAAATCTCAGAGAAACAAACTGCAGTTCAAGTTCAACTGTGTCTATTTAATTTTGATAATCTTTCTAGAAACATGAGACACTGCATCACACTGTTAAAGAATTTTTGATATGATACTGTCTCAATAAAGAAAGACACTTCCAGTGAAAATAATGTGTATATTTTTAATGGCTCCTTGAGTGCTTTTGGAGAGTTAAAAGTTTAGCCAACACACATACTTATATACTAATATATATATTATTTTCAAGAGTGCTATTTTGGGAATGCAATATTATTTTAAAAGAGCAGTTTTATCATTTTCCCCCAATGAATATTCTGCAATAGAAACTCACAGCTTAAAGGTGATTCTAAATACAATCTATATACAATTTATCCCACTCTCTCTCTCAGGCACAAACAGCTCAGATGTGAAAGAGAAAAGATGAGACCAAACTGGTGATAAAAGTATAATATTTGAGGTTCCAGTCCTATAATCCGATTCATGCAGATAAAACCCTTATTCCCATATAGAGACCAAATTAAATCAGTGGAGCTTTGTGTGGGCACAGGGGTCCATCCATTCACATCAGAGTGCAGTTCTGGGGCCTAAACAAAAGACTAGCTCAGACAAAAAACACTGAATCTGAACAGTCCTGATGGTCAGTGGGCAATGATAGGGCTATAATTCAAAATCAGAATCCAGATCTGCATCTGAATTTTATGATTAACACGTGGGGCTTGTCTACACAAGGAACAGTCCAGAATAGCTCTTTTGTCCACGTGGACACACTTATTCCATGTTAAAGTCCCCTTATGCAGTTTAGCTTAATCCACACAAAGGCACTTTTGGTGTGGAATAAGAGTGTCAGCACTGACAGCTAGTGAGGAATAAGTATTGCACTTTAAATTCAAAAACTAATTTAATTCGTGATAGCTTCCCCATGTAGACAAATCTGACCTAACTCCTCATGTTCAGATGCTCCCAAACTCTGTTTGAAATCCAGATTTCCAATTTTGTCGCTCTCCCAGCTCTAATTTAAATTCAAGTTTGTTTCCCTTTTAGATCTGTTCCCTGCCTCCGGTGATATAATTTTTATAGAAGAGTCTTTTGGGGTCTCTTATTCCCTCTCCTGCTTTCACATGAATGATTCTCCTTCAGCACAATTATGAATGGGGCTGAACAAGAGTGTGTAAAGAACTGCCATAGAAATTAACAAAAAGGCATGCTTCCTTGTACATTCTGCCAATGTAGCAGAGAGTGTATTTCAGTGACCTATCTGCCTGGAGGAAATATTCTTCTGTAGAGGAAACAACAGCCAAGGACCATATATACTACATACTCAAACTGAGCATTTCAGGTATAGCTGGACATAACATACAAACATCTCTTGTGTTCAAACTGCTCTTATGTTGAAACTTGCCAAGATAGATGCTTGGCATTGCATTTGTGAGGGGGTTCAGTGCACTTAACTTTCTGCCTGGTAATTCATAATCCTGTCTACTGTAACATGATACTGCATACAGAATGCTTAACCTTTGGTTTGGTTGAGCAGGAAGATAGGCGTGGGTTATGTCTGCAGGATACACATTTCTAAGCCTGTAATCTGCTAACGTGAACATCTGTTTTCTGGAGCTACTGCCACAAGGTAGTCTCCAGGTTCTACCAGAGACATTTAAGTTTTTAAGTTAAAAATCACAAAATTTAGGAAATCCAAACTCCTTCTTGTGCTCCAGGAATAGGGTTCTCAGGGAACAGGACTCTTGTGCTGGGCATTGTTATATGTTCGTTGCAATGTAGCTTAATATTATAGCAAAGGTAAATATCAGCTGTAAATTCAGTTCAGCTAGGTAAGTGCAGCCAGTTTGAGTGGACTCAGATTGTCTGGATGGCTGTTTTAGGGCTACTTGACCGCAGCCACATTCAGAAACATTGATGACATGTCAAGTTATTAAGCCAAAGCTATAAATTCATAACTTTTTTTTGTATTTGTTTGCTCACTTAGTACTTTGTGTGAGCTCTGGCTGTGTTACTTTGATCACTATTCCTGTACCGAAACAAAACTGAAACATTTATTACTGAACTGTCATGGACCTGCAACAGAGATTTTTACCAAAATTCTTTCACAAAATTATTTTTAGAGAAGATCTGAATGCCAGGGGAAATGTTTGTATCTAGCTAACATTTAATACATTTTGACTATAATAAGCAGTGGTGAATTAAAGGAAAGCAAGGCTGGGCAGAAGTTTCATCTAGTGACATACCTTGAATAAGAAAAATCCATTAAAGATATACAGATTTAGATATAAAATGAAATTTAAGCAGGAAACCTTTGAGTAAAAGAAAAAAAATAGATGAACTACAATTCCATGAAGTTTCATCCAAAATGAAATTCTGTGCCCTTCTGTTCACTGCTAGTTATTTTATCAGTAAAGCAATCTAACTGTACTACAAAAAACTTTGCTTCACTTCTGATGAAGCCCACCGAGAGCTACTTACAATGTTTTTCATCACTGCTGTCTTCCCGCTGGTTGGTGAAATTGCATGCTTCCTTTGGTGGAACAGAGGATCCATTGGCACATTGGAAGTCATGTCCTGTGGATGACTGAACAAGTAGAAGAGTGAGAGGACACCAAAAACAACAGAAGCTGACTTTGTTCATTGGATATGCTACCATCCAGGCTTCCACTTTGAAGAGAACTATTGCAGCAATCTAGTTCTGGCCAAGAAGTGTCCATAAAAAGCCATGATTAGACATGTTGCTTAAAAACTTTATTTTCTAGAGTTGCATGTGTTAGGAGTTTGATACTCTTAACGAAATATGTTCTGTGTGAGGAAGTTACATTTGATCCATATATCAGTGTTTCCTTAGAAAATATGTAACTAAATTGCATCACTTCTTTTATGACTAGCAGGCTTGTTTTGTTGCATTACTATGCAAGCCAAGTGTATATCATTAACTCATTGATTGGTATCATTGCCCAATGACAGGCAAAAATGTCAGATAAGTAAACAACGTAGGCACACATAGTATAATCAGACAGTTAGCAATATTCCTGAAGCCTTTTGTGCCTTTTCTTGAAGTAATCTGGCAGCAATGCGTAAGTATAAGTAATTTATGAAGAGCATTATGCATGAACTGTAGAGATGTAGCAAATAAATTCAGCATTGATTTTAATATCAAAGTGCTGACAAGTGAGTGATCTATGGAGAATGAGAATTTGTATACCGTATCCACATATCATGCAGTAACCTGAGGCATGCTTGTATATGGGCTCAAATGATTATGTCAACTGACTTACTTTGGGGTTGTTTTGATTTTGGCCTTCTCTTTGTGAATCATTTCTAATTTGAGAAAAAATACTGGATATTCACAGGTATTCTCCATGAACAAATGTGAGCCTACAGGTTGTTGCACATACTATTCACTTTGACTGCTTACTATGCATGACATTTATTTGGTCACCTTAGTCACATGGCAGCTTTATAAACAGAAGAAGTCCAATTAACCCCGTTACTGTTGCTAGCTGATTTGTTCCCATAGATCACTGTTCACTCTGGCAGAAGTCACCAAGCTTAAAAAATAAAATTCAAGTCATTCATAGCCAAAGCCAAATTGCCTTTACACACTCTAGAGCCTTTGAAGAACAGCACTGATTGAGGAGTCAACTGTCTTTAATCTGTGTAAAGTTTTAACATAAAGATAGTGGTATTGGGTTTGATGGTGGCGCAGATGTTCAGTCACTTGGAGAGCACAGATAATTCAGCTCCAGTTTGGGGTAGTCTCACCTCAGAAAAAGAGCTCTGTGTAAGCTCGAAAGCTTGTCTCTCTCACCAATGGGAGTTGGTTCAATAAAAGATATTACCTCATCAACCTTGCCTCTAAGTTTTTACATACTCATTCATTGTTGTGTGGACCACCTTCCTTCCCACTGGTAACCCAGTAATACCCTTGTGGTGATGTTTATATGGAATGGTTTATATGAAAAAGTAAGACTAGGAAAAAAGTTAATGCAAGGGGAAGGGGAGGAGGAGGGGAGAGTTAAATGTGATCTAGCACTTAGAAGCAAGGAGAACCAGAAGTAAAGGACCAGCCAGCTCCGTGGCCAAACAGCAGTGCCCTGCAGGCCTCAGTTTAGTAACCTCTTTACTAGTCAGAAATAAAGACCTAGTTGAACAGCTATAATCCTGACCATTTGTAAAGGAAAGGGGTGGGTCTTCAGATAGCTGTGTCCCAACAGGTTTATAACATTCTACATGAATGTTTATCTCTTTATCTTCTCAGTATTTAATCTCAATTGCTAAGCCATAGTGTGCGCTTTCACTAGAGACAGAACTATTTTCAGCAGGTAACATACAACATACTGTCTTAAGTACTCATCATTTAAGTGAGTCATGTAGTTATGTATTCAACATAATTCAGCATAATAACCTGACACCCTAAATGACAAAATGCCAGGGGGATTTGTTCTGCCAAACAACAAAATCATTTTCATATTGAAAAATCTTTTACCACTTCACAGGTCAATTTTTTTGCCCAAATGGGCAACCCAAGCAGACCAGGATGTTGGAATATTAGTGGCCATGAGGGGAAATACAATAAGTAATCATAACAACATATCCGGTTTTCAACAAACATTGAAAAAAAACAAAGCAAGAGCCCAAGATGGTTGTCATCACAACCTAGGTATAGTGTTACTAGTTGAACAACCATGTCACTGCCCCCCAATGACTTCCCACTTTTGGAACTCGCCCTCTGAAAAGGCTCATTATGTTAAGTGAGCTTAACTTCCATGCTAAATTTTCAGCTCAGATCCTGTGCTGTGGCTGCTTTATGCCAGGCTGTTTGGAGGAAGCAACTCTAAAGCCTGTGTTATTGGCCACAGGGAGGTCATCATGCTACAGGAAGACCATCTAGTTCAAAAAAGAAGCTTCTATGACATCTCCTCCCCATTCAGTTGATGTAAGGGGCATGACCATGGCTACCTTGATGCCCAGATGATTTCTGGCTATATTTTGTCCCTTGCAGAGTGTTTAAGTTGTGCCAGGACTTGCCAAGGCTGAGCCTCAGCAATTCTAGGCTTGGCAGTTCACAGCCCCGCCACCTTTGGGCTTGCTGCATTAGTAATGAAAGTAAATCATTGCTTGAGCCCCAGCACCTCTTTCATTACAAATTAAGCACTGCCTTTGTGGGTGTTGACAGTTTATGTAACTTAGAGCTGCCTGCAGCCTCGATGCAGGGGAACTAACATTGTACACAGCCAGTTCAGGAATGAGGAGTGCAAAAGTGACCTTGCACCATTTTGACCCTCCTTTCTGAGCTGCACAGGGTTCTCTTCAGCAGCAACAGAGGAACTAGCCCTTCATTTTTAGGACCTATTTCCCTTTTACATGTTGTGAAATTTCTCCACATGAAAAAAGTATTCTATTGTAACTCTTTATTAATTTAGTCTATCAGTCACATATATACTGCAGTAAAATGATCAGCCTTTTGCTACAGACTCGATTGTTCTCTGAAAAACAGCTGAGGAGAAGCAAGAAGATGAGCATACAACAAGGCTGATAGCAGCAATATTACGTAGATGTTTATTTCTTCCCCTCTAATAAGTAATGAAAAATGTAAATAATCAAAATGGCTTAACCAGACTTTCTGATCTGCTGGATCATTTGAAATGAAATGTGATAGGAGGACAGAAGATACGAGTAGGTGCTGTATTCTGATTTGACAGAGTTTTCTGAGCCAGTCAATGGTCCCATCTTGAACTGTTCTGGAAAGCAGTGCACTCCCTGGTGCGAAGTCAGACTCTGAAGTTCTGTCTTTTACAAGTAGCAATTTCATCAGTGAAATAACACTAGGACAGCTCTCTAAGCATCAGCATAAAGTAATTGTTGGCAACTATACAAATACAACAGAACTAGCTACATTTTTAACAACCTCCCATTTCTGATTCCAATAGATTTATTGTGCTCCACAAGTATTACATTGGGTGTATAGTACAGTATTAGGTATTGTGACAGGGTCAGGCCAGATGGCTACAAGAGAGTGGTCAGAGGTAGATACGTTAGCTCCAGGTTAAGCAGATCCCTTTTCCCTGGGTAAGATAACAGGGACTATTCCAGAGCACTCAGGAACTTTCTAGAACTAATTAAGGCAGGCAGGCTAAGTAGGACACCTGTAGCCAGTTAGGAAGTTACTAGAATTAATTAAGGCTAATCAGGACACCTGGTATAAAAAGGCTCTCACTCCAGTTAGTGAGGTGTATGTAAGGAGCTGGAAGTGAGAGGATGTGCTGCTGGAGGACTGAGGAGTACAAGAGTTAATAGACATCAGGAGTAAGGTCCTGTGGTGAGGACAAAGAAGGTGTTGGAAGGAGGCCATGGGGAAGTAGCCCAGAGAATTGTAGCTGTTGTGTAGCTGTTCCAGAAGGCATTCTAGGCAGCTGCAGTCCACAGGGCCCTGGGCTGGAACCTGGGGTAGAGGGCGGGCCCGGGTTCCCCCCAAAACCTCCCAACTCCTGATCCAACACAGGAAGATCTCTGAGGCCAGCAAAATCTGCCAATAAGCGCAGGACCCACCAAGGTAGAGGGGGAACTTTGTCACAGTATCCATACCTAGAAAGCATGTGTTTTCAATATCTTCTCAGAGTTGGACAACTTTGTCCATGGATTCCGCTCCCCAAAGTGCACTGTGTGTCAAACCTGTGGGCTTGTCTACCTGGAGCCTTAGTCTGCATTAGAGGGGTATAAATTTTAGAGTGCACTAGCATGTTGCGCACTAAATGGCCCATGTGGACCACCTCTGGCATGCACCAGAAGGCCCCATATGTGCATTAATATTGTCCTGTTTCAAACAATACTATATTAACACATGCTAGTGCACATTAGAATTTACACCCCTCTAGTGGGGAGTAATGCACCACGTAAACAAGGCCTTAATCATAGCCATAGCAGAGGAACTGGCTAGGGATTTAGCATCTTGAGCTTTTCAAGTCTGGTGCAGATCAACAGTGATAAAATATAACTGTTACCTGAAGAGTGTTCAGTAGCCTCTATGAAATGAATAGGTGTTCCCTGGGGTCAAGTGCCCACACTACTGAAAATGCCATCACAAGTGATAATTCCATTTGTCCCTTGTATTCTCACTGGAAAGGTCACAGAAATGAAACTGTATTCCCTCCTTTAGAAATGGTCTCGCCATACCAGCATCTAAACATTAGCTTAGCTCTGTTGGGAAGCTTGTATTGTTCATACATATGCAGTACCTGCTGTATGGCTATTCAGATAACTTTAGCCTCAAAGCCTATGACGGTTGGAATTCTGGACCATTCGTGAGCATTAAAAAAATGGCATATTAAAAAAATTAAGAACATAAACTCATGCTTCAACAAGAACCTCTTTATCTAAAGTCACAGGCCTGGCTGACAAATCCCATCACCTTGATGTTTTAATGGTAAGTGAAGAATCAATGTCCATTCAGAAAATATGTAGATGATATCTGTGGCAGACTTTACAAAAGTTTGATGTTCTTCCCTTACCTTTAATCATCATTAAGTATTTATTACACTGAGTGCAAATTAAAATAGTATGTGACATTGTCATCCTACTTAGAGAGATTTCTGACATTTGGAAGCATTTTTTAAAAGATCTTCAAGAATATGCAACAGTTTATAGCAGAGGAATAAGTTTGCTATATGTTAATAAGGATTCCCTACTTCAGTCATAAAATCTGAAACTTAGAGCACTGTAAAATGTTCCTTAGCAACAAAGGCAGTCTCCATCTGCACAAACACAGAAATAATTTGGTTTCATAGCAAAACTAAGAGATTTCTCTCCACATCGCATTTTCCTCAGCTGGGGAGCAACACCGTACAGTGTAAGGCAGGACACCAGCCATACCAGAATTTGAGATCAAAGGTTGTCTCCTTATCTTCACCCTTTCTCCTTCCTATCCATAGAACAAGAAAGGTGTAACACTAATATTGCCAATCTCAGATGTTCTAAACCCGTAAGATTGACTTTAATTAAAAAAAACAGATCAAACCAACAAAAACAAACCATGATTTTAAAAAATAATAAATTAGGGGGGGTTATTTGCCTTCTGTTTTGTGAGTCTTTAATGGTCACATTTTCAAGATTTTCTCTGCAATCATGAGGGCTGGAAGATTCTCATGGAGAAGCCCCCAGGAATTGGGGCTTTAAGATAAATATATATCATAAAAAAGATGAATATTGGCAGCACTAACAGTTTGTGCCACTGTTCCCTGCAATCACACTTATTTATCTACAAGTCAGACATTGGTACTTGAAGCACTTCCATGACTAGAAACTCATACCAAAAGGAAATCCTTTGAAACAATTCAGAACACCTTACTTACAATGTCCTCCTTCTCCTGAATACTTACCTCATGCAGTAGACAGAGAGAAATCATGTATAAAAGCAATCCTAAACCCAAAACTAACACACTTAATTGTGCAGATTTCAGGTTCTTTCAAATACAGGTCAGTCTATTCCCACCTGAAACCACATAAAAACTCTATTACATACCCACCAAATTTGAACAAGGGGCCTTGACACAAGAAGAAAACCATACATGGCTTCATACTCCGGCCTGCAAGCAAACATCACCTATTCTGTGCTCTGCCTGTCAGGGAAAGAGTCACCCTTTTTCTGGGGATGTTCCATTTATTATGACAGAATTAAAATAATCACAAAACCCCATCAAGGATAACTTTATCTAGGGTTTCTCCCTCACAAACTTACAATTGCATTGAGCAAATATGAGCTAAAAATACCACAAAACAAAATGGAAAATATTTTCCCCAACTATTTAGGCAAGAAAACTTTTTAATGTGTTTTTGATCCCCCAATCCTTGTGGGAAAAGCCAACAGAGGATAACTATAATTGCAGACACAACATTTATTATATTTCTCTTTTGTTATTTGAATGATCTGTAAATTTTTAAAGCAAAGAAAATAATTTAAATTTTTCCACTCAGAGATATTTGTATATTTTTGATTTGGAAAAGGTCCTTCTAGGGTGCAATACTTCCTGCAGAATATGCTGGAAATGAAATTAATATTGGAATCTTTTGAGGAAATAAATAAATAAGGTTCACTGAAATAAAGAGGTTATATTTTCTGCAGCATAATATCCTAGAAACAAAGTTCAAGGTTCTACTCCTATATCTATCTATCTGTATATCTATATATATGAAGACAGACATCTAGCCAGAATGCAATTGCCATCCCACATACAGCTAACCATTGTAAAATGAAGATCCTTCTTGGAATTACCACATAGTATATCACTATAATTACAGAACTTTGATCCAGAGGCACAAATCCTACAAGGAAAAAGAGCTAATGTTATCTATCTTCTGGTGATACAAATCACTACAATGAGGAATGTCAGGACCATATTTTCATAAATGTAAGAAACCTAACCTTAGGGGACAGAGTATAGTGCTAAAATCTTAGACATTGCCTGAAGGCAAACAGTTGTACAAATGCAAATTTGTATTGTTGCATTGATGGAAATCTAGCACTGGGAGCAGATATTCATTATTATAATTAGGTTTGAAATCTGCCTGAAGGCAATTTCTAGTTGCTCTGGTCCAGGTCCATACAATTTGTCACTCTCCCTCTGTTCTCTTTTAGCACTACTCCAAGCAGTACTATTTATCTTTTTTGTAAATAGTTGAGTGATTTAATAGCAGTGAACAAACCTGAAAGCTTATTAAAATATGTATCAGAAGGAGAGGGGGTGAAAGAAGATTCCTTGAAGGAAACAGAAATATTTTGCCTTGAAACCAGAAGCAAAGATAGGAATAAGCTGTGTGAACAGAGCAAGTGAGCCAAGAAAAACACCTGAAAAAGTTACATTGTTTAACTGAAAGTGGTTTTGTGATGGCTCTCTGAGTACCCAGGGCTCTGAGTCACCTTGTTAACCCCCTGCCATCAGTGTGAGACATTCTTGCTTGTGCTTAGTTGAGTGTCAGCTCCCTAACACCACCAGCCTGTTAGTCCAGAGGAGAGAGCTTGAGTGGCTCTGTCAGCCTCTTCCTTTGCAAGTTAACAATAGGTGCACTCCAAGTCCCTTTGAAGCATTCTCTTGAGGTATTCAGCCTCCGACCCTCGCATTCACAGAAATATCAGGCCAGTTGGCCCCAAAGGACCAGATTGTACGATTCAGCTCAGGACCAGCACTTTGCTTAACATGCACCACTGAGATATATTCTTGTTTTCCCTATGAATAAGGATACATCAAAAGTTAGAGATTCATGAGATAGTGAGTAAGGATATGGGGAAACAAATGGTTACATATCAATAAAAACCATAACATGCTTTCCAGAGATTAAACGTAACTATCAGATTAGCTCCTGTCTAAAAAAATTTATCTCACCCAAAGTCTTTTTTCAGTGTTTTTAACCAAGGTTGGCTGAGAGACCATCTTCATGAATGTAAACCCACTGCCAATGTATTTACATTTGGTTCAGAGTGAGGGGGAGTCTTCTTGGCCTCCCACATATAGACCCAAAGTTCATTGTCAATACTCAGACAGGATAATCACCCATAGTTTGTTTTTCTTGTTGACTTCACATTTCGTTATTAATATTAGACTTTGTGTGTAAATAGGTATTCACTGTGTTAGCTTCCAATGATTAATTTACATTTCAACAGAGAGAAACATTTCTTACCTCTGGTTTGGAGGAAAGCCTGTTTTTCACCTCTGCTGGTGACTAATGCCTTGATATAGACTTTAACAACATTTTTAGTATACATACACATAACTTCTTTCATAATATTGTTGTGAAATATACATATAGTTACTAAGGACCAGTATGACCTGGCTCTCATTTAATATCTTATATATTTTTCTTTAGTAAGTCAGAATGTACATATCAGAATCAAGATATTCTCGTAACTCCCTTGCCAGTTGCCATTAAGGAGTACTTGGGTCACAGGTTTTAAACTGATTTAGTTAAACCAGTGTAAAAGTGCTGTGTGTACACTATTATTTTGGTTTAAAATCAGGCTTAGCTTTAATCAATTCCTAATTCACTTAAACTAAATTCAAATAAGTCTGCTTTAAAACAAATTGAGAGTGTCCATGAAGCTTTTTCCACTGGCTTAACTGAATCAGTTTAAAAATCTCACTTTAACTTAAACTGGTGCAACTTTTTTGCATATAAAAGTCTTATTTCAAGAGATCCCACCCTTGAGATCCAAACAGGCTTTGACATGAGTCTGGAGGGTAGGAGGAAATGCATATTATACCTATTTTTCATGTTACAAGATGCAAAGTAATGTATTTATAATATAGTGCATCACGTTCTTAGTCATTCTCATGAAATTTCTATGGATCCAGGTACTGCCAACAAGTTAAATAGGAACATAAATCTGTAACATTAACTTCATCATCTGAAAACAATATTAGGACTCTGCTGGCAGCACAGTTTCCTTGCTGGGAAAATTCTTCCTCAAGGGGAAATGTGGTTACAGCTTCTAAGGACTGAAAATTCCATTAAATGTAATATGACCCTTGAATGCTAAAGCTACAATGCCATGAGTTTGGAAAGTATCATAGCAGCAGTGTATATCCCTTTAATACACAATCCCATTTGGCCCTATGCTTATTCAATTTTTATAAACATCATGAACTTTAATATTGGTAACCTTCCAAGTGTGCTTACACAAGAACAATTTTATCTTGTAGCTAACAAAATAAAACCCCACCAAAATAAATTATATATCCCAAATTTCACAGTTACTGAAATAAGAAGTAGGAGTTGAGGTCGATATCCCAGAAATGCATTATGCATATGATTGTGTGATTTCTCCAAACTCAACTGAACTATGTTAATGAAAAAAACAAGCAGTTGCTGTAACCCTTGACTTGGTCTATTTTAATGAGTATTGACAGGCTTCTTTATTTTTATGTGGAAGGCAATAATTGTACTCCATCCGCTCCCAGTTAAATGGAACTAATTCAATTGTTAGATTACAAATGCAAAACACTAAGCTATAAATACATTGGGTTGAAATGGACCCTGGGCAAATTTCCTCCCCAATAGCTAATAAGAGCTAATAGAATCAATTTGAAGCGAAGTTAAATCCAATATATAAACTAGTGCATGACATGGTATAAACACTACACTGAAAATTAATGTACCTTTATATGTTGGTAATGTGTGGTATTACAATTAATATGATGAGTTATGCTGATTTCATACTTAAAGGTGAAAAAACTATCCAGCACAATCAACCTGATCTTGTGAGGTGCTGAGAACCCTTAACTCTCTTTGAAGTCAATGGATGTTTAAAGCAGAACACCTTACAGAATCAGGTCCTGTAATAGCATTGGCCTTGATACTTGCCACAGATCATCAGCAATATCGACCCATTAAAATACCATATGGTACATGAAACAAGTGTGTAAAGTACCCACTGTTGCAATTATAGCCTTGACATTTAACATATTTCTTACTCGTCCCCCCAAAAAAAAATAAAAGGTGAATTTCCAAATGTGCTGCTGCAAATTTTGCAGCCTTCTAACAGCTAGAGAGACAGACAAAGCCCTGCACAAATAGCTCCTTGGTAAACTAAATTGAGAGAGCTGAACCAAACCACTAGAGCATCATAGATTTCGACTAGGGAGCATTGCAATAAAATACTAAGTAGCACAGAGAATGTCCTGATAATGAGAATATAGTGTTCAACAGAAGATGAGAAAGACTGATGGAAATAAGAACAAAACCTAAGGAAGGAAATACAAAACATAAATCCGCCCTTCCATCTCTAACGTGCTATAATTCACATATTCACCTAAAGACTTTATCTGTAGAAAAAGGCCTTGAACAATACAGTCATCTTGTCCATTTCCCTCTGTCAATGCAAAGTATTGCCTAGGCCTAGCAGAGGCAGGATCACTGAGAGCACCGAAGAGACCTTGCTCTCAGTTCAAAGTGCCTAGTCCCAACACAGCCTGCAGCAGCCCAGAGATGCAATTGCAGAGGAAGTCCTGCTCAGTCTCAGGCTGGAGCATGCCCAGTGTGAATGGTATCTTCCAGGAATTTAGCTGCTAAAATCTAAGTCCCTACTGAGCATGTGAGAACTTCAATTTTCAAAAGCTTAATACTTTACCAAATTTGAGTGGATTTTCAAAACAGGGAAAGGCATATCTCTGACACAAAAAACAACCCCTAGCCAAATTTCAAGTCTGTTTTCCAAGAGCTCTTCAAAAAAATAAAATAAAATAAATAAAAAGGACACCTGCATACTTTTTTAACATGGACAAAACAACATATATTTCCCTAATTTTATTCTCAGAAATGGCTGAACCATTTTGGCTGAAATTTTTTTTTAAAAAAGGCCTAATACAGACATGGAAAATTTCAGCCTGAACAGTTAAAGTTTGGTAAATTTATAAGCAACAGAAAACATGGTCTTATAATGGGAAGTGTCAGACATCTGTAATAATATATGGTGTTACCAGCCCTGCCAATAATATTTTTCCCTTTTCTACCAGAGAATCACAAATATTTAATAATTTGTTTGGCATAAATATATAACAAAGATATTAATGTAGCACCTCATTTTAAAATATCCATGATTGTTTTCAAGACAATACATGTAGGCTGTAATTTTTGAAATACAGATAAGAACCTACATATGTTTAGTGTACCATTCTTATTCCTCCTGACTTTCTAGAAGCAAATATTCATTTTTTCCATGAAATTGAGCCAAGACATTTTCAAGAAGTTTATTTTAGCTGGATTTAAATATTTTATATATTTTAGTTCTGTGATTCATATAAATGCTGAAAGGATAGATGATGCATGAAATATGAAGATGCAAAATGAGGACTTGTAATAAAAAGCTCCCATTTTATTTACCATTTTTCTGGTTCTTTATTAAAATCCCCCCAAATTTAAAGGATTTGAGTTTTTAAAACAACCCTATTTCTTGTGTGAGTGTGAACACAAGTCAATTGAATTCCATTATGTAAATATGTTACTGATTTAAAATGGTGATGATAAATGCTCATTAAGGGATTCCTTAGAATATGTTTTATTGATCAGACAGATAATAACTGTTACATTATGGTTTACAATATGAAAGCCTACTTAAGCCAAGAGACATGCTGGAATCCTCTCAAATTAAGCTGGAGGCCTCCTCTCCCTACCTCTGTCTGCTCCATCGCCATCACCGCACCCCACCCAACATCACTGTAAATGGAGTTTCACTTAGAAGATTGGCTGGCAACAAACCACCTCCTTTTAACCTTAAGAATAGTGTCATGGCTTTCCTTCACTCCTGGTGTTTGGGATAATGTCCGTAGTGGTGTTCATATGTGAGGGGGGGATGGGACAGGGCAATGGTAGTGCAGCCCAGGAAGGCTTTATTCTCAGTAAGAGAGCAGATATAGAAATAGTGGAAGTCAGGGATTCTCCCTACAGTCTATTCCCCCACCTCATCCATAACCTGAAAGAAGAGGAAAGGACAACCAATGGAATATAAGGCTGCATTCTAAAAAGATAAGGCTTACCATGTGGTTTCATTACAGTAAATACTAACTGAAATATGTTGAAGCTACATTGGAGGAGATTTCTGCTTCACTTCCCTATAGCTCTAGTACTAGAAACCTACATAAAGCCTAAGTAATCAAGATGCTGAGTCCTTTGCAGGAGTTTAGAAAGAAAAATGTCACCATTGTGCTGTTTTGACAAAGATTAAAATTACGATCTATTATTTCATGTTCTCAGGAATTTCCTCCTCAATCTGCGATCTAGCAGCAGTCAGTTTGCAACCAGCCAGTCAGCCCAGAGTAAGATGGGGGGAGGTGTGCCTTTCTGCTTTAGGGAGCAGCTTGTGGGTTATTATTCTGAATTCTAAGAAATAAAGTAGAGTAACATTACAACCTTCTAAAAATTCTGTTTTATCTTCTCCTCGGTGTATATGCTGTGACCATAACACCAACAACCAAGGAGCATGCTCCTATTCCAACCTATGGATAATTTTTGAAATACAGATAAGAACCTACGTATTTTTAGTGTACCATTCCTATACAGATGGGAACATGAGTTGCTGTTCCTCCATGAACCCTCCACTTAATCCATATAATCATGGCCCCCAAGACCCCCAGTGGGGCTTTGCTGGGCACAGGGCTCTGCAGTGGTGGATCCAGTTGCAGGATGGGGACCTTAGTAACAAGAAGTTTGTTTCTGTAAGTCACCTACACAGTACTTCCTATAACATTTTGGACTCATGTGTGCATGAGCGGCACCCCCTGTCCTGCCCCTTCTGCCCAAGCCGCCCCTTCAAAAGACACTATAGCCTTCAAAGACATAATTGTGAACAAGGACTCACTGCAGTGCCACTTTGTGCTATAAAATAGTATTGGAGAAAGCATACATGTAGTTTCAGAATTGTACAAAATCAGTACATCTGGAAGAATTAGGATGGAAGCTAAAACTTACATATTGAATTGTATGAAATGGCGAGTGTATTGATAATCTGAAAAAAAAATGAACAGAATCAGTGTCAACTCCTGCTGTCTTAAACTAGCTTTGCCTACAAGTTTGGTTATGCATGTTAACATAATTCAGTGCTGTGCATTCTGTCCTGTCCTCGCCTCCCTTCTGAAGTTATTGCCATGTGTTCTGCTTCCCAATGATTGCCTTAATAGCTTTCTGAAAAAATAGTTCTTATTGTATGATGAAAAAGTCACCTCCTCTCTCCTGTTTACTTGTACCCCTTGGTTTACATGTTATTCAGCATTATCTTGTCTCTTGCCTAGGTGTGAGAGAGGAACTATCTTGGGCTTTGCACAGAAAAGAAATGGTGCTCCTTTCCCTACAAAATGTTTACCTATTTCAAGGACTTTCATACAATAAACAACGTCTCCCTTTTACTGGATAGCTCTGGAATAGAATTATATGCACATCAGTTTTGATTTAAAATAAAATAAATTAGCCTGTCTTATATATGAGAAAAACTGTATCAGCTCTGCAAAAATGTGTCCCATAAAAATGTGTTTGGCATTTCTGTAGCCATGCACCGGTATCTGGAATGAAATCAGGAACAAAAATAGTGCCTATGTACAGTAGCCACTTTTCAAGTTAAAAAAGTAATATTTAAGGCCATTTTGTCTTTCTTAAAATCAGTATGGAATATTAAGGATTAATTATTAGTTAAAAGTCTTATTGATTTCAAATTATTTTTATGTTATACCACTATAAAAATGCATGTAAAATTTGTAAGAGATTAAAAATGTCATATAGGTGCTGTTAGTTAGCCAGTTTCTGTAATTCCCTTTAATCTCAACATCCAAAACAATTAAGTGAAAGGGTATGAAGCCCAATCTAAACACACTAGTTTATTAATGTGGAATGTAATAAATTCTCACAGCCACTTAAAAATTACTAGCCAATAGAACATGACTTCTCTTTAGTTCAGATACTCAACTGTGCTATGGCTTACTTTTACTTTGCACTATTAGGGATGCTTTGCATCCTACCTGGCTAATTGGCCATGGCAGGATCACCCTGGTATATATAGATCGTAGAAAGTATGCTGCCAAACCCCTCCTGTTGGTAGCTGGTGTCACTGAAGGAGAGGTCTTGGGATCCAACGATCCTCAGATGCCATAATAGCTCTCTGGGGATACTGGCATCCAGTACAAATTAGAGCAGTGGTTCTCAACCAGTGGTACATGTACCCCTGGGGTACACAGAGGTCTTCCAAGGGATACATCAACTCATCTAGACATTTGCCTAGTTTTACAACAGGCTACATAAAAAGCTCTAATGAAGTCAGTATAAACTAAAATGCCATATAAACAATGACTCCATATACTATACAGTGAAATGTAAGAATCATAGAATATCAGGGTTGGAACAGACCTCAGGAGGTTCATCTAGTCCAACTCCCTGCTCAAAGCAGGACCAATTCCCAACTAAATCATCCCAGCCAGGGCTTTGTCAAGCCTGACCTTAAAAATCTCTAAGGAAGGAGATTCTACCACCTCCCTAGGTAACCCATTCCAGTGCTTCACCACCCTCCTAGTGAAAAAGTTTTTTCCCAACATCCAGCATAAATCTTCCCCACTGCAACTTGAGACCACATTATTCCTTGTTCTGTCATCTGGTACCACTGAGAACAGTCTAGATCCATCCTCTTTGGAACCCTCTTTCAGGTAGTTGAAAGCAGCTATCAAATCCTCCCTCATTCTTCTCTTCTGCAGACTAAACAATCTCAGTTCCCTCAGCCTCTCCTCATAAGTCATGTGCTCCAGCCCCCTAATCATTTTTGTTGCCCTCCGCTGGACTCTTTCCAATTTTTCCTCAAATGTACAAATATTTATATTCCAATGAGAAAGTAAGCACTTATTCAGTAATAGTGTGCTGTGACATTTGTATGTCAGACAAGTAGTTGTTAAGTGAGGTGTAATTTGGGGGTACGCAAGAAAAATCAGACTCCTGAAAGGGGTACACTAGTCTGGAAAGATTGAGAGCCACTGAATTAGAGCACCTGTGAGGCTCCTCTCACTAACACTGGTAAAACCCAACTGGTGCAAATCCAGCTGGGATACAGGGATTTAAGCCACCTTTGTCCTCCCTGGATCCTAGGCTGGCTATTCATTGGTCTGATCTCCCAGTGTCAGTTAGAGAAGTCCCGAAGCTGTTCTATAGCCCCAAGGAGCATACCAAGTTCTGCATCAGCTTATGAAGATAAGGGTGCCCCAATCACTCAGTATGATTTTTTAAAATGTATTAGTCCGCTCCACCATACATGCTGGACATAGAGGTACTGGGGGTGCTATGGCTTGAAGTGGTTTCCATCATAGACTGGGTTTATCATTTGGTTCAATGGCTCTCAGCACTCACATTATACAAATTGTTCCAGCACCCCTGCTCTCCGCTATGGGAAGAGAAACTAAAAAAACAACAACAGTTAGCATAAATAATATCACAAAAGACCATAGCCCCTAAAAGATTTAGCAGCCAACTCTGACTTTGGATACCCTTTCCAGATTTGTCCAAGCTAACTTGAACTTCTCTTGAGGTTTTTGTTTTATCCTGCTACCTTTGCCTCAGGTGATTATCCATTTACTAATTTACTGTGGTTAGAGTGATGCTAATCTGGTTCTCTTAAAAGGCATTCACATTTTCACAGGGTATTATGGCAGCTTGGGATTGCAGAGCCATTGGGAAGCATCACACCCTCCTTTCCCTCAACTATGCCAATTTCCATGTGGCGGATGGCATGCAAGTCACTATGCTGATGCTAAATCACTCCAGACTCTACCTGTACTGTTATGATCCCCCCCATTACTAGTTAAGACACCTTTAGGACTACTTTGGACCCAGGCTGCAAAGTAGCTTAAGTGAAATTGAAGACCAGGACCAAAATGAAATTTCTTACCATTGTACAGACCCTTGCCCTAAGAGTGCTCAGTGCAACTCAGGGCTGTCCAGACTGCAGTTAGACACCTGCAGATGGCCTGTGCAAGTTGACTCAAACTTGTAGAGCTCCGGCTAAGGGGTTCTGGGACCCTCCCACTAGCAAGGTCCTAGAGCCCGGGCTCTAACCCCATCCCAAACTTCTACACCACTACAGTTAAATAGCCCCTTAGTCCAAGCCCTGCGAGCACAGCCAGCCATAAGTTTTTAACTGCAGTGTAAACATACCTCAGGATGCAGCTGAAGAACGGGGCCTGTTTATCAAGACATTACATCATCTCATTTTCAGTTCCAAAGCAGAATTCAGTTATTTGCATTTATATATCTGCTACCACCAGCAGCAATTTTTTTTTTTATTTACAAGTGTGGTCAGACTTCTTCCATACTTTCATTAAATTCAAAAGTTTAGAGTGAATGTAATGGTTATATGCAACATTATTTCAAGTGTGACAATAAACCATTATTACTTTTCTGACTGATGTAACTTGAGATGCAGCTGCCATTGACTGGACAGTTAGGATGTCATAAAAGATGATTAATTTGGGAAAGAACACTCCTGTCTGTATTTTTAAACTGTATAATGAGCTGTAATGCTAAATCATTTTGATGAAAAATTTGGAAGAAGGTCATCAGAATGTTCAGGAGAAATTTGGGCCTTGAAAGTTTGATAAGTTAGACAAAAGTTTCCCCACAATCAAAAGTTTGGGGTCTACCATCTTACAATGGGTAAGAGAATGAAGTGACAAATACTGTTAATAGTTGTGAATAGTGCTGTTAAGTGCTGGTGATGTTCCATCCCAGCTGTGCCTACAGGCTGCATTTCAGTGGAGGGTGATGTGATGCCTTTATGTGACATATGCAGCCTTCTGTGATGCTTCTGGATGAAAGGTGTTGTATCAAAGTATTATTGATGTTACTAATGAAAATTATATATCATTCCCCGTGCAGTAGCATGAGTTCCCTTTGGCGTCCCCATCCCATTCATTAAAAGGAATTTTACAGGTATTTCTCTAAATGTTTAATATCTCAGACTGTCACCCCACTATTGCAGTCCTGCCCCTCAACTGCATGTCAAAAAGTTGGGTAAAGTATTCAGTCACACTAGTTGGGTCCAATGCCACATGACATTTAGAACTGAATGTCATCCACATACTGGAGACCATGCTCCCCTGCAATCTCACTCTTTCTCCCAACAGCCTCCCATACATAAACAGGAACAGAACTCTGTGGCACTCAACCATTCACTACTTTCTATCACCCAAAACTACCCAGTGGACCATGCCAACAAGAAAGGAATGGAGCCACCCAAGAGCGACACACCCATCCTTGCAAGAGTGTGCAGCCGTATCAAGCCTATAGTCAACTCATGAGCAAGCAGCAAAAGCAGCTGATATATCTTAAAGACTCATCATTTATACTTGACGATTGTCTATTACCCACCAAAGATAATTGACAAATGAATCCAGTGCATTTCCCTCACCATACTAGTGCTTAAAACTGTACCAACACAGTCAAGGTAAGACTTCAATTATTATTAAAGTCACTTCAATATAAATTTTATCAGATACAAGACTGAAGAATAGATTAATTGGGAAGATTACCAACATCAAGACATAGCTTCTTGAGTTAACAATCACTTTCTTAAGAGAATTCAGCATCCTGCCCTTTACATTTAATCTGCAATGATTTCCAGATGCATTTTAATTGATTGAATGCCTATTAAAATTCTATTTTGGAAAATAAAACACCATGACATATAATAGATAAATGACTAGTCATCTATCACTGCTAGAAAATCACATTTATCATGAATTATTTAAAACTGAAATAGCTCTTCACAGAAGACTTGAATATCTTAAAACCAGCTAAGGAGAAAGCTGAGTGGGAAGAAGGAATTGTTCAAATGGAGGTTTCATGAACAAATAGAAATTACAGTTCAGAAGTCTGTTAATTATTTTTTTAATAAATGGCAGACATAGTCCGATATTTACAACCTACCTTGAATGTTCAACTGAGGATATTAAAAGCCAATTCATATAGTAATATTTTCAATTAAGTCCCAATAACTAAATCATAAACAGGACATTCTTCATGACTTTGAATGAAACTTCCAGTAAATTCAGCCTTGGCCATTTTGTAGAGGTACCTAAGGTTGCTTTCCTTTATTTAAAAAAGAAAAAAAAATAACTAACTAAGCTTAGCAATTATGAAAAGTACCAGCTTGCTGAAGGACCTGGAAAAAAATTAAGTTCGTCAAAATACAATAAATCCAAAGCTAAGGACATTTGCAGAACAGGCTTCCCCACCACTCCCTTCCACATGTGGGGGTCAGAAGGTAAAGTCTTTGGAATAGATTCTCATCTGCCGTAAATTGTCATAGCTCCATTAACTTCAGTTGAACTATGAAAACTTATACCAGGTGAGGATCTGCCCCTTTATATCTGTTCAACTCATTGGCCTTTCTGTTGAGACTGCTTGCAACAAAGGTGTCATTTATGGTAGTGGTAATTTTTATGATGTCGACTATGAACTGGACTTGAAATAGCTGGTTCATTTTATATAACGTAAGCTACACAACAACCGACAGATGGTAATGACTTTCACTCCCTGATGACAGGAATCAAGCACTCAGAGTAATGTCTGGAGCCAGGTATTGAGAGAGCAGGTGTTTTGCAAACTTACAGCACAGATCTGCCAGTGAAACTCATTCCAGACTGGCAGCACAACTGATTAGTGAATTGACTGATTGATGTGGAACCCTATCCACTAGTGACTAGAATAAGACTATCAAACTCATTTCTTCCCATGAGCCAAAGAGGATTTGAACCCATATCTGAAGATTGAAGAGACTAGCTCATAATTTAACCTGAAATAATCAATAAAAGATGAAAAATAATAGCTGCTCAGGGCTATATCCTTCAATTAGATGTGCATGGGCACTGGGGTGTATCCAATTGCAGGATATATCTTTAAAATTCTACATATTTTTTGCCTTTTTCATGCACAAAACCTACAGGAAATGTTACCTTTCAGCCATAGAATTTCCCTTAATGACATCCCTGATCTTCTTACAGATATGCAGTAGAGATATGCAAACCAAGTAATTATGATTTTATCACTATTATCCATTATACCGTTTGGGAAGATCTAAACTCTCACATTAAAGTTTTTCACATTAAACATGCCAAAATATTAAAAAATAATGATAGCTGAACATTTCCTCAGGGACTGATAAAAAGGTGTCAAGATGGATTGTAGCCTGCCTTTCTGCTGCTGACTCATTCATTCTGTTTGATCTTGCTGAATTAAAATGGCATTTTTCCCCTCTAATAGGAAATGGATATTTCTTTATTTAAAAAAATACCTGTGTGTGTCTTCTTTAAATCATTTTAATGGACATTCAGCACCTGCACAATAATCTTAAGAGCACCAGAAGAGGAGCCTGGAATTCTGAAGATAACAATTGTATAGTAACAAGCATTTTACGTTTAGAGATACTTGCATTGCTGACATTATTCAGTTTTTAAAATTCCACTGTTATATGAGTTACAAATGAAAAATTGAAGATATTTTAGGATTTATTGTTAAAAGTAATGGAGTTATTTATGAAAATAAATATTTTGTGTGTCTGTTCATTTCTGATTATTGCAGAACAAAGCAAAGCAACAATAATAAAAAAGAACTGAGACTGCTGGACTTTGTAAGATGCAGATAATAAAGATCTGGTTTTTTTTACGCAAGTTAGGTGTACAATTTTGTGTGTAATTTGCACATCCTAGCAGGACAGGCTCCAGGGGTTTTGCTGCCCCAAGCAGCCCTTTCTTTCTTTTTTTTAATAGCTACCAATGTGCAAAACACAGTAGGAAGCTATATATCAGAGAACATGAAACAATGGGTGTTACCATACACACTCTAAGGAGAGTGATCAGTTAAGGTGAGCTATTACCAGCAGGAGAGAAAAAAAACTTTTTATAGTGCTAATCAAAATGGCCCATTTCCAGCAGTTGACAAGAAGTTGTGAGGAACAGTGTGTGGTGGTGTGGGGGGAATAAACATGGAATCTTCCCACAAGATATTCAGAGGAATGTCTGAACCAGCAAGAAGGGCCAGGAGAAATAGGAGACACAGGACATGGAGATTAGACGGGAGAAGGAAGTTGAAAAAAACTCAAAGAAGTAAGAGAAAACCAAAAGACCCTTTAAGGTGTGCAATCCAAGTGTATACGTGAGAGAGCATCAGTGTGAGATGTCAGATCACACCAAGCAGCCCCAGGATGCTGACAAAGTGGGTATTCACCCACTAAAGCTCATGCTTCAAAACGTCTGTTAGTCTATAAGGTGCCACAGGATTCTTTGCTGCTTTTACAGATCACACCAAGCAGCCCCAGGATGCTGACAAAGTGGGTATTCACCCACTAAAGCTCATGCTTCAAAACGTCTGTTAGTCTATAAGGTGCCACAGGATTCTTTGCTGCTTTTACAGATCACACCAAGCAGCCCCAGGATGCTGATGGAGAGATTTGTTATGCTAAGACGAGTGTTCTCAGTTACATACATTTTCTAAACATAGATCAATTAATGTATGTGTTAGGTACCAACAGATAGGGAGAGAAATTAACATTACTGATGAAGGAAGCTTAAAAATGTTTCGTGGTTGGGTTCATATCAGTTCCAACATTTTTATACTTCTCCATTCTATATATGAACTATCCAAAGCTCTTATAAAATCTTCTCCACTCTGGTCAGAAATGCAGCAAAAGCACGTCTCATTGGGTTTTGTTTGTTTGTTTTTTTTTTTTAAGTGCTTTTTGTTTCTAGCATCAGAACCAGCAAATGTAAGGAATTCAGAAAATCAACACACTCTGACATACATACGTACACATAACCCACACACAATTTTTTGAAGCTGGGGGAAAAACCTTTCAAATTAGGTGCCATTTTGAAGTGAAGGTATAGGTGAATTCTTATTTTATCGGAACTATTTTCCCCAACTCTAGTAAGTAGTACTAGGACAGATTGAGAGGAAACATGCAATAGAAGTTGTAAACAAGGGACTGGGATTCACATGACCACAGCTATCTGCCTACTTCTGCCATAGATTTGCTTTGTGACCTTTGGAAACTGACATCCTCAGTTTCTTCATCTGTAAAAGAAGGATAATGATGCTTGACAATGATACAGGAATTACTGTGTTAAATTACTAGCCTGTATTATGCAGGAGGTCAGACTAGATTATCATAATGGTCCCTTCTGGCATTAAAATCTATTAGTCTTCCCTACTTTATAGGGATGGCATGAGGCTTAATTCATTAGTGTTATGAAGAACATTTTAAGATCCTTGGATGAAAGATATTTATACAATATAGGATGAGTAACAATAATCTTATATACACAGACATTTGCAAATAGTGGATAAGATCACCTAATGAATATCGGGGGTTTTCAGCTGAGTTATTGTGGCATAAAGCTCCAGTATTAAAGATATACTGTATATCTGTTTCTGCAACTGGCACAGCCAAATGGTTAACAGACAGATTCAAAGCCATAAAATCAGAATGGACCTTTATCATCATCTAAATCATAAGTTCTCTGGGGGAAGAGAGACAAATGAAACTCTGGCAAAGCAGCGGATATGGCTGAAAGTAAGACAAGCTCCCTGGAAAGAGACAGTTGTAACAAGAGGCCATAGAAGTAGAAGCAAAAGGTCAGACCTAAGATGTACCGGTACAAAGAAAAAAATTGTGTCCTGACAACAAAGAGAAGAAGACAGAGGGCACAGACCACAGGGGAGAATGGAGCCTCTAAAGGATCAGGACACAGTACACTACAGAACTGTCTTTCTACAATGACACAAAGTGGAGTTGGTTTTATTTCATGATATTTTTAAATTAATGTATGGCACCTGAAACGCTTCAGTAGAAATTGCAGGGAGACACCTAATGAAATTATTGTTTTTTGCTAATAAAATAAAACAATCACCCACACAAATATATCCATGTAGATATTAAAAGCTCAGATTTAGACAATTCCTTAAGCACTACAGAACCTACAAATTTCAATTCATTATTTTGGAGAATGTAGTTCTGCAAAGTATAATAGAAAAAAAACTAGTGCAATAAGAATTCATTGTAGCTAGAGCTAGGCAAAATATTTTACACATCAAGTGAATCAGCAAACATTTGTATAGTTTATTTGCTTTGTAAGTGTTCCACCTTCTCCCTCCTTAGATTTTCCCCGCCTCTTCCTTTCTTTCCCACCAGATTTCCTGCCTAGCTCCACAAACCTTACACTCAGTGAAATTTGAAATAAAAAGTGCATGGTTTCACTGAAGAGGTCAAAGTTCAGATTCATCTTGCTCCCTCATGTTATCTCCTTCTGAACCTTACCCTGATAATCAGCAGCACTCGCTAACACAAAAGAGAAGGGGACAGAGGTCACAGCACTGTCAGTAAAATGCATTCAAAGACAGATATTAGTAAAAAGTTTCATTTAAAACAACATTCTGTGCCTGTTGCATTTTCCTAGCTATACTTCCGGAGATTGGCGGCAGGAGAGAGGTACTGGTGTGTGTTATAGAAAAGGGTTCTTTTTTCCATGGCATGTTTTGTTGTATTTGTAGGAGAGAAAAATGAGTGAGTAGGTGGAATAAACTTTTTCTATATACAAAAGGACAAACAAAAGTATAGTCAGAGTTTCCCCCTTCAGCACCTTAAGCCACCATCACCACCAAAACACAGTCTCAGTGCCAGATTTTGCACGGCCTCTGCCAAATATTTAGTACACCAAAGAAAGGAGAGTTCAAGGAGCTTCCACAAAGAGGAGTGCTCACAAGTACAGTCTCTGTGAGCACTGAGTACAAGGACTACACAAGCATAGCACTGCTAGTGGTACAAGCCACCCCACAATCACTATGGATAGGCCTTCAAGTTGCAAGAGAGAAAATTCAAGTGCTAACACTGAAATCCTTGTACTTGTAAGAGAATCTCTTTTAGCCTCTCAAGAAAACGTAGCACTCTCAATTGTAGCACAATGTAATGAAGAGAAGACTGACCCCCACCGCCATGACCCAGGATGTGAGCAGTCATGCCTAGTGGTTGGAGCACGAGATGGTGTCAGGAAGCCAGTACCAGCTTCAAGGGATCAGAGCTGGAGTCAGGAACCAAAGTCAGGATGCCAGTAGGAAAACAGGGTTGGAGCAAGGCTAGGAGCAGGCCAGGCACAGGTGAGATCACAGCTGCAGGCATGTGTACTGAGCAGCCAGAGATCACTTCTTGCTGTTGGGCTTAAGAACAGGCTTGCTGACTTCCTCGGCCAACCAGGAGGTGTGGATAAGGCCCTTACCAAATTAACAGCCATGAAAAAGATGTCATGGATTGTGAAATCAGGTCTCTCCATGCATAGGTGCTGGAACAAGGAGTGCGAGGGGCACTGCAGCACCCCTTGGATTGAAGTGGTTTCCATTATATACAATGTTTATAGTTTGGTTCCATGGCTTTCAGGACCCCCACTATAAAAATTGTTCTACCGCCCATTTTCCCCCTGTGAAATCTAGGCTTTGTGTGCTTTCCCCTATGCTCAGATTTCACAGGGGAGACCATGGTTTCTCAAATTGGGGATCCTGACCCAAAAGGCAGTTTCGGGGGGGGGGTCACAAGGTTATTTTAGGGGGGCCATGGTATTGCCACCTTTACTTCTGCTCTGCCTTCAGAGCTGGATGGCTGGAGAGTGGTGGCTGTTAGCCAGGCACCCAGCTCTGAAGTCAGCGCCTCCCCGACAGCAGCCCAGAAGTAAGGGGGTAATAGAATAGCAAGTCACTCTTACTTCTGTGCTGATTAGGATTCCCAGGCCTCTGGTTTTCGACCAGAATGCCCAGTTGAAAGGGGACCCTGGTGGCTTGAGTCAGCAGTGCTGACCAGCCTGTTAAAAGTCCAGTCAGCAGTGCAGCAGGCCTAAGGCAGGCTTCCTGCCTGCCCTGGCTCCACACAGCTCCCAGAAATGGCCAGCATGTCCCTGCATCCCGTAGGCAGAGGAGCAATCAGGAAAGCTCTGCATACTGCCCCCGCCCCCAGTGCCAGCTCTTCAGCTCCCATTGGCCAAGAACAGTGGCCAATGGGAGCTGCAGGGGCAGTGCCTGCAGGCACAGGCAGTGTACAGAACCCCCTCGGCCCCTGCACCTAGGAGCCAGACATGCCAGCTGCTTCCATGAGCCATATGCAGCTAAGGCAGGCAGGCAGGCAGCCTCCGTTAGCCCCGCTGTGTCACCAAATGAAGGAGCCGACAGAAGTAAGCACTGCCTGGCTGGAGCCTGCCCCCCATCCCCCTGTCCCAGGTCAGAACTCCCTCCTGCATCCTAACTCCCTCCTAGAGCCCACACCTCAACCCCCTGCTCCAGCACTGAGCCCCCTCCCTCACACCAACCCCCTGTCCCAGCCCTCAGCCTCCGCCTGCACTCCAAACCCTTCATTCCCAGCCCCACCTCAGAGCCTGCACCCTCACCTGAAGCCTTCACCCCTTCCCACATCCCAACTCCCTGTCCCAGGCTGAAGCCCCCTGCCACACTCTGAACTCTTGGCCCCAGCCTTGAGCTCCTTTCTGCAGCCCAAATCCCTCATTCCCAGCCCCACCTTGGAGCCTGCACCCCAGCTGCAGCCCACACCCTGTCCTGCACCCCCAACTTCCTGCCCCAGCCCAGTGAAAGTGAGTGAGGGTGGGGGAGCGTGAACGATGGAGGGAGAATGGAGTGAGTTGAGGTGGGGCCTCAGAGAAGGGATGGGGTCAGGGCAGGGCCTTGGGGAAAAGGTGGAGCAGGGGTGTTTGGTTTTTTGCAATTAGAAAGTTGGCAACCCTAGCCCTGAAGCTTTCAGAGCTGGGTGGCCAGAGAGTGGCGACTGCTGCTGCTGGAGGGCCCAACTCTGCAGGCAGCAGCACAGAAGTAAGGGTGGCAATACCATACTATGCCACCCTTACTTCTGTGCTGCTGTTGGCAGCGGCTCTGCCTTCAGAGCTGGGGTCCCGACCAGCAGCTACTGCTCTCCAGCTGCCCAGCTCTGAAGACGGTGCCACTGCCGCCAGCAGCAGCAGCAGCGCAGAAGTAAGGGTAGCAGTACTGCAAACGCCCCCCATCCTTTATTGGGTCAGGACCCCTACAATTACAACACAATGAAATTTCAGATTTAAATAGCTGAAATCATGAAATTTGCACATCTACAATTCTTCATTCCTGATGCCCTCTACACTACAGAACTAAAATTCCACCCAAATGGAGTTTAATTAAGACTTACATTAAGCTTTAAACCAAAAAAGTTATTTTTTTTAAAACCACTGATGCTAAATAAAATATGAATGAATGCGACTTAAATTGGAAAACCATTCACTGTGTAATAGAAGCTCCAAATAGATTTATAGATGGAAAGTAAATGAGGTGGAAATGAAAGAGCAAATGCAATGGGAATGCTGTTCTTCATGTTCCACATTATGTGATTCCAGAGAGGTCCCTCCTCACCAGTTTTTTCTGTCCACTTAAGTCAGTACTTTGTATTAACAAAATACATTTCTACCTTGCATTTTGTTTCTTAACATTTCTAAGTATCTGAGAACATTAAATCCAGTTCCTTGTTAGGACAGGTAACAAAAATACTACATACTTCTTTGTCAAAAATAATAAAATATGGTGTTATACTGTTTGTAAGTTGGCTCAGACGTATTAATCCTCAAATACAGCAAGAGAAAAGGTTTTTTTAAAAAAAATACTAAATAACTTATGTCACATTATCGAGAACTTGAAGTGGAAGCATTAACATGAAAAATGGTCAAAATCCTGAAGAGAGTCAGTTTGGTTCTAACAAGATATTAAATTTGATATTGCTATTAAGTGAAATCATTTTCATTTTTAACAGTAGTGAGAAATCCAAAATGAGTTAACACAACGGAAACAGCTGATGTTCTCCTGCTTGTCAGTAAGTACTAAACTAGTCCGAGGTTCCAAATCCCACTAAGGTGAATGGGAAGCTTGGCATTGATTTCAATGGGTTTCAGATTAGGCGCTTCAAAAGTCACTGTGACTATATTCACATACTTAAGTCCTGAATCAGGGCCTTAACTGACAAATCTAAGGGTCAGATTCTGCAAACACCTACTACTGAGTGCCTTTCTAATGGAATGAGAAATGTTGGATGCTCACCTAATGCATCGTGACCGGGATAAAAGTGAGCCGTACTCCGTATCAGTAAGAACCCATCCTGGCCCATACCCAGCCCACATTAAAGCTCTGCCATGGCTTCTGTGCAGCTTTAATGTCCCCGCCCTTTTGCCTCCTCGTACCGGCAGGGCTGACAATGGGGGGGGGGGGTGGAGCAATGTTAAAGCGCTGTGGCGACAGCAGCTTTAAGGACAGTCCTTTGCTGCGGCAGAACTTTAAGGATCCTCAAAGGCAGCCCTGACAGTAGGGTCCATACCAGCAGAGCAGCCGATGGGGGGGCAAAAGGGGCAGACACATCAAAATGCTGTGGCGGTAGCGCTTTAAAGTCCCTGCCCTTTTGCCCCCCCTCCCTCGGCCACTGACAGGTGGCGCAGGGCAAAGGGAGCAGCTGCCCTGGGGTGGCGCTTTAAAAGGACCTAGGGCTCCGGATGCCACTGCCCCTACCGCAGCAGCAGTGTCCGGAGCTCCGGGCCCTTTAAATCAAGATGGGAGCCACAGGCAGCACGGTCCAAGGGCTGGCTGGGGGACGCTGACCCTCAGCCCCACCCCTTCCACCGAAGGCCCTGCCCCTTCCAGGGGCCAGAGCCACATCCCCCCCACCCCCATACCAGTAAGTGTCCTCAGTTATTTTCACCCCTGATCATGACTAATATTTAATTGGGACCTACAGATCCTCCATCTTCCCTACTTTTCTGCCCCCTACTCTCTCTCTCCCCACTCTACTGTTTTCTCCTTTAGTCAGTTTAAATGAAACTGTCTCTTTGACTTGACGTGTCTGTCACTACTATTGCCTTTCTCTTATAATGCAAATACTATTGTCTGACTAATGCACAAGTTCATTCCGAAACATGCTCCACTCCATCCTCTCTAAAGCCCTTTCTTATGCTGAAACAGATAATGTTTTCAGGTTGACATGGTTAAAATAAATGAGCTTTTCATTATTATTTATGAAGACACTTTTTTACCCTCCCATCCATTGTTTTATTAAATTAATGGCATTCACCGCCCAACTGTTATCATAAGTGTAGATGTTATTTCTCTAGCTCTGTCCACACATTTTCCTCCAAATTGCAACCATTGGCATGGACCTCCAATGAAGGTAAATGGGAAAAAAGTTACCATTGGATCATGTTTCTTCAAGGGAATTATATATTTTTGAATAAAATTATACAGATTACTCAAATTTCAACTTTCAGGCACTGTTTACATTGAAAACAACTACAAAATAATTGAAAAACCAGGTCACCAATGTAGGTGCTCAATTAAGGATTTAGGAGCATAATTTTCAGTGTCTATTTTTGAAACTCTTGATCAGAGCTCTTTCTATAGAGGCTTAGAAGTAAAATCTGGACATACAAGTCCAACTAGGTTTGTTGGGTTAATAATAGTGAACCAGCTGATGTGTGGTCAGTTGCACTTCCAAACAAATTTCTTATATCCATCCAGTTTTAAAGATGATCTCTGGAACATTAGTAGGTAGAACAACAACATAATATAAAATTCTGGAAATGACTGTCATACAAATAAACTCGATTCTACCTCTCTAACTAATAAGAAGATGGACCAGTTATGTAAATCATGGGCTGTTTGTTTTAGCAGCAAGATGTATTTCCAGTCAAATAATTTTGAACGTAGAACTACGAGAATAATTTATATTTTGTGTATGGCAGCAAACTGAAAAATCAGAACCAATATTCAGTTCAATTCCAAAAGTGTTTGGAATTTGTTGTGTGTCCATATAGGTGTAGGGGAGCTGAGGCCGAACCCTCTCTCTGGGGCAGGGAGCTGAAGTTAAGTCTTTGCATTCTAACTACCAGACTATTGGGTCTTCTGAGGTAGAGCAGTTTTAATTTATCCTGCTCAAGATGTTCCATTTTGAATAAAATACTTCAATATTCATAGGGCCAAAGCAAGCAAGCAAGAATAATTCAATAGCATGATGATTAAGACATTTACCTAGTTGGTAGGAGATGTGAATTTAAATCTTCTTCCTGCTTCACAGGAGGGATTTGAATTCACGTCTACTACCTTACATCCTGTTATAACCTTAATCCCAGATTTGGACCTTAGCGTCCAAAAAATGGGGGTTAGCATGAAAACCTCCAAGCTTAGTTACCAGCTTGGACCTGGTACCTGCTGCCACCACCCAAAAAATTAGAGTGTTTTGGGGCACTCTGGTCCCCCTGAAAAACCTTCCCTGGGGACCCCAAGACCCAAATCCCTTGAGTCTCACAACAAAGGGAAATAATCCTGATTCCCTTCCCCCCTCCAGGTGCTCCTGGAGAGATACACAGACACAAGCTCTGTGAAACTACGCAGAGTGATTCCCCCTCTCCGTTCCCAATCCTGGAACAAAAGCCCTTTCCTCTTCACCCAGAGGAAATGCAAAATCAGGCTAGCAATCCAACACACAGCTCTCCCCTTGATTTCTTCCTCCCACCAATTCCCTGGTGAGTACAGACTTAATTTCCCTGAAGTAAAGAAAAACTCCAACAGGTCTTAAAAGAAAACTTTATATAAAAAAGTAAGAAACAATACAAATAGTCTCTCTGTATTCAGATGACACAATACAGGGCAATTTCTTAAAAGAATATTGAATAAACAGCCTTATTCAAAAAGAATACAAATCAAAGCACTCCAGCACTTATATTCATGCAAATACCAAAGAAAATAAACCATAGAACTTACTATCTGATCTCTTTGTCCTTACACTTAGAAACAGAAGACTAGAAAGTAGAAAGTACTTCTCCAAAGCTCAGAGGAAGCAGGCAGACAGACAAAAAGACTCAGAGACACAATTCGCTCCACCCAAAGTTGAAAAAATCCGGTTTCCTGATTGGTTCTCTGGTCAGGTGTTTCAGGTGAAAGAGACATTAACCCTTAGCTATCTGTTTATGACACGCCCCCCAAATTGCAGACAGTGGGGAAGCTCACTGGCGGCAATTTCCTTCTAGAACTTGAAAATAAACAGATTAATACAACACATGCACCTTTACATATACTACTAAGTATATAACTAACAGACTTTTACATGTTAAGAACACTTTTTAACTACTGGATTCTGGGAAACTCTCACGGGAGAGTGCATCAGCAACTTTGTTAGAAGCTCCTGTGATGTGTTGAATTTCAAAATCAAAATCTTGGAGAGCTAAACTCCAACGAAGAAGTTTCTTGTTGTTCCCCTTGGCAGTATGAAGCCACTTTAGTGCAGCATGGTCAGTTTGTAGTTGGAACCGCCGTCCCCAAACATATGGGCGTAGCTTTTCCAGGGCGTACACAATGGCATAGCATTCCTTTTCACTGACTGACCAGTGACTTTCCCTCTCAGACAGTTTCTTGCTGAGAAACACGACAGGATGGAAGTTGTGATCTGTTGCTTCCTGCATGAGCACTGCTCCTATACCACGCTCAGATGCATCCGTGGTTACTAGGAATGGCTTGTCAAAGTCCGGGGCCCTGAGCACAGGGTCAGACATGAGCGTTGCCTTAAGCTGGGTAAAGGCTTTTTGACACTCATCAGTCCACTTAACGGCATTTGGCTGGGTCTTTTTGGTCAGGTCGGTCAATGGGGCAGCGATTTGGCTGTAGTGTGGTACAAATCGCCTGTAGTATCCGGCCAAGCCTAAGAAGGATTGGACTTGCTTTTTGGACCGTGGGACAGGCCACTTTTGGATAGCATCCACCTTGGCCTGTAGGGGGTTTATGGTTCCTCGACCCACCTGGTGCCCCAGGTAAGTCACTCTGTTTTGGCCTATTTGACACTTTTTGGCCTTAACAGTTAGTCCTGCCTGCCTGATGCGCTCAAAGACCTTTTTCAGGTGTAGTAGGTGTTCGGGCCAGGAGTCTGAAAAAATGGCCACATCATCGAGGTAGGCAACTGCAAATTCTCCCAGTCCAGCTAGTAGACCATCTACCAGCCTCTGGAAGGTGGCGGGTGCATTTCGAAGGCCGAAAGGAAGGACATTGAATTCATACACCCCCGCATGGGTGACGAATGCTGACCTCTCCTTGGCAGGTTCATCTAGCGGTACTTGCCAGTACCCCTTGGTTAAGTCTATTGTAGAGATGAACTGGGCACGTCCCAACTTCTCCAATAGCTCATCGGTGCGTGGCATTGGATAGTTGTCCGGACGAGTTACCGCATTTAGCTTACGGTAGTCCACGCAAAAGCGTATTTCCCCATCTGGTTTGGGTACCAGAACCACTGGAGATGCCCATGCACTGGTAGATGGGCGGATTATACCCATCTGTAGCATGTTCTGGATCTCCCGTTCTATAGCAGCTTGGGCATGAGGAGACACTCGGTAGGGTGGGGTTCTGATTGGGTGAGCATTACCTGTATCAATGGAGTGGTATGCCCGTTCAGTCCGTCCTGGGGTGGCTGAGAACAATGGGGCGAAGCTAGTGCACAGCTCCTTAATTTGTTGCCGCTGCAGACGTTCCAGGGTGGTTGAGAGGTTCACCTCTTCCACGCCACCGTCTTTTTTCCCGTCGTAGTAGACACCGTCAGGCCACTCAGCATCATCTCCCTGGACTGTAAACTGACAAACCTGTAAGTCTCTGGAATAGAAAGGCTTGAGAGAATTAACATGGTACACTTTAGGCTTTAGTGAGGAATTGGGAAATGCTATGAGGTAGTTCACAGCTCCCAGGCGCTCTTGGACCGTGAATGGCCCTTCCCATGATGCTTCCATCTTATGGGCCTGTTGCGCCTTCAAGACCATAACCTGGTCTCCTACCTTGAAGGAACGTTCTCTGGCATGTCTGTCATACCAGGCCTTTTGCTCTTCCTGAGCATCCTTTAGGTTCTCTCTAGCAAGGGCTAAAGAGCGTTGGAGGGTGCTTTGTAGGTTGCTTACAAAGTCCAGAATGTTAGTTCCTGGAGAGGGCGTAAACCCCTCCCATTGCTGCTTCACCAACTGTAATGGCCCCTTAACCTCGTGACCATACACAAGTTCAAATGGTGAAAACCCTAAACTGGGATGTGGTACAGCCCTGTAGGCAAACAGCAACTGCTGCAACACTAGGTCCCAATTATTGGAGAATTCGTTGATGAATTTTCGTATCATGGCCCCCAAAGTTCCATTGAACCTTTCCACCAGGCCATTGGTTTGATGGTGGTACGGGGTGGCAACCAAGTGATTCACCCCATGAGTTTCCCACAGTTTTTCCATGGTCCCTGCCAGGAAATTAGACCCTGAATCTGTAAGGATGTCGGAGGGCCAACCTACCCTGGCAAAGATGTCTGTTAGGGCCAGGCACACAGTGTTAGCCCTGGTGTTGCCTAGAGCTACTGCTTCTGGCCATCGGGTAGCAAAGTCCACTAAAGTCAGTACATACTGCTTTCCTCTGGGCGTCTTTTTTGGGAAAGGGCCCAGAATATCCACAGCTACTCGCTGAAATGGGACCTCAATTATGGGGAGTGGCTGGAGAGGGGCCTTGACCTGGTCTTGAGGCTTACCCACTCTTTGGCATACCTCACAAGACCGGACATACTTGGCAACATCCTTGCCCATCCCTTCCCAGTGGAAGGACTTCCCCAACCGGTCCTTGGTTCTGTTCACCCCAGCATGGCCACTGGGATGATCATGGGCTAAGCTTAAGAGCTTCTCCCGGTACTTAGTTGGAACCACCAACTGTTTTTGCGGCTGCCATTCTTCCCGGTGTCCACCAGAAAGAATTTCCTTGTATAAAAGTCCTTGGTCTATAACAAACCGGGATCGATTAGAAGAGCTGAGAGGCGGTGGGGTGCTCCGTGCCGCCGCCCACGCTTTCTGAAGGCTGTCATCTGCTTCCTGCTCAGCCTGGAACTGTTCCCTTGAGGCTGGGGTCACCAGTTCTTCCTCAGACTGTGGACTTGGGCTTGGTCCCTCTGGAAGCGATGTAGGTGATGGGGTTGTTTCCGTTGCTGGTGAACCGCTCTCCGCTGGTGCACCTGAGGGTATTTCAGGCTCTGGCTGAGCCTTTTGGGTATGGCTGTCTTTTGCTTCTGCCAGTTCTGGCTTGCTGGCGCCCTCTGGCGTTGAGTTTGAAGATGTGGTTGCACTTGCTGGTGCTGGTTGCTGTTCCAGTTCCGGGCCTGGGACTGGAGATGCTGTGGCTGTTTCAGTGGTAGGCATGGAATCCGGGTCCACTACCTCTGTCTGGGTCTCTGGTAACACAGACGGGGCCTCTGTGGACGGCTCAGGAACAGGAATGGGTCTGGAAGCTTGCCTGGTTTGGCTACGTGTAACCATTCCCACTCTCTTGGCCCGCCTCACCTGGTTGGCCAAGTCTTCCCCTAGTAGCATGGGGATAGGATAATTGTCATAGACTGCAAAAGTCCACATTCCTGACCAGCCTTTGTACTGGACAGGCAGTTCAGCTGTAGGCAAGTCTACAGCTTGTGACATGAAGGGGTAAATTGTAACTTTGGCCTTTGGGTTGATGAATTTGGGGTCAACGAAGGATTGGTGGATAGCTGACACTTGTGCCCCCGTGTCTCTCCACGCAGTAACCTTCTTTCCGCCCACTCTCAAATTTTCCCTTCGCTCTAAGGGTATTTGAGAGGCATCTGGGCCTGGGGATCTTTGGTGTGATGGAGGTGTAATGAATTGCACTCGCATGGTGTTCTTGGGACAGTTGGCCTTGATATGTCCCAGTTCATTACACTTAAAGCATCTTCCATCTGATGGGTCACTGGGCCGAGGTGAGTTACTGGAGACTGGTGAGGTTGAAGGGTAGGGTATCTGTGGCTTTACTTGGGTGGTATGTGGGGTCTTTGGCTGTCCTCGGGTGTAGGGTTTATGGTCTGTGTGCCCCCTGGGGTAATCGTTCCCCTTGACAGTAGCTTTCTTGCTTTCTGCCAGTTCCATCCATTTGGCTCCAATCTCCCCCGCCTCAGTGATATTTTTGGGATTTCTATCTTGTATGTACCGTGTGATGTCTTCAGGAACACCGTCCAAGAACTGTTCCATTTGTATGAGGAGGTTCAGTTCTTCCAAGGTTTGAATGTTGTTTCCTGTTAGCCAGGCCTCATAGTTTTTTGCAATGTAGTAGGCGTGTTTGGGAAATGACACCTCTGGTTTCCACTTTTGGGTTCTGAAGCGCCGACGGGCATGATCTGGGGTTATCCCCATCCTGTATCTGGCCTTGGTTTGAAAAAGTTTATAGTCATTCATTTGCGGCTTGGGCATTTCAGCTGCCACCTCTGCTAAAGGTCCACTGAGCTGTGGCCTTAATTCTACCATGTACTGGTCTTCGGGGATGCTGTACCCAAGACAGGCTCTTTCAAAATTTTCCAAGAAGGCCTCGGTGTCATCACCTGCCTTGTAGGTGGGAAATTTCCTGTGCTGTGGAGCAATACTTGGCGCCGGGTTGTTAGGGTTGGCTGGCACATGCAGCCCAGCTTTTGCCATCTCCAGTTCATGTTTTCTCTGTTTTTCCTTCTCTTCATTCTCTTTTTGTTGTTTTTCCATTTCTTTTTGTTGTTTTTCCATTTCTTTTTGGTGCTTTTCCATTTCTCGGCGGTGGGCCACCTATTCTTCTTCTAGTTTTCTTTTGTGTGCTGCCTCTTGGGCTGCCTGTTCTCTTTGGAAGGCTGCCAGTTTGATGCTTTCTTCCTTTTCTTTTATCTCCATCTCTTTTTGTTTTATTTCCAGTTGTCGCTTGTGTTCAGCTTCTTTGATTTGTTCTTCGGCCTCCATTTTTGCCTTAGAAGTCATGATTCCTGTTTTCTTGTGTTGGGGTGCCCTCCGGTGTTTATCTTCTGCACTGCAGGCTCTGTTCCCTCCTGGAGTCTGCCTAGCAACAGTGCTTTTTTCCTTTTCTCTCTCTAGCTAATGTTCAATTAAGGGAAACCAGAAAAACCACTTTATTTGCATGCATATAAGTGCTGGTACTTGCCTCCTAATGGGAGGGCTATTGCATGACAAAAGACCCTTAACAGTTTCTTGCTTAACATGCAAGGCACACACTGCCAGAGAAAGCAGAAAAAAAAATTCTCTCTGGTTCCCTTTTAAAACCAAACTGTTTCTCTCTGCTAAAAAGCCCTTAGCAGAGAAAAGAAAAATATAATATTCCTACTGGCTTCTGGATTCCGTCTATATCCCGCCGCTGCCACTCATGTTATAACCTTAATCCCAGATTTGGACCTTAGCGTCCAAAAAATGGGGGTTAGCATGAAAACCTCCAAGCTTAGTTACCAGCTTGGACCTGGTACCTGCTGCCACCACCCAAAAAATTAGAGTGTTTTGGGGCACTCTGGTCCCCCTGAAAAACCTTCCCTGGGGACCCCAAGACCCAAATCCCTTGAGTCTCACAACAAAGGGAAATAATCCTGATTCCCTTCCCCCCTCCAGGTGCTCCTGGAGAGATACACAGACACAAGCTCTGTGAAACTACGCAGAGTGATTCCCCCTCTCCGTTCCCAATCCTGGAACAAAAGCCCTTTCCTCTTCACCCAGAGGAAATGCAAAATCAGGCTAGCAATCCAACACACAGCTCTCCCCTTGATTTCTTCCTCCCACCAATTCCCTGGTGAGTACAGACTTAATTTCCCTGAAGTAAAGAAAAACTCCAACAGGTCTTAAAAGAAAACTTTATATAAAAAAGTAAGAAAAAATACAAATAGTCTCTCTGTATTCAGATGACACAATACAGGGCAATTTCTTAAAAGAATATTGAATAAACAGCCTTATTCAAAAAGAATACAAATCAAAGCACTCCAGCACTTATATTCATGCAAATACCAAAGAAAATAAACCATAGAACTTACTATCTGATCTCTTTGTCCTTACACTTAGAAACAGAAGACTAGAAAGTAGAAAGTACTTCTCCAAAGCTCAGAGGAAGCAGGCAGACAGACAAAAAGACTCAGAGACACAATTCCCTCCACCCAAAGTTGAAAAAATCCGGTTTCCTGATTGGTTCTCTGGTCAGGTGTTTCAGGTGAAAGAGACATTAACCCTTAGCTATCTGTTTATGACACATCCAAGTGCCTTAATCATCAGGCTAAAGAATCTCTCCCTCTCTTTGGTCCAATGACTACATAAATATTTATACCAATGCAACAGCTTCAACAGGAGGGACAGAGCCACCACTGGGGTGAGAATGCTCATAGAGATAAGGGGGAGATTTGAACTCAAGGCTATGCTCCAGAAAGGAGATTCAAACCTGGTCTTTCACATGCGCAGTTTGCTGAAGCCAAACCTGAAAAACTTTCCCAGCCAAAAATAACTGAGTCAAATTCAAATATTTTTGGGGTGACCAACATTTTTTGGCAAATAAACTATTCTTCTGAAAAATTTCTTCTAGCTCTACCTAATGTTGAATATTAGGTTTCTTTCTAAATATTTACAATCATTCTCCACTACAGTAACCTTATACTTCTCAGCTTTATTTAAAGTCAGAATCATGGCATTGGGGTTTTTTATGTTAAAAATAAACCCGGAACATTTTCCCTATTCCTCCAGTGCCACTTACAATTTTAATACAGAAACTTCAGGTTTTGACCAAAATGTGAGAGAGCTGATTGCATGCACAGAATCCTAAGTACGATCTCTTAAACAGATAACACTGGCTGTCTTTGTTTCTTCCTGTCACCTCAAGATTCTATTAACATTTTCCTCAGACTTTAAATGGGCATCCACTATGAACCATGCAATACTGAAACGGTTATAATTTTTGTCAGAACACAGTTCTCATGGTCAATATTTTCAAAAGTAACTGATTATTCTGAGTATCTCAAATTTTAAGTGCCCACCTTGACTTGTGGAACACCCACCTTCTCAAAAATCAGACCTCCGCTTAAGCTGTCTCAAGTTGGGCAACCAAAAGATAGTTACTTTTGAGACTCTTGGCCTAAGTCCATTTTACAAAGGAACAGAGATAATGAACAGTCTTGCCCACTTCCAACCCCAGGCTAAAACTACTTGTTTTAGTGCTATTTATAATTATTGTTGATTGGCAGCAAGTGTATAATACTCAAAGCTGCTTTACAAAATTCCCTTCAAAGCCCATAGCTGGAATACGTAACTGGTCAATCTGGTCAAGTGCTTTTTGTGCGGTTAACGAGAGATTTATAGCAGGATTATCAAAGAACCAAACAAACGGATTAGATTCACTGCTCTACACCTGTTGTCTATTTAGTGCCATTTCTGGATGAACCCAGCTTGGTCTTTGTGACTGAGCAGAGAAATTAGCCCTTTCCATCTGAATGCCAAAATTTTGGAAGAAATATTTCATTCAGCATTTAATGAGATGGATAAATAAGCTGGCTATAAATCTATCGCATAATCAGCTTTGTGGCATAGCATGATGCCAATATATACATGGAAAGAATTTTTCCTTTTGAATAACCCGAGCAGTTAACCAAATATCAGATCTAGTGGGTCTCAGTTAGGAGGAGAAACTGATGCTGGAGTCAGTTATTTTTTTGATGCAATACTGTTTTGTTTTTTTTTACCGAGTCTCATCTCCCTGAACAAAGCAGGACTCAAAATGCAGGAGACAGTTTCTTTGCTCACAGTTCAAAACCTCTTTTCAGTCAACACTCAGACCAAAATCTCTCTCTCGAAGGTCTTCTGAGGAACACATTCCCAGTGCTTGCCCCGTTTTTCTCCAGGGCTTTCTGCTGCTTGTCTCATAGAGAACATACACATACCTCCACCAAACAGTATCCTGCAAAACCTCTCCACCCACGTCTCTTGCACGTGCCTTTGTTTTGAGTGGCAATATACTGCTGTTTTGGGTACAGGCTGCTATAGTTTCAATTATCTGGTTTCATAAAGGAGCTTAATTGTTTCTTACATTTATCAATAAAGAAGTGTAGCTGTTACACCCACAGTTTCAATTAGGTCTAATCCAACACATAATAATATCACAAAATACCATAGTTAGTAGCAGGACTAATTTTGTTGCTAATGGCTTATAAAATTATTCCATGAATCCATATGGGCCCAGCCATTTTGCCTGATGGAATTTTTTTAATCACGTTAATTATGACTTCTACTATGAGCTCCTATTTAAAGCTGCATGTTATTCTGAGCACAGTTGAGGTAATTTTAGATTGTTGATTTGTTCCTGAGAATGGCTATTATAAGAATACTGGAAGCTATATAAGAATTTGTAATAGAAAACAAAATCTTGCTTAATCTCCTTGTTAGCTTCTACCAATGCACTGTTAAGCCTTTTAAGTGTAGAAATTATTCCTTTGTCTTTTTGTTTAATCATCCAGACTAACACTTTTTCTGCTCTATTGCTCTTTTCATAATAAAATCCTTTAATATATCTCAAGTTTTGGATTGTTCCATTTATTTCAAGTAAATTGAATGCATCATGAATTCTTATGATTTTTAAGACTACCTTGTCCTCATTGTGTCAAGATTTTTAACTAATATTAAGCTGAGAGAAATAGGCATCTTCCCTCTTGCTATGCTATGAAGTGAGAAGTTTGTGTCTGAATAGCTGCTTTTCTATTTGCATAGGTATTTATGTGGCCCTACCCTCATTGTATCTGATCTGTGTTCTATTTCTAAAACCAAATGTTTAAAAATAGAAATAATATCTGTGGGAGAAAGAGTTTAATTAGTTTATAAGGATTGTTGTTGTCTGAGCATGTGAGTGCATGTGTGTGTGTGTACAAATTGAGGAAAATCTAAGTCACAGAAATTTATTTTGTGTTTATATTTCTGAAAGTAGTTAAGTCCTTGCACAGTTCTCAATTCTCTCATTTCAGCAAGAAGGTTCTCATGGACATCAATTTGGGAGCCTCTGCAGCAGACAAAGAGCAAAAAATGATAGTATAAATCTGTAGGTGAGCTTTTTAATAGGACTAATTAAGAAAGTAAATAACTTAAGTCTTCAAGGATCACAGTCTTTCAAGAACATTCACATTAAGATGACAAACTTATGAAGGGACTATGATTTACTTATATTTTAGTTTCACTTAATGAAGGATTATCTGTAACTTTGTGTTAAACAAAATACCAAAGTAAAATTTAACAACAAAATACAACATTGTAAAAATTTGGATTTCCTTTTGGACATGCTAAATAACTTTCTGATCAGGACTGAAAAACTCAGATTGGTCAAAATTCACATTTTTTGCCTAACCTCTAAATATTTCAGGTTAGCTTTATAAGACGTATCAGCAGCCTTGTCCACTTGAGATAATCAGTATCAGAACACAGAGGCACATTGGGCCAGATGAGATTTATTCTGACCCACTATTGCAGTCTTAGTTGGCAGAATTTTTGTAGTGGCAATATACAGTGATGGCCAGCTCAGTTGATTTTTACAGTGATGCAGCAACAACTTCATGAATGGCAATTTTTCAGATTGATCAACAGCGAATTATCTGTCAAAGTTCCACCCTCCAATCACGTAGAAGCCATAAACATTAAACTGGCAAAAGCAGCATAATACTGCATCCATAACTATATCAGCTTTGGTAAGAGCTGCACCACTAACTGCTGCATGGGATCAAGACAGCCACATGCCCTCCTGTGAGAATCTTAACATGTACATAAACAAGGGTGAGGCCAAATTCTGGTCTGATTTAACCCCACTTCAACCTTTGTGATTTCAGTGGGCTGATTAGGATTAAAGTCAATGGAGAATTTAATTACTAACAGGCACAATAATGTTATGTTGAGATCCATGAAGGGCAATTCCCAACTTCTGAGATCCTCACTGCATGACATAACTGCAGGTTTAAGCCACCAGTGACATCATATAATGGGTGATACTTGACTCAGATTTCCATCAAAGTAAATGGAATTGCAGGGTTGTAACATAGAAGAATTTCGCCCATAGAGTGTCCCCCAATCCCATAAATTGACTTAATTAATGGGTTACCAGACAGCAATAGTGCAGACAGTCTTACAAGGCCCATTTAACTAACTGTACAGGCAGTTAGATGTTGGAGGAATGCTAATTATTTAGTTTTGATAGAATTCTTTTTAGAAGATGTGCACATTACTGCCTTTGTCAACTGATTTTTAAGGCTGCCTGCAGGATAAATCCGCAAACACACACACACTTTACTACTACTTTCCCATTTCCAGGTACCTGGAGTCAGGTCACTGGATCAGTCTTTTCAGGACTTGCTGATCCAACATTCACTCCATATCCATTCCATCCTACCATACAAGGTTTATCCACTGTTTTCTTGGCCATTCTCTTGCTTTCCAGTCTTGAGCACTAGTCTCAAATGCCTCCCGAACAGGATTCTCTTCATCCATCCTTCATTTGTGCTTATACTGCTCAGATTCCTCTTACAGCTTCTATCTGATATCTCAGACTTGGTCTCACTCCTGATGACTTCATCTTACATGTGGTCCAGCACCATTAGCCCTTGCACTCTCCTCAAACACCTCGTATTAATGGCTTCAGGTCTTGTCAAATGCCTCTTTGGTTGCCCATGTCTCTGATCTGTTCAGAAGAGCTGTTCTTACCATGATTTTGTATAATTGTCCTTTAGCCATTCTGA